>NW_024879386.1:243645-598639 GCF_018340385.1 Cyprinus carpio | reverse complement strand
TTTCCCCCTTTTATTTCTCATCAACTCTATCATAGTGACCTCCAATGCCCCCCTGTAATTCTCCACATCCATTTTTTTCCCCCTGTTTGATTAAAATTTGAAATCCTTTTTTTACACAAACCTTCTTTTTTTCATCACCTTATCCCTCTGCTCCTCATTATCACAAATCACCAACAATGCTCCATCCTGAAGTACTCTTGCACTCTAATCTCTCCTGATTGTTTCCTCAACTCATTTGTTAACTAAATTGGGTTTACCCCTTTTTACTCCGTGTCCCTCTTTTAAATCTTACAATCATTTTTATTTCCTCTCCTTTCACTTGTCACTCCCTCTTTCGCTATCCTCATCTGTACCTACTGAACTCCCTTCATTATCTTTTTCTTCCTCTCTTTATTTGCTTTCAACACTTTTATTCTCCTTCCACTTGTGTCCAACTCCATCTCATCATTTTCGGCTTTCAATCTCTGACCATCAATTAGATCTGAGCTTGATCCAACCTTCCTCGATTTCTATCAGATTCTTTCTTATTTCAAATAACTTATACTTAATAAATACAGTATACGTTTTTTCCCAAAACTCACGCCCGGTTTCCAGCACGTTTGCCCCCCAGCTTCACCCTCTGATTGCAAAACTTCCCCGCTTTAAGTAATTGCTACATCCTTCCATCTCAAGTGCATTTTGTCAATGTAGTTCCTTATTTTCGCCACACTCTCCCTCCCCTTGACAAAAAAATCTCATAGTTCTCTATGAAAGTTTCACGAATATTAAAAATTCGACACTCAAAAAAACGCTGGGTTGTTTTTTCAATCCTAATGCTGGGTGAGATCGCTGCGTAGGACAATTGGGTTATTTAACTGAAGTTTGGTTGAAAATTGGTCTTGATCCTAAACCAAGCAGGGAGCTGGTTGGGAATGCAGCCGTGAGGAGAGCACGAACGTCACGTTAAAATCGTACGTCTCCAGTGCGAGAAGCGCCATTTTCTCATCGTGAAAGAAGCGAGTGAAAGACATTATTGGTAAGTAAGATTTCAAAAAAGGTAAAATTATGTTTATTGTTTACCAAGTTTTATGAAAGGTGGAAGGTTTTAGAAAGGCGGAAATAAAAGAGCTTAACATTCTATAGAAATAATCCGGGTTTTCGCCTCAGAAAACGGAGGTCTCCTTTAACGTTACTGAACGGAAGAGGTGCATTTTAATATAACTCGTGAGGGTCTTATGTCACTTTACATAATATTTTACAATATCTTCACTTTTGTTAATCGACGGTTATGGTTAACGGGTACTGTTATGGTTACATCATGTTATTTGTTATCTATTTTTTTCGCGGTGAAACTGGAGATTGTTACGTTAGTTTCCCTAAGGAAAACGGCGTTAGGTATAAAGACGTAGCATGATTACTTTTGGAGGCTGCTGATGTGGTAATTGTTAAAAGATGCTTTTCCCACGTAATATTTCAGACTTGTTGAGCTTGCTTGTCTTCATTGTCTCGTCCGTGTGCCCCCGCTTCCCATGCTGGGCCAGGTAGTGCTAGGAACTACCGACAAGTCTGCGTTATGTGCCGGAGCGGATGCGGTATTTTCTCCAGCTTCTTCAGGCAAGAGCGAGGACAAGACCGTTTAAGGCAAGTGACCTGTCGTCATGAATTTACTGTTGCGCGTCTTATCCAGCTGGCTGGTTCTGTTTTTTACTAAACGTAGTCAAATAAGTGTTTGTTTTCTTGTTCTTTTATTTACGATGGTTGGAAAGCCAGAGACATTAGGAGAACATTGCATATCTTATTGAAATGTAAGTATTTTTTTAGCAACTAAATGGTTTCTCTGTTGTTCTCCTGCCTGTTTACTTCACATTTTGCATGCAACAACAGTGTGTGATTTATGTGCGCTCACTCTTCATTAAAACCATTGATGTCCTGTGTTTTCATTGCAGAACCTCAAACCAACTTTGGGTACGTTGTCTGATTGAAGAGTCATCATTCCTGGTCTTCCCTCTTAAAGGAATAGTTCACAACAAAATCAAATAATTTACTTGCCCTACTATTCGTCCATGTCATTTCCAAAAGACATTTGTCTGTCTTTACAACACAAATGATATATATTTTAATTTGTCTCAAATTTTTATTATCCATTTATAGTCTAGATCAGTGGTTTTCAAACCAGTCCTGCAAGCACCCCTAGCACCTCACATTTTGTATGTCTCCATATCTGACAACACTGGGGCAATTTTCAGGTCTTGCAGTCTCTAACTATGAGCTGATGAGCCATGAATTTCAGGCTGTAATCGATGAGGGAAACACACAAAAATGTGCAGTGCTGACCATTTTCATTTTTTTGGTAAACTAACCCTTCTGAAGATTTCAGCCCCTCTCATGTACATGACATTTGTGATGTATGTGATGTCATGTCTGTTTGAATGTTTCAGTAAAGTAGCTTTCTGAAAGCATATATTTATTCAAACAATATCACATGCCCTCACACCTAGTGGATGCACACCATTATAGCCCCATTCTGGTATGGAGCGCTGTGGTGAGACAGAGACATTAAACAACAATCACAAAGTGTTGAAATTACTTTAACAAACAGATTATTTACCTCTCCTTAACTGTGATTATACACCTCTATCTGAAAATGGATAGTTTTAAGTAAATGTTTCTTTTTTCAAAATATTTTTCTCTTTTTAGGCCACTGATGAAGAGCAGGCGGTGAATGGCGATGAATGGTGGTCAAAGAAGAGCGATTGTCCTTTCTCCCTAAACTGATGCAGCAGTGGTTTTAAAGGAGGGGACACTGCCACCCTCAGGATGATGTAGATGTCACATGTGCTGATGGGGCCCCATCTGGCGCTAAATCTTTCCATAAGTGTGCTCATGAATTAGGGTAAAACCTTAGCCCCCGTATCTACAATAGCTTTGCCTACCCAATTACCACATACCCATAGGTACAATTAACTGTTGTGGTACAACAGCTTCCTATATGAATGTGGGAGTCCTGTTCCATTGTAAAGATTTGCAGTTATCATTGAGTTATTGGTGGAGTTTACTCTGGATCTAGGAGGATAGGAATACGTGGAAGACCTAGCAGGACGGTTGCTTCTGGTGATGGAAAGAGATGGGGAAGCATGAAAAAATGTGGGCAAACATTTGGAGAATGTTGCTTTTGATACACCTCAAACACTGTACCTGTGGCTTATCACCTGGCCGGTTTTTTAGCGGGTGGCTTACGGGTTCCTTTTGATCCAGCCTGACCTGTTTTGAGCTCAAAACGGGTAGTATACTGTAACTGCTGTAAATGATCCTTCCCAAGTTGTTGTCCCAACCGTACCACAATCCTCTACAGGTTGTTACACGACCACATAGCTGGCTCAGCTAAGTTAAGGCTTTATGTTCTTTAAAATCATTTTAACCACATTCCGACTCAGTTAAGGTAGGCTTCCCCATTTGCCAAAGTGCTCTATAAGTAAAAGTTTCCAATTTTATTTTATCCTCTTTGGACCTCCCTCTCATCTCTCCTTGAGTTCGATTCTGACCACGCTCTGCAGCTTCATCCTCATAATCTTCAGAGAGAAAGGCAGTAAGGAATGAAGATTCAAACTCAATGCCATCTGCAGATTACTGTAGTTCTAGCTACTTCCACCAACAATCACGTGCTGTACCATGCAAGACTGTTTCGGAAAGTTAGCCAGGATTTCAGAATCAGTGACACACTCCATGTGTGCAAGGTGGGGGTGTCGGCATGCAAGAAACAAGAATCCTGACGGACTCGGTGTGTAGCTAAATAAAGTCATCAAGGTGAGCAGAATCGTTGGGGTGAATGGGCTACCGAAAGTAGGGACGGATGTCGGTTAATTTGGAGATGCGTCTCTCTTAACAGCACTACCTGTAAAAGAGGAGGCAGCATATTCATGGAATGACTTTGACGGATTCAGGGTTTGGTGGTGATCCTCTGTTTTATATTCGGTGACTACTCTCTTGCAGTTCGTGTTGGATTTTTCACACTTCAAGTGGTCAAAGCTGGTCGTGCCACTGAGTTGAAGTTCCTGGTTCATTTCCATCGGGGGCTTTTTTGGAAGTTTTGCCTGGACAGTTTTACTATCTTTATGTATCTCTCAGTTGCCAGGTTCTCTACCATGGTAACAAATATTTGAACCTAAGGACTTTTTTTTTCAATTTTTTTATTTCATCCAACAAGAGCCAACCTCATGGTTTTAACCATTTGATCAGTATCTGTTTCAACGTGTTGTTTAGTTGTTACTAACATTGTTGAAATTTGCTGGGTGTGATGTCCCACTTTCTCAGAAAGACTTTTCAATTGTTTTTCAGGTTGGGGCATAAGGTAATTTTTAATTCACTGGGAAGTGCAGTTACAGCGGGTTCCTGTCGTCCCATGACGATCATATAATGTTCCCGGGACTTGAGAAGTAAGGTGTCCAATTCCCCTTGCAGGTGTGGGAATTGTACCAGGCAAAATCATATCGACATGTGAAGATATGGTGAAACCATTAGTTGCCTGTCTCTGTTGAAGTTGGAGAGGAGCATTTAAACTGCATCGGTTCCTCGCCCCATAAAATGCCTATTCACAGGTGTGCTTACGACCTATCGTTTGATGAAACGCAAACTGCACATGAGTTCTTGATGGTATAGGGATAGGGGAAACATAAGGGAAAGAAGGATGGTTAGGCTGCAGGGGTTGAGGGCCAGCCTGTCCAATCGGAGTTGCATCATCTGTGGACCTCAATGTCAAACAAGGTTTGATGATGGGTGTAAGGAATCTGCCATGACTGGCCCTGTAAAAAGATATGTTTGTATATTATCAGTTGTATATCAGTATTATGGGAAGAGGAAAAAGAAAAAAAGGAAACAGTAGCAATACAATTACTCACTTATGAAATTTGAACATGACCTCTTCTTTCTACTACTGGTGGCAATTGACAGCTGAAGTCTAGTAAACTCAATTTCTTCCCTCACTGACTACAATCCTAACACACAGTTTGAACGACAAGAGTCAGTTAGGCTACCTCTGATCAGTTTTACATTAAATGAAGTGACTTACGATCAGTCAAAATAATCACTTCCATATCCCACAATTAACACATTCTTCAGTTTTTCATCATCACATCAATCCTGAGGTCAGTACACACACTTACAAATTATATTGCACATTATATTACACAATTAAGTTCAAGTCCCTGTTGCGGGCGCCATTTTCTGTCACGGTGGAATGGAATTACTCTATAATCCTTACTGAACGTACACAATTACTCAACCAATTCAAAGAAAAAACACATTTATTTAATCTTGGGGCTTTGTAGACCTTGCTTTAGTCTTTCCTTTTTATTTTCTCTCTAACGAAAGGATATCAAAAGTAAAAATTAGGCAGGGTTTCACAAAATCACAATGAATCACAATGCATCAAAGCATTCTCATCAAACCATTTTGATCACGATTTCATCAGTTTAAATACTTCATATATTGTGGACCACAAAGCCAAAAAAAGAAAAAAAAAAAAAAAAAAAAAAAAAAAAAAAAAAAAAACAAAAAAAAAAAAAAAAAAAAAAAAAAAAAAAAAAAAAAAAAAAAAAAAAAAAAAAAACAAAGAAGTACAACAAAAAAAAATAATAAAGTCTTTGGTTTAACCCTCGCATCACGTAAAAGCAATCGCTCAATGTTAATAAGCTTTCCTAACCTTGCGTAACCAAAACTACCTCAGAAGTGTTAGCAGTCATAGTGAGTAGTTGAGTATAGGTGTGTGTGTGGTGTGCGTGTAGATAATCACAGTTTGTAGCGTCTTTTGTCGTGGGATGGTGGCGAGCAAGTGAATAGTTTGTACGAAGGACCGGGTGTATTGTGCCAGTCCTACCTGGAGTTAGTCCGAACCTGTATCTTGATATCTCACAGTTCCACCATGTAAAAGATAAACTCACTCGCAGTGCTGTATCAATTGGCTCGTGCTCAGCCCAGGCACCTCCGATAAAACGTGGTCTGTCGGAAAAAGCAATTGCGATGATCCGGAGCACTCTCTTTCACAGTGCAGCCAGCAGATACACACAGCCAGGCGCGCTGGAAGCTGTTTTGATGCGGGGGGGGGCTGAGGGCTGGGTTGGAAAATATGTAGACGTCATTATGTTTGTGACTGACGACATTAAATTTCTCTACTAGTCTTCTCCCCTGGGCGTGATTGTTACTGTTTTATATACACAAAAAATTGTACTTGATGTACTTGGACTTTGATGTTAATAAAAATAAATAAATAAAAAAAATAATTAAAAAAAAAAAAATCTCTGTAATGTTTAGGCTATGTGTTGTAGCCATTTAAAGAAAACATGTATTTGGGTTTCATATTTGTTTAAGATATATAGGCTAATGTCAATTTTTTTATTTATTTAATCAATGTTTATTATGAAAGTGAGCATGCAAGCATGAGAAAGATATGATTACATCATGCGCAATTAGCCTATGAGACATGGAGTGGGTAAGACATGATTTTGACACACTTTATTGAGTTTTGTTTTGTAGAAAGACTCTGTTTAAAAGATTTCGTTTTGTATAAATTGTCTTAATTTTGATCAATATTTTTTATCAACCCATTGCCTGTATTTAATAACAGCAAATATTATTAGCAGACATGCTAATAAGTTCCGGCACATCACTGTATTGCACGTGAACTGGGGGCGGCAGAACATCAGCTTGTGCCCTCACAGACAGTTTGGAGAAAAAATATAGGCTATCTATTATAAAAACGCTTAAAATGTCTACTTTTAAACGACGAAAGATATTCAAAACGAAAAATAAATAGGCTACTCTCTGAATATGTATGGCCTAATTCCATAGTTGAAATGTGCATTTCTCTCTGGCCGTTCAATGGCGAGTCCGCATCGTCTATTGGCAGCGGACACAGAAAAACACCATTTTATTAATAAACAATTAAATGTCTCCTTGCTATTTTTGACAAATTCATACTCATTTTCTTCAGCCGGTTCTTTGTGGACAAAATTATGCAGGCGGTTCGTGCGCTTGAGAGCGGCTAGTAACACGCCCATTATTCTGACTGGCAAGCCAATTATTCTGACGGGGAACGGAAGCATTCCTGAGGAGGCTAGGTTAGGTCTTTTATCAACGACATATTAAAAATAATTAATCATTAGTTTATATCTCTTAGACACTATATCTTAATATCCCTCCCACATTAAACACATTGTTATTCTGTTTTTTATTTTTTTATTTTTATTTTTTTCAAACAACGTTTTTAAGTACAATAGTAGGTTAGTCCCACAAAAAACCCCCACCAGGCGGGCTGGAATTGCTATGTACGGGGGGGGCTGCAGCCCCCGCAGCACCCCCCTTCCCGCGACATTGCACACAGCAATCTCCCGTCGGCTTTGGTCTTTTCAGCAGCGTTATAATATAGAATCCATACACGTGGTCGGTCTAATACACGCACAGCCCCAAATGGCAACCGGTAAACCGGTAAACGAGCATCTCGTAGGAGTAGCCCGAGCAAAAAGAAAATCCCAACAGGGCTCCCACATAAAATGGCTAGACAGCAGGTAACTCAGGCGTCTGCTTTTTTTGCCTCTCCCTCAGATGTTCAAACTCATCCACTCACACCGCTGTTTCTGCTAAACTTCCCCCGCCTTAAGTAATTCGATACATCCTTACCATCTCATTGGCATTTTGGTCAAATGTAGTTTTACCTTATTTTTGCCACAAGGGGACGTGTGTTTTATATCGTTCATAATTCACAGTGAGAAGGGAGAGTTTGGATGTGGCTAAAGCCTCTCCAAAGGATTCACCGCTGGAGACATTGCAGAAAATAGTGGAGTCTCGGGTTCAGAAAATCTTAAACAAAAAAATTCAAACACGTACCTACATCACCACATGTTGTTTGGGAGGGTTTCAAGAAAAATTCTCCTAGATCCACTCCAAAAACAAACTAAAGCATCGTCAGTTATCAGACATGACTGGAACTTCAAATGGGACTGGCTTCTATGGTGAGATGAAACTAAAAAATGAACTTAAAAAAAAAAAACAAAATCACATCAAGATGGGTTTGTGGAACACAGAGATACAAAAGTTACCTCATGTGTACAATACATATCACTGTATTTTTGATGTTGTGGGCCCTATATTTCTGCTGGATTGGGTTTTCATGGATTTTTCAAATTTCAACAGAGGAAAAAATCGAGTAAGTGACTGACTCTGTCAGAATCTTATAATTGGCCCATGGTTGGATCTTCCAACCATACCAATAATCCAAACAACAAACCTCAAAACCAACACAGAAATGGGTCACTGAGACTCAAACACCAAGCTTCTGCTATGGCCCATTTTTTTTTCCAGTCTTCTAGACGCTGAACCCTATAGAAAATGAGAGGAGTGAACTGAAGATGAAGAAGCACCAACATGGACCTGTGAATCTCAAATGGGTCTGGAGTGATTCTGGATGAAGGAATTGTCTCTGTATCTTGTCAGGTGTTCTCTAACCTCATCAGCATGATTAGGAGAAAAGTTAGAGCTGTTACAACTGCAAATGGAGGTTTACAAAAAGTATTGAATAAAAGGGGTGCCATTAATTTGTGGAAATGTGTATTAGAGAAAAACATTTATTTCATACTGATACCCCCCCCCCCCCCCCATTTAATATTATTAGTGCAATGAAAGGATACTTTAAAAAAAAAAAAATTATACACCAGGGGTGCCGATATTTTTCGCCATGACATATATATAATATATATTTATATTATATAGCTATATCTAACTATATGTAGAACAGAATAGTAAGTGCTAGTATTAGTTTGAAAGGTGCTGGGAAAAAAAGAGGTCTTTATAGACATTTTGTTATTTATTTTTGGAAGCCTATATGTACTTACAAAAAAAAAAAAAAAACATAAAGCTTCTAAAAAAAACACAGATCGAGAGTTGCAACCACATAAGTGTTCTACAGAAGGGTGTGGTAAACTATTGCGGCAGCAACAAAGGTAGTATCATCCAAGAGACCCTTTAAATAATCCACACTACCAAACAATAAATCCAATTGATAGGTGGCAAAAACACAGAGAACAGAAACAGAAACAGGTGTGGAGCTTAATTTTCAAAAACCTTGACAACAAACTAGGCAGGAGAAAGGAACACACAGAAAAAATAAACCAAAAACAGATCATACATGGACAGTAGTTTTGTGACACTGTTAACGAATGTTCATCTAAACTATGGTTTTCCGGAAACACCGAATTGTTGAAATCTTGTTGGTGAATGACGTAACCTGTGACAATAGTTAGCTAACGATGCCTTTTGGGAAACGCAAACCCAGAGTAGCAATGTGTTTTTTTTTAGACAATTTTAAAGATTGCTGGTCAGCCCCCCCCCCCCCCCCCCCCCCCCCCCTCCCCCCCCCCCCCCCCTCCCCCCACCCCCCCCCCCCCCCCCCCCCCCCCCCCCCCCCCCCCCCCCTCCCCCCCCCCCCCCTGTTTGTTTCACCCCTTTATTTAAAGAGACTATGTCTTTATATGCTTCAATTAGAATTAAACACAGGCAAGTGAACTTTTCAAACAAAATAATTGTTTTTAACTGTATATGTATCATTTTTATTTACATGCAAATTACAATGTGGTGAAAAAAGATTGACAAAAGGCATTCGTCTAAATAAAAAAAAAAAAAAAGTTTGGTCTGGACTAATGAAGGAGGGACTCCAAAACACATGAACAAAGACAATATTGTCAGGAGTTCTGCCCTGGCAGCTTTGTCTGTTGTAGTCTTTGTTTAATGTGTTTCTTTGTTTGTCCTGTGTATTAGCTGGCTGGCCATGTAAGTTTCAGGTTTAGTTTTTCACCAATTCTGGGTTTTAGGTACCCATGTAAATGGCTTTGCTTTTAGCGGAATTCAGGGCCATAGTAACTTACACCCATGGCTAACCTGCTCCAGGGCAGGTTATGTTTGGGTTTAGAGATCTCAAACTGTGAAGTTGGACCTCAATCAGATGTGAGAAACGTGACCACATGTCTGACACAAGTCACTCCCCAGTTATATCTTGCTCCACAAGTAAAGGTCACTAATGCAAAAAAAAAAAAAAAAAAAAAAAAAAAAAAGAAAGAAATTCTGGCTCTAATGGATAAGATAATGAGTCATTTATTATTTATATAATTGATTATAGATTCATATTATTCCTTATATTTATCTATTACACAAATAGCAATTTTAGTTTAACAGTTATATAAATCGTTTATTTTAAATAAATATTATGTGGTATCAGATCATGTAATATAAATAAGTCTGTAAGTATTGTTGCACTAATATTAAAAACTAAAAAGATGACCTTACATGTTCGAGTCTCTCTATCACTATATATTTTTCAAAATGTATACAACTAAATTAAGTTTTACTTGTCACTGGCACTGATAGAGCAAGATAATTTATTTAATTTGTACTCATTTTTTCATATTTTTCATATGACGTTTAAATTTGTCATATTCCTTCAATCTCTTAAACCTTAAGGTCAAACCTTGTAACCTTTAGTTTTCAATCTCACTGGGTCCTCTCGCGAGAAGTAAATCAAATTTGCTTTGTGTTTGCAATGGATCGTGATTGGCTGTTCGCCAGTGATGGTCAAAACATTTCATGTGCACGGACTACAAAACTCAGGATTAAAAGCCTGAGTTTGACAAAGAAGTTGATGATCAGCATCATGTACCAAACAAAGCGGATTGGGAGAGGTTTGGTTTGTCAACTCAAAACTAATACTGTATCTCTGAATTTGGGTCAGCTACCATCATGGTACAAGGTCACAGATAGCTTTGTCTTTGTGTTATGTTGGGCCGTGTGATCCTTTCTTCCTCCTCCTTGTTTCATAGTTACCACATCCCCTCATTTAGTCCCTTGTTTGGTGCCGTTACCTTGATTGGTTTGCACCTTGTGTTTGTGTGGCTTTCCTTTCCCTATTTATAGTGTCATTTTCCTCATCTGTTTGTTGGTTTGTTTTGTGTGGAGAGTTCGGGTTTGCTTGGAGCTGTCTATAGCTGATCTTTTTTAAATAAGGTTTTTTTTTTTTCTTGTCTGGTGATGGTATTAGTTTAAGTTTATTTTGTCACTGTTTTACTCTAGGTCTAGTTGTGTTTTTCCCTTGTTGTTAGTTTAACGTTGAGTAGTTTTTACAGTTATTTCTAGAACTTTGTTTTCTTTTATTTGTTTCTTTACTTGTCTAGTTATATTTGGTTTGTCAGTGTTGGTTATTTTTCTACCTCCCCTTTTACATATTTGCCTTGCTCTATGTTCATAGTATCCTTGTCTGCCTTGTTTTTTGTTTTGTATTATTATTATATTATTATTATTATTATTATGATTATTATTATATTATCTATTCTTCTCTTGTCATTGTCTTGAAACTTGTCTGGTATTTTGTGAGTTCTCTGTCTGTTCCTGTCTTGCCTCCTGCTTATACTCCCTGGCCAACTGGGTCTTGCTGCCTGGAGGGCTGACACGTGTGCAGCTTCACCTCCATAGCCAAACTTGCCCTTGGTTTCCTGGTGCCTGTGGTCTGGTCTCTAGTGCTGGCCTCCTCTACGGGTCCCCCACCTGCCTGCTCCAACGTTTTGTGTGCCTACCCTACTGTGCTGGACCGTTCAACGCCACTCCTCTCCTATTGTGCCTTTGCTTTATTTGTTAATAAACTATCTTGCTCATTCTGCATTTGGGTCCTCCTCCCTCAGTAACGCTGACAAATAGTTACTGGATATCTACAGATACGCATAAAATAAGTTAATATAGGGAATAAAACAGAATATCAATGTGTATTACAATAAGAGGGGTCATGTAAATCTTTTAAGTGTCCTTACCCTTTTTTCTACTGAGATGGAACATTTCACATTGTAGACTTGCTTTATATTTCTTTTGATACATTTAAGTGCTGTGCTTGACAATCACATTTATGAGTAGACAACATTTTAATCATTATGGATGAGTTTGAATACAAATATTATATTTGTTGGCTTAACCTGAGAGAGAAAGAGATGCATCTGAGCTTCTTCCTCCTCTATTTCACCTTTAAATAAAAACAAAATGATCATTTGCATGAATTACTAAAGCAACATGTTTCTAACACATGCTGTATTTTTCATTGTGAGTCTTGTATGTATCACATTTAATCAGATGTATTTCTGCTCATAGACACCGGTAGTGAAATCTTCTTCTGTGGATCCTCACCTGATGTTTACTGTTTAAAACTCATGATGATTTCCTATTAGGACATAAAACATCCTTCTTTTGGGCGAATGAAACTCTATCAGGGGTATCTGGGGATTGAACTCCATTCAGGGATTTTTGTCGATTGAACTCTATCAGGGGCTCTTGGCAATGGATCTTCATCTACACTGTAAGTGGGAACAGAAGAGAAAAAACCCATTACATGTGTGGAGTGGAACAAACTGCAAATTAGTACCCATTTCAGTTATTTCTTAACATTTTTGAGTGAAAAGAATTACATTTTACATGATCTTGTATACACTATTTACAAAACAGGCATTTATCTTTTAAATATTATATAGGCTTTTTTTAAAACGTGAATTCAATTCACGTTTAAAATCACTCTGTTCTGTTTGTCTTAATTCTGACCTCTATTGAGGCACTATAAAGAGAAAAATATGCTACTGAGTGTACACTAAATATAATAAGAACAAATTACAAATGTGATTTTGCCTTAAAACAATATCCTTTTTTAGTTAAATGTTTACAACTTGTTTAAAGCCACTTAACTTGTGGTTTAAACATACCCCAGTAACAATGAAAAAAATACCAAACAACATACCACCAAACCCCATAAAAAATACTAACAATTCCAAAAAACATAAAACACATCTGAGAATAAAATCCACGATAACAATCATGTGTCATTAGCAAGCCAGAATAACACACAGTCCATTCACGAGTGTTGGTGGTAATGCATTACAAGTAAAGCAAGTTACGTAATCATATCTAAGTAACTATGCAAAGAATGGAATACTTTTTTTTTAAATTAACAAGGAAAAATGTCTGAGTTACTTTTTCAAAAAAGCCCCCCTAAAACCAGTTACTTTGTTTTCCCATTGATTGACTGACAAGGCTCCTCCTTTCCCCATGTTGAGAGAAAATCATAAGTTGCAGAGGTGGTTGTGTGCATTGTGTAAACTTGATATAAACCTGTAGCTCTAGACTAAAATTTTTAACGCATTAATTTATCTCACAGACTTCATTATTCCTCAAAATTAACAAAAACAGTAACAATGCAAACTCAATCGCAAACCTTCTCTAATTGAATTATGTTGAATAACACAAATACACACATTAGTTATTTAATCCCATTTTATTTAACTAATGTCTTTGACTGCTAAACACTTTGAATGATCTAATTAAACCATACTAACAAGCCAAAAAAAAAAAAGTCCTTCAGGCCTGAGGGCTTTATTCTCACTTTTGGTGTAAAAGGGCTTTTACGTTTGCCAAAAATATAAACTTTTTAAATAAAAATAAAACAAAGCAAGGCCCTGTGCAGATTTAAAAAAGTTAAAGCAAAAAGTAACACATTGCATTGCTTTTCATAGAAACGGTTAAAAAAAAACAAACAAAAAAAAAAAAAATTGTGGAAACTGACAAATAAATATGGACTCAACCAATTTGCTTTCCAATAATATATATAATAAAAAAAAACATTGTAGGTAATTTTAGCTGAAGGTCTTAAGTTAAAATTAAAAAATATACATTCACTGAACATATTAAACTGTGACTCAGCCAATCTATCAAGCACAAAGTAAAAATTCTGTGTTTGCGCCCAACAAGCTTTTCAGCAAAAAAGCGAGTGTACGCATGCGCCTGAGATAAACCCACTGGTTTAAGTGAATTCAAATTCGGCGGGAGAGCAGAAGCCAATGACTGAAGAGCAACAAAACATACTTTCCAGGATGAATTTTACGGTATATCATGGTGAGTACTTGTACCTTTGTATTTATTAAGTCATATTTCAATTTAACTCCGTGCAGGTCTTCAGTAATTTCGACATAAAACCTAAAAATATGGGTATTACATTAACGCTCTGATATCACACTAAACGGATTAGGCTGTCTCTCTGAATGCTTACTTGTTAATTGTGTGTTTGAACAATGTGGATTTGACACTATTGAGGTATAATCGCAAAAAGCCACTAAAAACACACAGTTTTATGAACTCTCGGGGAAAATAACCCCATCTTCCTTGTCCTCATGTGCATTATTTGGCGCCAACAATTTTCCTATCTGGGCTGTTTAACATTTAAACTCGGGTTTGTAGCTCTCTTTCTAACGAGCTGGTTATCTGAATCCGGTGTGTACGAGGACTGGGATTGGGAAACACAGGTTTACAAATGATTCGTTTTTAATTCACAATGACCTTATTAACTTGGCAGGACTTGCTGCCACCATACTGGTGGTTGTTAATTTTCCAATCATTAAAGTATCTGTTTCATTTTTAAATAATTCCAAAATCAGTATTCAACAGTTTTATTGTTTAAAATATCAAAAACAGTATGTATTTCATTTGTAACTGCAGTTAACATTGCATTAAATGTCTGCTGCCCAATAAACCGTGTGTAAAATTAGGGATACTCATATTGGGTCGCATTCAATGAAACAGCAAGCAGAACAAATTTTTGTGTAAATCTGGTATAAGTGGTTCTCTGGCGTAAATTTTCGGATTCATTTAAAATGTTCGTATTTTCCAAATTTTAGTTGGTACGAAATAAATCGACACCTGCTCCCAGCCACGCGTAAGTAGTGTTTCAAACATCCGACACGTTTTGCTCAGTAATAGGGCTGCATTTTAATTCACCTTAATCGCGGGTACATATTTACACAGCATTTTGAAAAAAATATTATATTAGTAGTACGTTACCTATCGTTTTAGGTTTTTCGGTCCGTGTACTTTTGTTGTTCATTCATTATTCTATTCCGGAATGAAAGATGACATTAACAAAAGGGTGCACTTGGTTTTTTGTTTAAAAAGGAAAAAAAGCTGAAATGGCTTGTATTTTGTTTTTTCCAAATGTATTGTTGTCATCAAATAATAGGTATAGAAAATTGAGACGAAAAAACGAAAAAAACGGTCTGTAGGGTCACAAATTACAAAGGACTTCTGTTTTCCTTCCCAAACTATATTGAGTAACAAAAGAGCCCATTTGGCATTCCTGAAGGCACAGAATTGATGATATTCGATCAAGGCTAGTGTTTATGTGCCCACATGTTTTATACATCGGGGGTCTGCTAAGTGTCACACTTGTTGCACAGTGGGTGAAGCTGTAGTCTGGCTGATTGGTTCAGTTTGAAGTGTCTCACATCTGGGTTTCAGTCACATGGTCAAAGGAAGGGATGAAAGAAGACTGTAAATGTTGCTCTTGTCCTCTTTCTCTCTGATGCTGCTTTTCTTTGCTGCCACTTATACCAACGACGGGAAAATAAGCGCAGTTACAATAGCTAAAGTATGTGGGAGAGCGTGGCTATTAAGTGACTATATTGTATTGCAATAGGTAGCACTTCAAAAGTTAATTATGAATCAAGATTAGTTAGCACAGAATTAATAATTGAAATGGTCTGCACCACAGGCCTCTCTCCGGGCTACCAATCAGCAGGCCACCTTCTGCCAAGCGCAGGACTATGGTGGCCATGGTGGTGGGCGGATGAGACCTTCTGTGGATTAAACCTGGCAGACTCGGGAAGAAAGAAAAAGCTTCTTCTCGATGCTCAGGTTTCGACCTTCCTGAACTTTTCGGTTATTTTCCATTGAGACTGGTGATCGAGAAGTTTCCCGGGGAGAACAAAGGCGCCTGCCCTCCGCTGCTTTCAGATCCTTCGTTCCACGAAGGTCCAGGTCGACCCGAACAACATAGGGGTCCTGGCCTCGTCTCGATCTGAGGATCAAAGACGGGCACAGAAGGCTAGTGTCCGTGACTCGCGCTCCTCCCCCCCTGCGGGCGAGGGTATAGAGAGTTTTGAATTGTGGGTCACAAGGAGGTAAGCAGAACCTAAGGGATGTGATCCAGACGAGGCAGCGTTCTCCGTCTGAGTCAGAGTGATTACTGAGGTATCTACTCGTTTCCCTTTAGGGATTTTTAACTTTTATCTCACCTTGCTAATTCCTGTAAACCCACCAGCTCTCCACCTGATCGAGGTTAGGTGAACCCTCTAGTAAAGTCAAGTCAAGTATCTTTATTTCATATCGCTTTAAACACAAAAAGATTGTGTCAAAGCAAATTGAAACAACAATAATTAGGACAACGTGCCAAAAATGGACAGTTAAAGGCAGTTAATCATTGAATTTCAGTAATGCCTCCATGGCAGCGTCAGTTCAGTTTAAACAGTCTCTGTGCAAATAATTTGCAAGCAAAGTCCAACGATCTCGCTGTAAATGAAGTGTCCCCAACTAAGCAAGCCAGAGGCGACAGCGGCAAGGATACCAAAACTCCATCAGTGACCAGACCGTGGCGTAGAAAAAAAACTTTCTGCTGGAGCCTCCTTGATCATCAGGCCTGGCACAGCACTGCAGGGAATTTCATGGATGGCCGGCCAGGGCAACCTGAGGGGTCGCAGGGACGCTTAGGTGTGCTGTCGCATCCTGCAGGAAGTGGAAAGGTGGCAAGTTAACAGAAGTCTTCTTTATATATGCTGCCCTCAGGGGTGATACAAACCCGCTAGGGTTTGTAAAAATTGGAGATTGCATCTCCCGTGCGGGTCACAGGCCGTCTGCGACGCTTAGGAACCTTTAGGTACACACGCTAAGATCGGTGTGACTTTCTGAAAACCAATGGGTGGGCAGTGTGCACGTGAAAACCTTTGTGCACTTTCTACAAACACCACGTATTGGCTAAGTGTGGCATCCAAGACTCTGCACACTCTATGAAACTCCGGTATTGTAAGGGTTACGCGCTCCGCCTCTGTTCCCTGTCTTGAGATGATTAGACATTGGTTCCTTGGGCTCCAATTCAGAGGTGTGTATTCGTTATACACGTCAAGCAATCGCTTCCCTCAACATGAGGGGCTATTTGGGATGATTCTCGTGTTAGTTTAGCAGCAGCGCTCGCCTTTTCCAAGAAGGGTCGCCTATGAGCGAGCACGAATATCTGGATTCAGGAGTTCTCCTCTCATATGAGGACTGAGTTCACTGTTTTTCCCAGAGTGCTCCAGCATTAATTTTCACAGATCGAGTTGATGACTCTCAAACCATACGGTTTTGAGATGCACCAATTCCAATCTATGAGCTGCTCTATCAGAGTGCCACGAGAGCCCTTCGCTTAGAAAGGGTATTTGAAAATCAGGTCCATGGTATGGTAAGAGTGTGCACGTGAAGTCTTTGCACCAACTTTCTGAAATCCACACTGTGGGTAAAAAAAAGTTCGGGTCACGCTAGTATTCTGCGTTCTTTTCTAAAATCCTATATGGTGAGGGCTCGGCGGCTCACAGCGGTTTGCTTCAAAAGTGCCCTTATCTTTTGAGTTGGATAAAAATAACCGCGTCATCTGGGGCGCCACACCAAACCCCATGTATCCTCGGATACCTATGGGGGGGGCTAAACAGGGTGTTGTGGCTACGGAGATCTGGTGAGGGACAGCATCCTCTTCAGCACAAGATTTTGCGGAGAAGCAAGCGGTAGCCCTGTGTGACAGGTAGGACTTAGTATAAAATGGCAGGTTCCTAGCAGTATCCCTTTAAAGGAATCTTTCCTGATTACAACGCCTTCAGCTCTACCCAGGGAGAAGGCCATAAACCAATTAAGTGGGTATGTAGCTTAGGGCCTTTGGCCGTAAGGGGGACTGTCACAGGACAGCCGTCTAAACGTCGAAGGGGGGAAAACTCCCATGGAAATGGTTAGAGTTGGTACTTTAGTTGTTCGCCATGATTCTGGCCTGCACTCCAATCAGCATGGGAGGAGTTGGTATACTGTTCCCTATAGCGTGCCACTAGAGGACGCAGGTCGAAGTTCCCTGAACGGGAACGTTCCTCAGGTTACGAATGTAACATGGTTCCCTGGAGTAGGGAACGAGGACACTGTTGTCCGTCTTAGCTCCTGCCATGCTCGCGGGCGCAAGCTTGCCGACGAAGAAGCGAAGGACGTGTTATCCCGGTGCCTGTTTATGGTCGCGCCCGGTAGTGAACGTCAGAGGCTGTCAGAAGGCCAAATGTTTGTGTTTTTGCACTTATGCTCAGGACACTGGGTCACGACGAGGGGTGCCCCATAGGAACACGACTAGAGGACGCCAGTGTCTCGGTCCCTACTCAGGGAACCATGGTTACATTCGTAACCGGAGCCGTTCTTCACTTATAGCAGGGGGCCGGGAATCTACCTTAGTCATGATAGCTGTATAATATAAAAACAACATTAAACTACGCATCTTGGTGCCAAATTTAAAAATGATAGGTTTTGGAAAACAGCAATTCAACTGTAGACTAGAGGCCAACACACTTGCAATGAATGTAGCATGGAATAGGATCTGAACATGAGCAATACCCATGTTACTGCTTTAGCACCATATGTGTTCCTTCAGGTTACTGTGTTTTGGTTAGGATACTTAAAGAGGCAGTTTTTTTTACATCTGCTCCAACAGCATCCGTTGATTGCGATTTTGAGGTTAATGACAACAAAAGCGGGATCAGCATCACTGTGACATATTATATATATATATATATATATATATAGAGAATATCTATATATATATATATTACATATATCTCTTAACACATAAATAATTTTCAACGTCTCCCTCTTTACTTTCAAAAAGGTCTATTGGATGACCTTCATGGCTTGACATTTTTTCCGCTTGCACTACTGACGTACCACCCCCGCATGCAGGGACACCCAACTGAAGACACTCATTTATAGATCTTAAAACCCAGTCCTGACACCGGTAGAAACCAGGTTCTGCCAGAGTTCAGTTTCCAACAACACTTGCGTTAGACATTGCGACTGATTATGAAAGACATTGCTTGGCTTAGGTGTGTTTATTCGGAGGAAGCGAAACGGGGTAGGACACTGGCCCTCCAGGAGCAGTGACTGAGAGTCCTGACATTAGCTCTTTACATTCAGTGCATGTGATTTATCAAACACCTAGTACATCTTAAAAATATAGAGCTCATGACAAATAAAAAAGTTCCAGATGGAAAAACATTAAATGCATATAAACCAGTGTGAATATAAACAATATCTGAAAATAAATTTGGAGGTAGGTTGAAAAAGACCACAGACTGGGAATTTTAAGTAGTTATATACTCATATATTTACGAATGTTTCAGGAATGAGACTCCAATGTCTGTTTAAACCGTTAACCTAAAGTAAGAATTTTAAATGATTAATACAATCATCAATATCAGTTAAACGATTTAAAAAAAAAAAAATTCTCCCCACAAATATTTTTAAGTTGTGAATGTAAAAAATAAAAATAAAAAAAATAGTATTTGTTTACCAGGCGGGCATGTGTTACGTTGTACAGACATTTCGCTGAGCAAGCCCCTTTTATTCGGCTGCTGTGTTTATGGTCAGTAAATTCACTTTAATGTTCATGATAGTGTTTCTTCTCATTGCCATTTAAAGTGAAATAAATTAACATAAACACAGGAGCTTGATAAAAGTGTTGATTTCAGAAGAAAAATTTCAGATGGCTTTTAGAGGGTTTTGCATTGAACTCTTCATATATTTTTATGTCTGATGGGAAAAAGACTTAGAAGGATAGATGGATTCAGTCTGTGTTTTAGTTTTGTCATCTAATTTGTTAATTATTGATATAGTATATTTAGTTTAGGCCTATTTATTTTTATTCTTTTTTTATTAATAACATTATTCTGTTTTTCTCTGTTCTCCGGAATCGCTGCTGGTGCATGACAATTTGAGGATGTTGAATCTGTATGTGATTTGATCAGTTAATGGTTAATGGTTGGATAATACGAGCAGCGGTTGTCAGAAAAATTGACCAAAATGAGCATCCCTTAGTGTAAATACTTCTAAATTGCAACTTCAGATGCAGCTTCTGTGTTTCCTTCTGAATTGCAAGAGATGAATTTTGATGATACCGATTTATTTCCTGGTAACAGCGCAACTGGATTAATTATTATGATTGAATACTTAAATGTAAGAATTTGACTCAAAAAATGATCACACTTTTTAAAAAATTGGACTGTATTCCCCAAAGATAAAAAAGCCCATGAAAAGGTAAAACTCAATTTAAACCCTTTCAGTGGTGAGTTGTGTAAAAAGTCTAGTGGTCCCCCGAGTGAGTTTTTGTAAGGCGGCTGTTATTTTAGGAAGGTTTCCCCTTACGTTTCCATAGCCCACATATCATGCTTGTTATGTGACCCACCGCGGCCTCAATACAAGCACTGAGATGACAGATGGAGTCGCTTTTCTTAAATGTTTTTCTTTTTTATTAAAATATTCACCAACTTGCATACCATGTCATGAACAATATGATATTCCGATTCACAGATATGTGTATGCGTAATTCAGGATGCAATGAAGTTATTGAAGTTATATGTAACCTTACAAGAGCCACACAGATGGGAAATCAAAAAAGTCCTGTCTTACGAGGGTTATGATGTAGCTGTCCATCCGTGGTACAGAACAATGTGCAACGTTAATTAAACAAAAAGTACACGATTTATAAAAGTTATTGGCTTCTAAAGTCAGGAGTCGACTCTGAATCGTTGAATGAAAGCGAGTCGTTATAGATTTCAAATCTTTTGCCCATCTCTTTGTCACGTAACGAGACACACTTGACATAATAATCTCAGCATACCGGCTTGGGAGAAACAAAAACTCGGACCTTGCCCCACCCCCACACAGCCGCTCTGGTAGTAGTGGCTTGTGTGATAGCATCATGTCGAGGAGAAAAGTGCGTCTTGTTCATTGTAAAGCAAGTTGTTTTATTGTCACTGCCAAAGAATGAATATCAGAAGAACCAATGGGCTAAAAAAATTCATTTTTACCACACTACCAGAGCAGTACAAACAAATCCATTTGGTTGTGTCATAGACAACATTTCACTGCTGACTGCTTTTCTAATCTCGGTGAGTTCAAGGAGGGATGTTCAAAGGTTTTGGCCATAAAAGAGGGTTCATTACCAACTTTATGTGGACCAACAAACATATACGAATCCAAACTGTAAGTATGATTATGAATTATGTTGTTGTTGTCTACCGAGCGTCTTATCAGTATGTCGTGCTAGCACTATATGTTAATGCTAACGCATTGTTTACCGTGAAGTTGTGTGCTCAGTTTGGTTATGTACGTGCTTACATGAGTATGAAAATGTTAGTGTGTTGGGCATCGTTTTTATTACTTGGATGAATGATAAAAAGACGTGTAGATATGATGTTTTTCCCTTACGGGAAAACGAGTGCAAGAAAGATGACATTGCTTGACTCAATGTAATTTACCACATACAAAGTTTAAACTTACCACTGAGAAACGTCCTGGTCAATTCGTTGATTTAATTGTGTGGCCGGAGTGTGAACGACTTCGTCTGTTTCCTCTTCAGATTCTGGGCTCATATTGATAAGGCAAAATAGATGCCATGGTATTTATGTACTGTAATATCTATAACCCTATCTAAATTTATGTACTGTAATATCTATAACCCTATCTAACCCTATCTATAACCCTATCTAAAACATCCGAAGGTGAGCTATGGGCGTTTCGTTTTACAACACGCACATGCGGAACAACCAATCAAAAAGCTGACTATGTCAGTTGACCAATCAGAAACACAGTATGCTACCGAAAGGTTTGGGGTTTAAGGAAACTGAATCTTTGGAACAGCTTCGCGCGGGAACCATTTGGGGAAGCCTGAGACTTGAGGTAATTTTAAAATGCTAGGGAAGCTGAGAATTTTCATCTGTAGCCGAGTGCACGACTGCAACGATTTTCAAAGTAGTCAGGTCACTGTTGTTTTCACAATGCATGACTCTCTCGGCCAGCATTCAGTCGCTGCTGTGTTAACAATGCACGATGGATCGGCGGACAGAAGGTTTCACACTGCATGGACTTTTAAAATAGGAAGAACTCGCCGGACAACTCTGTTTCTGGCATGCAAAATTACGTTTTCACAACCAAAACCCACGCGAGATTGTTGACAAGGAAAACAACGCGATTATCAACGCGTGCACGGACCGGAGCTTCTACCGTGAGGACTGGGACAGCTCAGCTGAAACGGCTCAAACAGACAGGGGTGCTCCTGCCAAATTTCTATTAATGTTTCTTCCATTTCTTGGGTCCACAATAACCGAGAAGAAGCCCTTTTCTGAAACAACGCCATGCTTGCTTGATAATTGTGGTCTATAACTCCTCCCCCGCTGCTCTGTATCTTGCTCTCTCATTGGCTGTCAGTCATCGCCGACGTAGTTTTCAGTCAGACCACTTTTCACAAAGCATGATTTTGAATCGCCGACAGGTCAAGTATGTAGCATGCCCAATACTCCCGTGGCATCGGCGACTCGTACGGCGATTTATCTCAGATAGGCGTCTTTGCTCATTCACACTGGTTGATTGTTCAATCGCGTGAACGAGACACCGATTTGCCTGTGGATTTCGGTGCATTTGTCGGCGATTACTCCAAAACCTGTCGGCGAGCCAAAAAACCGTGGCTTAAAATCGTGCAGTCTGAACGCGGCTTTTACTGGCTCTTTAATATGACAGTGCTTATTCATACGTTCTTTTTGTTTTTTAATAGTTTGTTCTCGTAACTCTATCACATTACGGGTCAGTGTCGTGCTCGTGCTTAGACTTTGTTGTGATAAACAGTAAAGGGTGTGTTTAGCGCTAGCAAAGACAGTGTAAAGAAATACCCTTTGAGTAGAAAGCAGTTAAAGCAGTGGAAGTTAACAGAGCCGATCCGTATAGTGTCAGTGTAGTCTGGTCTCATTAGTGGTTAGCGCAGTGTGTCATTGCTAGGAAAACGATTGTTTGTGTACTGTGTGAGAGCTGTGCTGCGTTTGGTTGCTTACTCTATCGCATACGTTTTCAGTGTCGTGCGCTTGCTTAGACCTTTGTTGTGATAACCAGTTAAATTGTGTTCAGCTGAATTCAATGTCCGTTTTGTCTGACGGGTGTACAAAAAAGGTTAGTAAAACCGGAGCAGCAGAGGGTCGTGGCAGGCCTCCTGTAAGCCCTCCTGCGTGTGAAGACGAAGCGTGTAAGACCATTCAAATCTACCGTGCGACTCCATGGCAGGACCAACCGGCAAGGGATTATAAGTATGTTTTTGATAATCCTTTTTTACCTTCTACTTGTTTCATTTCTTTTTCCCATTTTTTTAAAAACCCAAAATTATTACTATGTTTTTCCGGGATCCCTCCCATCCTACCACTCAAAACCACGATCAAAAAATGTAGGCAGCGAATCCTAACAACCTCCCACATTTTCCCTAGTCTGCAAATTACACATCTTTTCTATTGGTCTTTTGGAATTCCCAGTCTGCTGAAAACCCCAAACCGTTTTTATTACTTCCATTTTAGTCTTCAAAGTTAATCTCAGGCCCGGGAAGAGACCGGACCCAAACCAGAAGAAAATGCAAAAAAACCTGCACCCACTCCCCCAAAAATTTTCTTTTTTTTCCCCCCCCCCCCGTTTAAAGGGAAAAGGGGTGGAGGGAAAATTGGTTCCCATCTCTAATGTTTGGAAAAATTTAACCCTTTTACCATTTTTGGGTATCAAACCCCTTTGAATCTCATTATTAAATGTTACCTCCCCTTTTTAAAATCCCTTTTTGTAGTTGTCTACCCACCGGCCCAAATAGGTAATTTTTTGGGATGAATTAAAATGTGCTGTTTTAAACCCTTTTCCCCGAGGATGGTCCCCCCTTTAGTTAGTTTGGGAGTTTTCCCAACATCCACCTAAAATAAACCTTTTATCTGCTGATTCCCACACTCTGCTTCCCTCTTTTGTTTCCCCAAAGGGGGTTTCAACTATGCTACTCACCAAATAAAGGCAACCAACCAGACCTTTTTTTACACTGACACTGCCCCAAATGATCAGGTACGGGTTACTCCACTGCACACCCAGATCACCCCTTCTCACTTTTAAACCCTTTAAAACAGGGTTCCTGACATGTCATTTTACCCCTTCAAAAAGTAATCTTTCGAGGGTAAATACGCCACTCTCACCCCCCCCGGCTATCGGGCAAGGTTTCATTTTCACTTCCCCCCAAACTTTTAGATCTTTTGATGCTAACGTGATTTTAAATTTTTTCTGCCCCAATTTTACATCTTGTTTAGAAATTGTTGCCCCTTGTTTTCCCAGGGCCACCCCCAAAAAACCCCCTTCACCCCCTTGGGTTTTTTCTGATTTTCCACGGAAAACACGTTCTAACCCTTAAAACCTGCGGGAAAAGGGGTGTGGCGCCAAAAAAAAAAAATATGCCCTTAATGGTATCGGGCACCCCTTCTCTTCCTTTTCTGTTAATTTTCCCCCAATTTGCTGGAACATACTACCATAACAAAATTAAAAATTGTCAACCCCTCGCATGCTTTTTAAAACTTTTCCCCCGGGGCCCCCCTTGGGCCCTCCCCCTCCCCCCCGCTTAATCTCAAATAGCGGGGACGCCCTTTGCCCCCATTTTTGATTAAAAAAATTAAAAACATCAGTGCACAAATTTTCCACACCCAACCCATCAAGCACATCTAACCAGAAAAACATAAAATCTTTCCCACATCCTTCTTTTCACTCTCTGGGAAAAAAGTCCCCAAAAACTCACCCTTTCAATACCCTACTACTTGCCGTTTTGTTTCCTATTCCCAAATCTCATCCCCTTTAAAGCCTTTTCCCTCGGGTTGTACCGGCACTCACTCACATCTTTAACCCTTTCCCACCCCTGGTTTTTTCCTCATCTTTTAGTCGGGTTTCGTAAATCCACTACTTAAGAAACCCCCTCAACCCCTCTTTTTAGAGAACTACAGACACTTGAACGAGCGTTTCAACCAAGTCTCACCTTTTTCACAAAAGAACAAACCTTGGGCAGCAACCAAATTTGGGTTCGGGAAATGGACATTCAATGAGAATGCCTTTTCTCTCAGTTGTTGAAGCCCCAAGACGGGCCCAAAAGCGGAAAAAGGGATTCAGGGAAATGCACTCCAGTGGTTTTGGGCTTTCCTATCGATAGGGCCTTTAAAGTATCTTGGGGAGGTGAGGGGGTCCAAATCACACCCTCAACTACGGGGTGCCTCAGGGGGTCAGTTCTTGGGCCCCTTCTTTTCTCTGTCTACATGGCACATTAGGTTTTTGTCATTCAGAAAAAATGGCTTTAATACCATTGCTATGCTGATGACACTAAACTTACCTCCCAAATTTCCCTCCGATGACCATCGGGGGCTGCTCGATTTCCCCGCTTGTCTAACAGCACATTTCTTGCTGGATGAAGGACCATCACCTTCAACTTAACCTTGGCAAGACAGAACTGCTTGGGTTCATCAAATTTCACCACAAAATTAAACACATCAACCATAAACCCCCTTCAAAAAAAAGCCAGAAAAAACCTTTGGGGTTATGATTTATTTATCAGCTAACTTTTCCCCAGACCCATTTGCTAAAAATGTTTGGGCCCGAGATTTGCTTTACAACATTAAGAAGATCAGGCCCTTTCTTTTTGGAAATGTGAACAACTCCTTGTTTTAAGCTCTTGTTTTGCCAAAGGTAGACTATTGCAAGCTCTCTTGGCAGGTTCTTCCAGGCAGTTCTATCCCCAAACCTTTTCAATTTTCCAGAACGCTTGGCAGCAAGTTAATTTTTAATGAGCTGAAAAGAAAAACACGCCAACACCTTCAATTTGCACTGGTTTTCCCAAAAGCTGCTTGAAAAAAATTCAAGGCTTTTATGTTTGCATACAAAACCCCCCACTGGGGTCTGCAACCCCCTTTTCCTAAAATTTAATTTATTTTAAATTATGTGCCCCCTAGAAGCTTGCTTCTGCAAGGGGAAAGCCCCTAAATTTTGCCAAACCCAAAAAGCACAAAAAATCCCCTTTTTCGGAATTTAAAAAATGTTCCCCCCTGGGGGGAATGACCCCCGCCCCAAATAATCCCAAACAGCTGAGGGGCCTTTTTCCATTTCAAGAATCGGGTTAAAAAACATCTTTCCATCTTTTTTAACCCCCAACTTTTGCATTAAAAAACTAAAAAACATTTTTTCATGCAAAATATCAGTTTAAAAAACTTTTTAAACTTTTTGATTTTAACTATTTTCTTTAAATTTTTTATAAAATTTTAAAAAAAACCCTAACATAGCTTGCTCTATTTTTTTTCTTTCATCGTTTTTTTTTTTATTTATTAAATTTTTTAAAAGCCCTTTCCTTGGGGTACTGCGTTTAACCAAAATGAGAAATTTTTATAGCAAATTACATAAAACATTTCTCTTTTTTTGTTTTTGGAAATTTTTTCCCCTTGGGCCCCCTTTGTAAATCGCCTTTTGGGTAAAAAAGGCCTGCTTAAAAAGACTAAATGTAAAATTTTAAGTTTCCCTCTAGCTCAAATTGGAGGGGGCATTGCTTTAAAAAGGGCCCAAAGGTTGGGGGTTGATTCCCCCGGGCCCCCAAAAGAAATAAAAAATTTTATTTGCCTGGGTGCCCCGTGGTTTCTTTTTGGGTAAAAGCGTCATAAATTTCATTTAATTTAATTTAATTTTAAAAGAAATTTTAATTTGAGAACCATTAAAACCACACAACTGAAAAGAAAAAGGGGTATAGTGGGAGCAGGAGTTGGGAATTCAAGAGCCCCGGGCAAGTGTGAAAAGGGGTGTTTTCCCTTGTCCTGGAAAAAAGGAGGTAGTTCTTCAAAATTGGAGTCTTTTTTTAAAAACATTTATTGTACTCTTTTGGGTTATTTTATGCACACAAAGGGCCCTTTAAAAAATAGTTCACCCAAAAAAGAAAATTCTGTCTTAAAATTTCCACCCTTGTGTCGTTTCCCAAAACCCTAAACCTTCAATCATCTTCAAAAACACAAATTAAATATTTTTTGTGAAACCGGGGCTCTCGACCCCTTTTTAGGGTTTTTTGCCCCTTACACATTCAGGGGCCAGAAAAAGTAGGGAAAAAATCTTTTAAAATTTAAACCGTGTAAAAACCAGGGTTTAAAACCCTTTTCATTTTTTAAGCAAAAACCCAAAAGTTTTGTTTGCAGTTTACAGTTTTTTACTTTTATATTGAAATAATATCCAAAGAATTTGGGGGTGCTTGGGCCCCTTTGGGGGGGGTGACAATGTTTTAATACTTAAAAGGGGGTAATTTTATTTATTTGTTTTTGGGGAAAAAAAAGCACTCCCCGGGTTTTCCCAGGTTTAAACCACTGGGGGCATGTTTATTTCTTCCTTTAAAGTCTTTCCTACTGTTCTTGACCTTGAATGTTGCTGCATTTTAATTTTTTTTTTGGGGACAACATCTAACTACTGGGGTGCCTCAGGCTCAGTTTTTGGACCCTTCTCTTCTCTGTCTACATGGCATCATTGGTTCTGTCATTCAGAAACATGGTTTTTAATCCCATTGCTATGCTGATGACACTCAGCTCTACCTCCCATTCCATCCTGATGATCCATCGGTAGCTGTTTTCGCATCTCAGCTTGTCTAACAGACATTTCTTGCTGGATGAAGGACCATCACCTTCAACTTAACCTTGCCAAGACAGAACTGCTTGTACATCCAGCAAAGATCATCACCATCAAGTTAGGCACATCAACCATAACTCCTTCAAAAACATCCATATGATTGATGATCAGCTAACTTTCTCAGACCACATTGCTAAAACTGTCCGGTCCTGCAGATTTGCTTTATTCAACATTAAGAAGATCAGGCCCTTTCTTTCGGAACATGCTGAACAACTCATTGTTCAAGCTCTTGTTCTGTCCAGACTAGACTATTGCAATGCTCTCTTGGCAGGTTCTTCCAGGCAGTTCTATCAAACCTTTACAATTAATCCAGAAGCGGCAGCAAGATTAATTTTAATGAGCTGAAAAGAATACACGTCACACCTTCAATTTGCACTGGCTACCAATAGCTGCTTCGCGATAAAATTCAAGGCTTTGATGTTTGCATACAAAACCACCACTGGCTCTGCACCCCTTTACCTAAATTCATTACTTCAGACTTATGTGCCCTCCTAGAAGCTTGCGTTCTGCAAGTGAAGCGTCGCTAATTGTGCCATCCCAAAGAAGCACAAAGTGACTTTTACGGATTAAATTAAATGTTCCCTCCTGGTGGAATGACCTGCCCAACTCAATCCAAGCAGCTGAGTCCTTAGCCATCTTCAAGGACGACTTAAAACACATCTATTCCATCTTTTTGACCCTCTAACTTTTGCACTCATTATTCTAATTCTATTCAAAAAAAAAAAAAAAAAATCTAACTACCTTTCTAATCTTTTTGTATTCTATCTATTTTCTTAATTTATTATACAATTATAAAAAAGACCTCTAACACTAGCTTGCTCTATTCTTTTCTATTCATCTGTTTTCTTTTTATTTATTATATTATTTAAAGCCCTTGCTCGTGTACTGTTTAAGCTAACTGAGACTTGTTATAGCACTTACATATCATTGCTCTTTTGTTGTTTTTGATTGCTTCCATTGTCCTCATTTGTAAGTCGCTTTGGATAAAAAGCGCTGCTAAATGACTAAATGTAAATGTAAGTGCCCTCTAGCTCAATTGGTGAGCATTGCTAACAAGCGCAAGGTTGGGGGTTCGATTCCGGAACACATGATAGATAAAAATTGATAGCCTGAATGCACTGTAAGTTGCTTTGGATAAAAGCGTCTGCTAAATGCATTAATTTAATTTAATTTAAATGTAAATGTAATAGAGAACCATTGGAGAACCACACAACTGCAATGAAATGAGTATAGTGCAGCAGGAGTTGCACTTCAAAGCCCTGTCAAGTGTGAAGAGTGTCTCCATTGTCCTGGAAGAGGAGGTAGTTCTTGTCAACTTAGGAGTTTATTACCAAAATGTATTGGCCAAATATCAAATACACACCCCAAACAAGATAAAAAAATTACAAAAACTCACACTAAAATTTTCTGTCATTAATTATCCACCCTTGTGTCGTTCCAAACCATTAAGACCTTCGTTCATCTTCAGAACACAAATTAAGATGTTTTTTGATGAAATCCGAGAGCTCTCTAACCCTTTATAGGAGCTATGCAACTTACACATTCAGGGTCCAGAACAGTAGGAAAGACATCATTAAAGTAATCAGTGTAAGACCAGTGGTTTAACCGACCAAATTTTGGTTGTATGAGCAATACAAGAGTTTTGGTTTGCGTTTACAGGTGACTACACTCTTATATATTAAATATCCCAAAGAGTTGGTGCTTGCCCTATTGGGTTCTGATCAATGTTTTTATACTTAAAAGGTGGTAAGTTATTTATTTGTTTTTTGCGCAAACAAAGCCTCTAATTTTGCTTCTAGGTTTAAACCACTGGAATTCATGTTGATTACTCCTAATAATTTCTTTCCTACTGTTCTTTGACCTCTTGAATGTTTCAGAAAGCTGCATTTTTTTGCATTTTTTGTGGGTGAACTAACCCTTGTTTATTTATTTACTTTTTTTTTTGTTAGCAGTTTGATTTTTTTTTTTAAGATGCAGTTTCATGAGCTCAAAGGTAACGTCTTGTGAAAACGGCAGAATTCATGGGTTAAAAGTAACTCTAAGCTTACTGGGTGAAGTACACTTCCCCGCGACTTATTTTGATGGTGTTTTTTTGACATTTTTAATAATTATGGTTAAACGGTTAAGATGCAGTTTCATGAGTTTGGAGTAACCTTTTTGTGAGAATGGCAATATTCAGGTGACCTAAACACTGAAGACTGGTTCCAGAAACCTCAGATAAATTCCTAAATTTTTATGCAGAGTGATGCTTGACATACAATAGAGTATGGTGCACCCATCTTCAGAGTTCATGCTTCTGCAGTTAACCCATCAAAATTTTTGCACAGCAGTGAACACACACAACATGACACACAACCCGGAGCAAGTGGGCAGGCCATTTTATGCTGTGGCACCTGGGGGAGCAGTTTGGGAGGTTAGGATTGCCTTGCTCAATGGCACCTCCAGACATGTTATTTGAAGTGGAGGAGGCTGGCTGTAACATTCAGTCCCCCATCTTCATTTCCTGCCCCAGCCCCGAACAAAACTGCACAACCTTTGGATTACAAGTCTGACTCCCTAACCACCCAGGCCACCGACTTTCTCCAACCTGACTAACCAAGTTTTATGGTGTTTTTGACATTTTTTGCATGTGTTTGTGAATGTGAGTACATGTTTCATTGTGCATTTGTATCAGCGTTATGTGTCCGTAGGAGAATTAAAATGCATGATTTTTTTAAGGTTTGTTGTGTAGAAAATTTTCAATGTATTCATCATTTTAAAGGTATTGTCACAATATGTGTTTTTAAATTTGATTTTTTAAAATGTATGTGGCAGTGTTTTGTGTGTATCAGCATTTTAATACATTTTCTAATGTTATTTTTGGGACAACGGAGAATAAAAGCAATTCAGTAAAGGTTGATTTAGCAATATAATTTTACCAATGTACATTTTTAGATTAGGTGTAAACAAAATAATTTATTCAACTACTACTTAAAATATTTAATTGGGACAATAACATGGTTTGGTGTATACTTATTTTTTTTTTTTCCCCCACTATTGGCATGTTACATGTATTTCTCATTGAGCTTCATGTTAACAGACTGTTGCCACAATTGATAAAATTTCAAGTTGGAGAAATTCAATTGGGGCCAATGCAATAGATTAGGATGTGACAAGTCACTAACATAATATTGCAATTGGGGAGGTCTGAAGTTTTTTAGCAGTGTAAGTAACCTAATTAGGCTACTTTTTTTGAGCGAGTAAATAATGCATTACTTTTTAGGCAAGTGTCAATATCAGCGATTTAAAAGCCCAAGTTTTTTCCTTTCTCTTTGGGTGTTATAAGCTGTTTTTGCATAGATAATATCCCTAAAGTTGCCAAGGGGACTTGACTTCTCCGCCTGTAGTATTTGTTGCCGTCTCTATGTTGTGGAGACGCTGTGTGTTTCGTTGTGAAGCAAACTACTTTGTTTGGCCTTCCAAAAGAGGACACAACTAAATCATTAATTAGAGTTTATCTACACACTGTTCTGACAGTTCAACAAACCCAAAATATTTTGTGTATGCTGTGCAACACATGGATGACTGTTTCCCTGAACCTACATGCCCTGTTTTCTGCCTCAACAACCTGTAGTAGTTTTTTTCATATTTAAAGAATTTTTCCACTGATGATTTCAGTAGGCTGAAAGATACAACTTGTTGTTTTGGCGTTTTTTTCCTATCACAACTGCAGACGATTGTTTATGTCTACCCGGTGCAATACGCAATGCGTAAGAAAGACATAAAAGTCATTTAAGCATAAGTATGTCCCCACTGCAACAAATGCCTTGTTTGTAATGGGTTTTATTGGTTTTGTCTCGTCGTGCCAGGAGGCGGCATCACAGTATGGTCAGGGCATAACATTTTCGTCACATGCTTGAGTAATTCAGCCAATCACAATGCACAGGATAGCGACCAATCAGCATACACCTCTTTCAGAACAATTAACTTTTTAAAAATCGTGCGTTTCTGAAAGGCAGGGCATAGAGGAGCAACAATAATGTACATTATGTGGAAAATAATGTGTTTTTAAACCCCATCACACATTTCCGTACACCAAATACACAAAATCATGATCTTTTTAGAAGATCTAAGGACCCAGTAGACAATACCTTTTCCCCCAACACTGGTCATACAGGTATTGAGTCCCGTGCTCTTTCACAATCTCTCATATCACACCTCTGCCTCTCTCATTGCACTTAGCCCACTGTTATCAGCAGTAGACCTTCACGGTTAAAAGTAGGTTTGAGTAGTATTGTTCAAGTGGTTTCGCATTGTTATCTAAAAGTGTTGCTAATGACAAAAATTTTGGTCTTTTGGCTGAAAGAAGAAAAGAAAAGGAAACCATTGTTTTTTACACTGTAATTGACTTATGTATAAAGGTACAATTTATAAACACTTTCGTTTCACAAAGCTGCTTAATTAATGATACGGACTGTGGATTATGGCCTCAATGTCGTCTTCTGAACGTCCAGTCGTACAGGCCGTTCGTTAGAAAACTGTTTTTTTTCTATGGAAGCTTTGCATTTAAAGAGCTGATGAAATAGTTTCCAACTCAGCTTTAATTACTTATGTGTCACAAGTTGTGTAATACACAGGATCATATACAGTATTGGTTCTAAACATCTCAGGCTATATTTTTTTCTTATTTCAACACAACAACACATAAAAATTTTAAGCCCATTTATTTCTATCTACCCTTTTGGCAATAGGGAGCCAGTACCAGAAAATTATCCAGTATACTGTTCCGAAACCAATGCAGTTGAGATGTTGGTTAGGCACAAGGAGTCTTAGACACGCACGGCCAGGTACCTCCGACACAGAGATCTGATGTAAGCTTCATCCAGTAACAGGAAGAAATAAGAAACCAACTGAGACTAAATCCAGCAGACTGGTGCAACGTCTTCAAGACACACTTTAAAAGAAACCAACCCTCCCAAAGCTAGTACTAGTGAAAAAAGTTGTGGGCACTGTTTGTAAAAAAAACAAAAAAAAAAAAACCTGTACAGTGAAGATGCTTTTCCACAAAAATAAGGTCCATGAAGAAGATGTATAAATCATTAGCTTCATTTACCTAAATGAATCACCCTGTGGTGCAAGCACCGTTTTGGCGTTTAAAGTCAGCGTTGTGTTCCAAGTCACACTTGTGCATTGTTTTTTCCAGTTGATTTTGTCCAAGCTTTTTGGAGATGTGTACCACAGTGCTTCCCTGGATTGAATCTGTCCTCAGTTGTTGTGGTCTTTGTCTACTCAAGCATCATGCCAGACAGACTTGACTATGATGTTGAGATCAGAATCTATCTTTGTGGAGCAATGGCTGCTGTCAGACACACTGGTGGAAACATAAAATCCCCCCACTCATTGGATAAGTTCATGATTTATTAGTACCGGAAATGTAAAATCCATATTACGCTGACTGACTTTTAGCACAGGATAAACCTCCTTCAGGATGATACACATTCCTGAATCAACAAGGTCAGCGTGTTTTCATGTTTTCTGTGATAACAACTGACTGGATTGTACAATTCTCACTTTATATAGAACATAAATATAATGTAGTGGTGGCATGATGACGTGTTTGCTTGTTCAAAGTAAAAACACAACAAAAGACGAGACATTGGGGGACAATAGTGATGCTGTATTACTGTGATCTGAAGCTAGAATCTGCACTGATGTTTACCAGCATTTGTTTCTTACCAAGCAGTTTTTTTCCCCAACAATCGTGACCAAAATCTACCTTTTCCAATCTTGGAATGGATTCACTTTTACTGCTGTAATTAAAAAAAGGTAGTGGGCTTTTATAAAAGCGGTGACAGTGTGCTTTGGGTCTCCTTTTACTCCTTTGTGGTAAACATTTTATATTTAAACTTTTCATTATGGTCACACAAACCCTTTTTGGGCAATAAAGCTTGAAAAAATTTCATAATCCTCCTTTAACAAATATTTTGAAATTATATATTTTTCCTCCTTATATCCAAGTTATAGTGAAGAGCTCTTTATATCACACAGTGGGTTACACTCACTTCAGTTCACAGTTTGAGTCTCGTAGCACATCATGTGAGCCGGGCTGCTTTAGTCTCACCATCGTTTTGTGTCTCAGAATCCAGCTCTTTTTAGAAACTGCAGTGCTTTTTGTGTTTTGTCACAGACTGAGTTTAAGAGAAACATTCTGTATGGCCACCATAGATATTAGACCTAGAAAAGAGACAACAAGAGGGAATAAGAGCTCATCTCAACAAATACAAACAAAAATTAAAGGTGAAGCTGTTTCCAGAACTCACAGTCATCAATGAGGCATTGGAACTATACAGTGTGTGTGAGTTAAACGGTTTGAAGTTTTTTAAATCATTTGAATTCTTGTATGTGAAATGATCCTGGACCCTAATTGTCCTCCGCAGGGGTTTTACCCAAGCGTGACTCCTTCAGTAGCATCACATAAGTGACTCCACATTCCTGTGGTTTTTTATTTCATTTACAAAAAGCTGAGGTCCAGTTCTCTCAGTGGTGGATGGGTTTGAGTTCAGGAGCTGAATCAAAAACGGATGAGACACTGTTTCTCTGTAATCCTTACCTGTGGCCATCACGCATACTTAAGACAGAAAGAGACAGAACAATGACTCAGATAGCAAATCAGGAAGCAAAATGCTAAAACCGCCCCTAATAAACGCAGCAAAATCATGGAAACTTAATTATATGAAATAAAACCACGGACACGAGTATTTGAAGATACCTAAGTTACAATCCAAGGTCCTGGATTGGTCACTAATTTAACAAGTTCAGTTTATTACTGTAAGATTACTTAGACAGGATTAATGTACACGCACTAGAGAAAATGAACACGTAAAAGGTCTAAAATTCATATATTTAATGCAAAAAAATTCCTTATATATAATAATTTTAATTTTTGTTATTTTAGAGTGTATAACTCTAAATACAGATTTTGAATGAAAGAAGATTTGGTCATTAGTCCAGTTATAAAATGTGGATGTCAGAAGTAATTGACTGTCATTTGTGACACTTTGATTTTATTCTGTTTTCAGCTTCTGTCTTGTTTCGACAAGCAAAGATTTGTCAGATTTCAACAAGTTTATATGAATCTCTCTTCAAATACAATATACAAAACCCATTTACTAATAGTATTGCTGGATCTTTCTTCAAATGAAGGAAAAAACAGAAGATGGCAGCCTAGAAGAACTGAATGTGACTTTTGAGTCCCTGTTGTCTTAAAATAAACTACACAGTAAACATGAATCAACACTGTAACTGCTGTACAGTAGAAATGGTTACTAACTCTATTTTTGTTTTTTCCAGTTTTCACATAGTGGGTTCGAGTTAGTAGATCACTGAGGTTTTTCAAAATCCAGAGTCTCCTAGTTTATTCAGACTCAGGTCCCAGCTCTCTCACGCCATGTTGATGGGTTTTGATTTTTCAGAGCTGAAGACACAGCAGAGGGAAAACCTTTATCTGTCATATAACATCCTCTTAACCTTCAGTGGCAGATAGAGGGAGAGCAGGAAAGAAGAAGAAAAAGGCATAAAAAACATAATTTAATTCATAGCACAAATAAATCAGAGGAAAAATATCATCATGTTTATTTCATCACAGATTAGGGATGTGTAATTTTCAGTTATTTTTTCCCTAACCAACAAGCAAAGCTTTGTAATTTAACTCATTTAACCATCAAACAACAAGAGTAATCCACATCAAACAACAAGATAATCATCCATCCACAGCAAACTACCTGCAGCGCTTCTGTGACAGAGACAAATAGAATAAAAATCATTATATACAAAAGGAATAAATATGCAACATATATTTTACTTAAAGGGTTATTCCACAGCAAAATTTCACAAGTGCTGGGTAACACTTTATTTTGATAAGTCCACATTAGACATTCTACTAACAGTAAGTAACTTTGCACAGCTACACTGTCAACTAGCATTGACTGTCTAGGAAAGTATGAAAATCGTCCCCAGAATAGTCCCCCATCTGCCATCAGTGATTCAACTGTAACCTTATGAAGCGAAGAGAATACTTTTTTAACACAAAAAGAAAAACTAAAAAGCTAAACCATGACTTTAATTTCAACAATTCCTCGTCCTCTGTGTCCTCTCCCAAATCAGTGTAAGTGCCATTTTGGCAATTCTGAGCAGTAATGCAGGCGGTGGGTATGCTCTCTCTTGTGTCAGCCGTGCTGTGCTGATGCGCTGTTTGTCACTTTCAAACCTAGCTAGTAAATAACACCGTAAAAACCTTATCCGCTGTGAACTTGGTCAGAACTGCCAAAATGGTGAAACGGCTGATTTGGAAAGAAGTATTATCATCGCTTTCTCATGACGTTACGCCTGAATCACTGACGGTAACTTAATTGGGTAACGTACCATTTTGGCAGTCTCAAGCCTACCGTTATCTCATATCCAAAATATCTGAAATTGTGTTTCCCCGAAGACGAACACAGCTTTTGACAGGTTTGGAACGACATGGGGTGTAAGTATATAATGACAAAATTACCATTTTGGGGATGGAGTATTCCCTTTAATTAACAAAATAAAATAAAAAAACAATCGTGTATCACAAATAAATATATAAGTTTTGGCTAATTTTTATTACTGACACCGCACCACAAACAAGTTAATGGAACTGAGATGACAGGGAAGCACATCCCTTTTGTCGTCTTTTATTATAAAAAGCACAATGCTGTAATTTTGTTGTGATTGGACACCAATAAAAGTAAACCCTGTTATAGTTTTAAAATGATGACTTGCTCTTTATCTGTTAGGACTATAACTGCCGTATTTAAGGAGTGTTTTTTTGCTGTGTATAAAAAAAAAAACAAGTGATCCGTGCTGGTGCCTCATGTACACACAACAGCATATCAGCTTTCGGACCCTGTTCCTATGACAGCAACTCTGGGATAAGCTTTGAAGGACCAACCCAATCCAAGATCAAGTGAAATTGTCCAAAATCAAATCCGCTAACTGAGTTAGCGAAGAACGGGCCCCCTAGTGTTCTAATTTATACTGTTGAGTGATTTAACATCATTTTGATTTCTTTATGTAATGTTTTCTGACCTCAATCTCTCCAGTTTACAGTGTGAATCATTCAGGTATGTCCACATAAGTTATTTCCCGTCATCCAAAAAACAAGGTGATCGTTTTCCACTCCAGCTTTTGTAGTCAATTCCCACTGAGTTCAGCTCTCATGTTGATGGGTTGATTTCAGCGCTGAAGTCAGATCCGGTGCGCACCTATCCCATGGTTTCTCTGCCAACTACGCCACCTTCAAAAGACTGAACACGACAGAAGAACAACGATACACTAGGATATCAAATCTCAACCACTGCCATAATAAGTAAATTGCTACACTGTAAAAAAGCTATCAACTTGACTGAATTTGAATTTTCGCAACCTTAGTGTCGTATAAACTGAATACAATAATAAACCCAAACAAAAATGGGTCCCAAAGCCCGGTTCAGGACATGGTTCAGAGTTTCTTTTCCCATTGGTGACACCCCAGTCAACAAATTAACGGTGATTTTAAAAAATACCCACTTGTAATGGAATAGATAAAACCTCAATATAGAAACAATGACATATAAAAAAAGAAAAATATTAAATGGTTTAGATTTACATGTTTTAATGCCAAGAAAATCTTCAAAATATCAATCCCAAATCAAATCATATTTTAAGCTCCATCCGTCCTTAGAGTGTCGTTTTTATGCACTCTAATATCATACGTCACACAATATTAATAAATAGACTTTTTTTGCTTCAATTAAAAAATAGTGGAAAGTACTATTAGGCCAGTAAATATCTACAATTAACTGTCAGAATAATCTACTGTCATATTGTTTAGACTTTTTTTTTTTTTTTTTATTTTTATACTGCTTGTTCACTTTTGTGTTTAGTTTTCACAGTCAATGAGTAGTCAGACTCATTAAGTTTTAAGCTGTTTCTACATATACACCTAACAAACACATAGTATTTCTGAAATATTTCTTCAGATGGAGGACATGCCCAGGAAAGCGCAGCGCTAAGAAAGGATCGTTACAACATGAGTCCCAAAGCCCTCTAAACCTAAAAAGTTTACTCACTCATGTAACTGCTGTGCCAGGTATAACTGATCCTAACCTTTAGGTTTTTCACAGATTGCACTTGTTGAGTACTTGCACGCTATGATCACTGCTGAGGTGTGTTTTTCACACTAGGACGCTCTTCTTCTCCCAGAAGTGTCATTCCTAGTTCTTCTGGTTCAGGTCCAGTTCCTTCTCAGATGTGATGGTTTTTGAAATTTTCAGAGCTATGAAGTCCATGTTTGCAAACACCTGTTCTCTCTCTCCAGTATTCTTGCAATTAAACAGGGATCTGAAGGAACAAAGGAACAGAACTGAAAGAACCATGACCATTAAAAAATAAATTCATAACTAAATAAACCTGTTCGATTTTCAGCTTTTGCTCAATACCGTCCCTTTTCTTACCCTGTTACTATACCTGAAAGGGAGGTAATTATGTGAAAACGAGCGCTTTCCTGTGTTTATTTGTGGCCCGCCCTTCTTTCTGATGAATAGCAGCTTTGTATTCCCTAAATTGTAAGGTGCTGTTGGATTAAAAAGCAAATTGCTGTATGAATAAAGTTAAATGTAATAAGATCTGAACATTTTATCTTATAATTGAAGAGCTAACCAGTAGGTTTTAAACCTCATTCTGATAAATGGATCCGTACAGAAATGCAATATCGATTTGTTTTTCATTCTAAACGTCTTGACGCTCTCATTCGTTGTTTAATGTGGACACCGCCGAAGCGATTTTGAACAGAAATGAGTGTGTTTACGACATGAGCTCTGTTAATAAACATTAATCATTTAGTTCACATGTGGGCGGTTCATTTGTCATATATTATGATACAAATCAACCCTTAAGGCATAACAGGTGCACTCTCTATAAACTTAGAAATGTCATTGAAAGTAGTCCATTTCAGGAATTCAACTCACATGTGAAAACTGCTTAGTATTAACTAAATTCCAATGCACTTAAGGACCTTGGAATAGTAGCACTAAAGGTCTTTTTTGTTCTTTTACTTTTGATGCTTGTGGCTCACAACTTGAACAATAACCCACCAATTTTCCACTATCTCCACAAATTAGAAATAAATTTACTCATAATGACCAATAAAGAAGTAAGTAACAGACAACGAAAGACAAAGAAAAAAATTTTAGAAGTGAATTGTTGGCCTTCTGGAAAGTATGTTCAATTACCTGTACATGTACTCAATACTTTGGTAGAGGCCCCTTTTGCTTTATAAGTACGGGCTCCATTCGGCATGGCATGGAGGTGATCCAGTTTCGTGGCACTGCTGACCCGGTGGTATATGGAATCCCCAGGTTTCTTTGGGCAGTGGCCTTGTTAAGCTCATACTGCATTTTTTGGTCTCCTTGTGGTCTTCGTCATTTCTCTCTTGACAATACACCCATAGATTCCCTCTATGGGGTTCAGGTCTGGTGGAGTTTGCTGGCCAGTCAAGCACACCAATACACCATTGTCAGTACAAACCAACTTTTGGGGTACTTTTGGGCCACGTGTGGGCAGGTGCCAAATCTGCTGGAAAATGAAATCAGTATCTTCAAAAAGCTGGTCAATCAGAAAGAAAGCATGAAGTGCTCCAAAAATTCTGGTAAATGGTTGCAGTGGACTTTGGTTTTACAAAACAACACAATGGCCCAACCCAGCAGATGACATTGCAACCCAAATATCATCACAGACTGTCGAAACTAAACACGGACTTCCAAGCAAGCACTTTGCGATGAGCTTCTCCACCCTTCCATCCCAGACGCGAGGAACTTGGTTTTCCAAATGAAATACAAAACTTGTCTGCATCTGAAAAGAGGTCTTTTGACCCACTTGGGCAACAGTCCCAGTTCTTCTTCCCCTCCTTCAGCCAAGGTCAGATGCCTCCTGCACGTTGTCTGTGGTTCCAGAGTGGACTTAACCAGAGGAATACGACACACTGTAGCCAAATTTTCCTTGACACCGGTCTGTGTTGTGTGGTGGCTTCTTTACATGCCTTGGAACCCCAAGCCCCGCCTCAGTCCATTTCCTTGTGAAGTTTCACCTCAAAATTCCCTTGATCGATGGCAAAAATTTGCTTGACAATCCTCATAATTCTGCTGCGGTTCTCTCGGTTGCTGTGCATCTTTTTTCCTTCCACACCTTTTTCCTTCCCACTCAACTTTTCCTGGTAAACATTCTTGGAAAATACCCATCTGGTGAAACATCCAGCTTATTTGGCAATGAATGTTTGTGGCTTACCCTCCTTTTGAAGGGTGTCAATGATTGTGTCTTCTGGAACTTCAGCTCAGCAGCCCTCACCACGGTCTTTAGCCTCCGTGACCAGAAAAAAAGTAAAAAAAAAAAAAAAAAAAAAAAAAGAAAAAAAGACCAAAAAAAAACCAACTGAGAGACCATTTTTGAAGGCTCAGGAAACCTTTGAGAGTGTTTTGAGTTGATTAGCTGATTGGCAATGTCCCCATATCTAATTTGTTGAGATAGTGAATGGGTGGGTTTTGTTAAATGTGAGCCAACATCTTCACAATTAAAAGAACCAAAGACCTACTTACACTACTTCATTCCACGATACACTGAATTTAGTTTAATACACAAGTTTCCAACAAGTTGAGTTTGAATTACTGAAATAAATGAACTTTTCCTTCCACGACGTTCTAATTTATTTTGAGATTGCAACTGTATAGGTCAGTCTATAGTCTGTAAGTTTTCCCATATTCCCCTGTCTGTCAATTTGTTCTAGTTTTTGTGGGCTGAACTGTTTGTTTATTGTCTTTCTTGCTTTCTTCGTCCCTTTCTTCTTTCTTTTTTTCTTCTTCCCTTTCCTTTCCTTTTCTTTTATTTTCTTATCTTTTCCTTTCTTTCGCTTCTTCTTTCTATCCTTCTTTTCATTCTTTCCACTATATTTTGGTAAAACACTTTTAGTATAGGGACCAAATGCCCTCAAACTGTTAACTAGGTTTGCTTTACATATATGGGCTGTTTTATTAGTACTTATAAAAGCACCATATTGTCTTGCATGGATCACATTCCTCACCCCTAAAGCTACGCAAGACCTAAAATTAACAAACATTACTCACTAGTAACAAAAGGACCAACTTAGGAATTTATTGATGCAAACGGTTCATAGTTTAATGGTTGGTTAATAGGTAGAAAAAATTGAACCTTACAGATAAAGTGTAAACCCTAATAATTTATGAACACTTTGCATTTACTTTAGTGTCATTTGTTAGCAGACACTTTTTATAATTATCCAAAGTGACGGTACAACGGAGGAAAAGTGGAAGCAAGCAAAATACAACGAACGAGCAAGTATACAAAGTCTCAGTTTAGCTAATGCCGTACCACGAGCAAGGGGGGAGGTTTTTTTTGTTTTTCTAATCTTAATGAAAAAAAAAGATAGAAAAAGATACAGCAAGATAGGGTTAGGGAGAGGCATTTTTTGCTTTTGTTTAATTGTATATCATACAGAAAAATCAAAACAGATAGAATACAAATAAGTATTATAAAAGCTAAGTGTTAGGTTTTTTTTTTTTTTTTTAAGAAAGAACAGTAAGCAGTAAATGAATAGAGTTCCAATTCTTAAAAGGTGAACGTAGAAGAAGAAGACGAAGAAGAAAGAAGAAGAACAAAACCAAACACAGAATGGTCAAGGGTTCAAGAGCCTAACTAAAGCAAACAATGACTTTTCTAACATGCGTTACTTCACAATGAAACAATAAATCAAGATTATAAAAAACCTTAGAGTTTATTTCTCAATAAGATCTTCTGTAGATGTCTGACCAGAGAAATAAAGTCAGTCTGGTTATATCATAAGTGGAGCTGGGGATGTTCTTCTGATGTTTTCTCTTTTTCTTCTTCGTGATTCTGTTTGTTTAACAGCAGGTGTGCATCACTAATGCACAATCATCACTCAATTAATCACGTTAAATTACTTAACAAGCCATGTAATATCTTCTTTTAGTGAACTCAACTGAACTAAGTTTCAGTGGACTCATTAACTATTCGTTTGAAAACTTAAATGTTTAAAGGGAATCTGTTTCCTCAAACGGTTTTTTAGTTACACCGAAACTTGTGGGGTTTTTTACCAGAGCAGAGTTAGAAGGGTCAAATAAAGATATAAGAGATGTGTGTTTTAGCCTGCTTCTTGAAGATGGATAAGGACCTCAAGATCAGAGTGCGTTTTGGACAGGTCATTCCCAACCCAGGAGGGAAACCTATTAAATTAAAAAGTCTGTGAAAGTGATTTTGTGCCTCCTTTGTGATGCCACGCATTCAAGCGACATTCACTTGCAGAAACGCAAGCTTCTTTAGAGGCACATAAGTCTGAATTAAAAATGAATTTGGTGACAAGGAGAGGCGGGCAGAGGCAACATGTAGTCAAGCATTATATTGTTTTTCAAATGCTCCCACTTGGTGGACGATTGGTGTTCTTTTTTTTTTGTTTTTGTCCTTGGTCCTCTAATCCATTTTTTATTAATCATCAGAAATGATTATACAATTTGAAAGCTTTAGAAGCACAGGGATTACATACCTGTGAAAAACCCATTTTTGAAATCGGAATTGTGTTTACCATGGAAAGTTGAACGTTTTAAAAACGTATGATGGTCCCCTCCCCCTTATTGGGCGGTGTCAAAGATGTTCACATTAAAAAATATATTACGGTCCTTTTTTAGAATCAAACTTTTTATAATCTTGGCAAAAAAAAACATCAATTGGAAAGATCTGAAGTCTCCAGGATTCCATGTTAGGTGGTTTAATAATGACAGGAGGAAATCTAAGACATTAGTGGACAGAGACCAAATTAATTTTAATAAAATCAATAATAAAAAACTACAGTTTGGATGGCACCCCCATTGGTTATTTGTAGTATGATGCCCTAAAAAACACCTCCACAGGACATCTTTTTTTTTTAGAACAGTACTTCAACTTTGTTGGGAACATAACACTTATTTACACAGGAAGGCTTTTGATTTTATTAAACCAGTTTATTAGAGTAAAACCTATGTAAAAATTTATAATAAATAAAATTAAAGTTAAATTAATATAGCCAATTTTTATTTCTAGAGTACATTTAAACTTCAATAACCATTTTAGAACTTAAATTTTAAAAAGTAAAAAAAAAAACGTTTTGCAATAATTCTGCAGATTTTCGGGCGCTTTAAAAAGTTGGATCAACCTTCTGAAGTCTATTGTTCCGAAATTGGTTCATAAATTAACAAAAACAGCTTTAAGTTGGAAACGGTGCACTTTCGCTCATGCCTATTTTTAAAAAACCAAGGGGTGACAGTTAAAAGGGTATAAATGCTCATGTTTAACTAGTTAGATAATTATGACCAGAGTGACAAAGGCACAGAAGATTGCAATGGCTACTAAGGTAACTTGGGTCAGTTGTCTTTTAAACAGTAAACTTTAATCCCTCTGTAACTGTTGTACAGTATAATCTGTTACTAACTGTAGCTCTCACATCAGCTGGCATTGTGGGTTACTCCTCAGTAGATCACTGATGTTTTCAAATCCAAGAACCAATCATCCACATTCTCGTTGATTTCCACTCAGGTTCAGTCCAAAACTCAGGTGTGGATGGAGTTTGATTGTCAGAGCTTGAAGTCCAGGATGAGGACACTGTCTGTTAGCCTCTGTAATTGCCCTGCCCAAGCACCCACAGACTGAAGGACAGAACGAGAAAATAAACAACAAACTCAGATCCTATGATGGCACCCGCTCTTAATTTAAAGAACACAGGCTGGCATTTTGGTTTCCAGGGGCCGTTTTTGGAGGAGGCGGCATGCATAGTTGCTGTTATGTCTGGAAGTACACGGGTCCTTTTATTTTTTTCGCTGCATTTTCCCAGAACAGACAATTTTTACAACTATTTATGTAAGGCGATCTATTCTTTATTATTTGATTATAAATGGCTGATTTGTGCAGATGTAAACCAATCAGTAACATCTGCAATCCAAATTCTTGGAAATGAAACAATCTCACTTGCAAGATTTTCAAAAAAAAAATCTGACATCAGCTCACTGCTTATAAACAATGTAACATATTTTAAAATAAATAAACATTAATTGCCTTTTCAGTTTTTCCAGCTTGCATTGTGGTTCCCCTCACTCAGTAGAATCACTGAGGTTTTATGTATCACTTATAGGGATCTCCCTAGTTTATTACAGGTAAAATCCAGTTCTTTGCTACCCAGGTGTGATGGGGTTTGATTTCTTCAGAGCTGAAGTCAGGATTAAACCCTGTTTCTCTGTATACTGGCATCACGACAGAAGTAAAGGACAGAAAGAGAAAAGACAATGTGCTCAGATCTATTCAATTAACTAATGTCATCTCACATAATTCAGGATTATATTTTTGCACGTGCTTTTGGTGACACATATGGGTGCTGGTAACATGGAGAAAAGACTACACAATGTTCATTTATGTATACTACCCAACTACACAATGGTTACAAAGGTATGCAAATGTTGAAATCCAGAGCAAACTTGCCAATGCTAGAATCTTTTTGTTTTTAGCCAAACTGCTAGTATCCAAATTTGTTCACAGTGGTAAAGTGTGTTTATGTATGTTGTTCTCAGAAGACACTGGTCATATCACATAAACACTTCCATGAGGTTTGCATTTGTGTAAACATTAACTACATTAGTTAAACAGAACTAACGATACCATTTAATAACCTTAAAAGTATGTCACAAAGCTCAACACTTTACTAATCTGCACATTTTTTTGGGCATTCCAAAAGTTTTTAAGTTAACACGCTTTACTCCACTGTGGAACTACATGAACAACTGATAATGCATATAGAAACATAACATTAGCCAGATTAATAAAAATGTCAGAAGGTATTGGTTCATAAGCTACATGTGAAATGAAATTGTTACTGTCTAAGTACTATTGTCATAAATCACTTTAGGTCTCACAGAACTCAATGTTCAAACCTACTGCTAGACCTAACTAATTATACTACAGGCACTTGACAAAGAGAGTTTTTTGCTTATTAATCCAAGGGTTCTGATTTGCAACAGTTTTCATTTTAGGGAATACAATTATTTCTTAAAACTGAGAGACCATTCAACCAAGTTTTGGAAAGAAATGGCATTTCAATTTCGCATTAAGTGCTGCACAGAGTAGGAAAATTCAAGCCAGATAAATGATCACTGATTAATTAAAATGCATGCCCGGTTTTCGTTTTTTTACCAAGTTACATTACAGGTGCATCTCAATAAATTAGAAGAATTACTGTGGAAACAGGTTCATTTATTTCAGTAAGTCAAACTCAAAATTGTGAAACTCATGTATAAAAATAAATTCAATGCACATAGACTTGATGTAGTTTAAGAGTCTTGGTTCTTTTAATAATGTGATGATTTTGGATCACACTTTAACAAAAACCAACAAGTTCCACTATCTCAACATTATTAGAATATGGTGACATGCCAATCAGCTAATCAACTTAAAAACACCTGCAGGTTCGGTCTCCTGTAGCCTTCAAAATGGTCTCTCAAGTTTGGGGGTCAACTAGGCTACACAATCACGGGGCAAGACCGGTGATCTGGACAGTTGTCCAGAAGACAAGTCATTGACACGAACCCTTCATAAGGACAGTAACGCCACAAACAATTCATTGCCAAAGAAGCTGGCTGTTTCATAGAGAGCTGTATCCAAGGCATGTTAACCAGAAAGTTAGATTGGAAGGAAAAGTGTGTAAGAAAAAAGCACAAACAACCAACAAGAGAAAAAACACCGCCAGCCATATATTAATGAGTATTGGTCAAAGCAAAAAAAATCGAATTCCAAGAATTTTTGACGTGACCTTCGGAAGGCAAGGAACTGAGGCTGGGGGTCCAAGGCATTCAAGAAGCCACCACCACACAGACATGTCAAGGAAATTTGGCTTCAGTTGGTTTTTTCCCCCACCCCCTCTGTTAAGTGTTCCACTCCTGAACCACAGACAACGTCGATAGACATCTTAACCCGTTGTCTCAGGGAGAAGGAAGAACTGGACTCTTTGACCAGTGGCCCAAAGTCCTCTTTTTCCCGATGAGAGCAGTTTTGTAATTTCATTTATGAAACCAAGGTTCCGAGAAGTCTGGGGGAAGGTGGAGAGCTCCATAACCCACGTTGCTTTGAAGAGAAGGTCCCCCAGTGGTAAGTTTCGACAGTCTGTGCTGAATGTTGGGTTGCAAATGGGTCATCTGGTGGTGTTTTGTTCCATGGTGTTTTTTTTTGACAACCAACATTCAACTGCTGTCCTTTAAACCAAATAAATCTTGCGAGCAACTTCATTCTTCTTTATGACTGACCAGCCTTTTTGAAGATGCTGATTTATTTTTCCTCAGGAGGGATTTTGGGCACCTGCCCACACTGCCAAAAGCACAAAAGTTGGGTTTAAAAATGACCCATGGTGTTGGGTTGCTTGGACTGGCCAGGCAAACTCACCAGACCTGAACCCCATAGAGAATCTATGGGGTATTTTCAAGAGGAAAAATGATGACACAGAGACCAAAAATGCATATGAAACATAAGGCCACTTGTCAACAGAAGAAACTTTGGGCTTCATACCCACCTCAGTAGTGCCAAAACAAACTGATCAACCCACTCCATGGCCACGCCGAATTGAGGTAGTAATTAAAGCAAAAGGAGCCCCTACCAAGTATTGAGTATCATGCTACAGTAAATGAACCTTACTTCCTTCCAGAAGGCCAACAATTAACTAAAAATGCTTTATTTTATTTTTTTTTATATTGGTCTTATGAAGTATTCCTAAATTGTTGCGATAGTGAAATTGGTTGGTTTTTGTTGTGAAATGGGACCCACACTTATCACAATTTAAAAAGAACGAAAGATTTTAAAACTACTCTCCAGTCCTGCGTGCACTAAATTTATTTAAATAACACAAGTTTCATAATTTTGATTTGATTGAGTTATTAAACTGCAACATAAATTAACTTTTTTCCACGACATTTCCAATTTCCACTGAGATGCACCTGTATTAGGCTGCAAAACAAATTAGACAATTTGGTGAAACACAAACATTAAGATAACAATTCTGTTTTGAATAGTTTATCTGTTTAAAAAATAAAATATAAAAAAAAAATTAAAATATTTACATTGATCAGTCTGATGTGAAAAAGAAAGATCAAGATAATGCCCAACTTAGCTTATATTTAACACATGGGCGAATTAAACCAGTGAAGTGAAGTGTTTTAATTTTATTATTATTATTTTTTCCTTCTTTTAAAAATCAGCATACACAATTTCCTATATCTCCTTTGTTTGGAACTAATAATACTGCTTTCACACATCTACTAAATACTTGACTTACTTTAATTATAACGAAAAATAATAAAAATAAATTAAATAATCCCTTTATTTTATATTCCATGGCCGGCTGTTCTGACATCGAGGAAGGGAAAGTCCTCAAAGAGTTTTTTTTTTTTTTTTTTTTAATAAATGTAACTTCATGTCCCAGAACACATTTTCTTGGGTTACATAAACATTATTTACCAAACTATCAAAAAAGACCAAAGAAAATACACGATAGAGATCTCTATAATTTTTATTTATTATTCTAAGTATGGAATCTCCTTAGTTTTTTAAGGTGTTCTTTTTATTAAGAATTTTAAGCAGGTATTCCAAAATAATAAACTCAGTAACAATTAAACATATCTTTTATTTTATATTATATATTTGTTAACTTATGTTTTCAGCATAAGTGGTTTTAATAGTTAACACTGAATATTTTGAATTTTTCGAATCATCAGTCATAAAAGTTCTGTAATATTGGTCACCGACACTCGAGATTTACTTTAAAACTTCAAATCGATTACTGAAAAAATACTTAAACTATGTTTTCCAGGTTGGTTAAGTCTATTTTGACAAGTAACCCAAAGTGGTGATATGCAGGGCAGGACTAGGGGGACGGGGGCACCTGGACTGAGGTTAATTGGGCCCTAATACTAGATGACAATGCCCTCAAATAGAATCATTTATGGAGTTAAACAAAATACCAACCATATGCTTGAGGTTCATAATTAGTAATAGTGTAATATGCAGCTGTCTAAGCTATAGTCAAAGTTTTAAATGTAATATTAAATATTCAATATAATAAACAGGATTGGTTCTCTCGTTGAGAGATCAAAACCCTTAAAATCACTGAGAAAAAAGCCAGAGATGTTGGCTTATTAGTTTATGAAAGTTACTGTCATATCTGTGTCCTCTCATGTCAGGTTCTTATTTAATTAATTCAGTTGAATAAAAAGACATTCTGGCTATTAACAATCAAATTAAATCACTGTCAAGAAATTAATAGATTGTGCATAAATGTTAATTTTAATATAACATTTTATTTTGAAATATTAAATGGTTGCAAAATGAAATAAGCTACTTTAAATATGAAACTTCAACCGCCAGTAGGTGGCAGCAAGTGACTGTTTTAAAGGTCACAAACCACGATGGAGGCAGAGGTTTAGTGGAAGTAAACAGTTTATTTACAAGTGGTAAGTGACAATGATATGATGACTGGAAATCCCAGAGCTCTAGAGAGTTGAACAGGGGAAGACATCAAGGGGAGATCAGGGGAGATTGTCCATGGGGATCTAAGGGCATAAGAATGAACAGGTTAGTGAAAAGGGTCGCAACAGTCCGGGGTATTGTGAACGGTATTTAGACCAGACCACCGCGGATACTGCGGTGAGGTTTGTCTTTATATGGTGAGTGATTGCTGGTGCAGGTGGTGAAGTGATCAGTACTCGTGTGTTGGGATAGTGCTTGAGACGTCAGGTGCGGGATGTGATTTGGGTGGCTGTGATGGAGAGTTCCTGACATTACCCCCTCCCCAGGGGCGGCTACTGACTGACGACGAGGCGCAGACCACAGCTCTGGGGGTGGGACGATCAGGATGTTGTTGCTTGGCCTCTTCAAGAAGCATGGGGTCTAGAATGTCGTCCTGGGCCACCCAGGAACGGTTCCTTGGTTCAGTAACCCTCCAGTCCAACAGATTCTCCAACCGGGGCACCCGTCGCCGCAAGTTCAGGGATTTCCTTCACCTGGTAGATGGATGGGTTGTTCTAGATTTCAGGAGGAGGGGGTTCAAGGAGGCTCCGGGGATCTAGCAGTGGAGGGATGGAGACGGGTGTAAGATGTGAAACCGTGGAATGGGGGTGGAATGCGGCAAATGGGAGGCTAAGCGGAGTTCGCAAGTGACCTCAGTGGATCTGCCTCTCAACCGTGGAACGGAACAATGGTGTGGGATCTAACGCTTCCGGCAATTTGCTTTGACGGACGACGCAGCAGATCCCCTTTGTTGATAGGCCAGACCTTTCTCCCCTGATGGTAAATGGGAGTGGGCGGCATCGCCGAACATCCGGCAGTAGCCCGTGTGTACCATATGGCGTAGCTGGAGGTGGATGTTCCCACACTCTCTCGCTCGATCGGAACCAGTAGTCCACAGCTGGAACGTCCGAAGGTATCACCTGTTCAAGGGGAACAGCAGAGTGTGGTAGCCGAGCATTGCAATGGAAGAGGGTGAGGGCTGGTGGTACCTTGGCGACGGGGAGTTTTTTGTGATTACTCGGCCCGCCCAGGGAAAAGGAAATGTTCCAGCCGCTGGTCTTCTGGCAGTATGCCAAGAGGTACCATCCGAGCTCCGACCGCCAGTTCTGGCCACGTTAGTCTGTGGATGGTACCCAGGAGATGTTAACCGCTTCACCCCTAAGAGATGGAAGAAGGCTTTCCATACCCTGGAAATGAATTGGAACCCGTCTGACACAATATCTTCAGGTAGGCAAAGTTGCGGAAGACATGGCTGAGATGTTCTGCAGTTTCCAGGGCAGCAAAGCTGGTAACCTTGGCAGGGGAATTAATTTACAGGCTTTTGAGAATCGATCCACAAACTACTAAGATGTTACCTTCAGAGTTGGCAGGTCAGTGGACGTCACCCCAGATGGGACCAGGGCCTTCGAGGAACAGGTAAGGGTACCAACTTGGTCGCCGGGAGCTGACGCGGAGTGGCATACGCACAGACCCGAGCAACTGCGGATGTACCGAGACATCCCGGGACATACAGGGCCACCAGTACCGAGCTTGGAGGAAAGGAGGGTCTGTTGGCTGTCTGGGTGTCCAGAGCCCGGTATACTGTAACGAGCCCAGAAGGGGTTACCACTGGGACCGGGGAACATAAATACTCCCTCTGGGCCTACCACGGAGCAGGTTCGTGTTGGGTAGCGGCTCTGATGTTCTCGTCCTGCTCCACATGATGGGGCTGACAATCATAGCTGAGGGAGTATAGGGTTTCGGGTCCGAAGAGTGTCCAGGGAATGCAAACGAGAAAGAGTATGGTGAAATTGAATCTGGTGAAGAACAGCCCAAACGGGCTTGCTGGGGATCTGGCTCCATGGCTTAACAGAGATATTGCAGATTTTTATGACTGCGTGATTACCAGAAGGGGTGTGGTTAGCTCCCTCCAGCCAATGTTCCATTCTTCTAGAGTGAGCTTGATCGCTAACAAGCTCCCTGTTCCCCTACCACGGTAATTTGCTCCACTGGGGTCATTTTCCTGGAATAGTGCTACCGCGCCTGGAGTGGAGGTTTCACCTAACTGCTGATAGCATGGCCCGACGCCTGGGTGGTGGTGTCAACTTTCTACCACAAACGCCAACTCAGGATTCGGGTGGCGAAGGATAGAGCTATGACAAAGGCATTCTTCAGGTCTTGGAATGCTTTGTGGGCAGTGGAAGTCCAGGACAGGACTATTAGGCTTACCCCACAGGCCCACAGCATGCAGACTGGAAGTCTTGATAAAGCTGGGCCGATAGAAGCAAGAAATCCTAAGAACCTCTGGAGTTCCCTTCACAGATTGTGGAATGGGCCACCCTCGTATCAGCAGATACCTTGTAGAACCGTCTTCTGTCACAAACCACGATGGAGGCAGAGGGTTTCGCGGCAAGTGAACAGTTTATTTACAACTGGTAAAGGACAATGGATATGATGACTGAAACTCTGCTTCCGGAGAGTTAAACAGGGGAAGACATCAATGGGAGATTGTCCATAGGGGATCTAAGGGCATAAGAATGAACAGGTTAGCAAAACGGTCAAAACCAGCCTGTGCGAACAGAACGACACCGGAGTACTGAGGTGTCTTCTTTATCCTGGTGGAGACTGCTGGGTGCAGGTGCAGTTGATCAGCACCGATTGGGATCGCCTCATGAGAGTCAGGTGCGGTGATGATTGGGGTGGCTGTGGACGGAGTTCCTGACAATAAGTGAGTGAAATCAATTGATTAATTCTAAAAGCTGATTCATTTAACTTTGAAACAAACTTCCTTATAGCCTGACAAAACTACTGCTGTCCGTAACATTGAGGAACAAAAACACTGTTGTTTGGAGATGCAGCTGTTCTGCTATTTGTTCATTTCTCTGACAGAGCAAAACAGAATTTTGTGTCTGAAAGTAACTCTGTAAGTTATTGTTTAATGTACATTTGCGATGCAGATATTCAGAAAAAACAGGATATTTTATACTATATAATAGGTATTAGCTATGCTATGTACCACTATTAGTTAATTAATAATTAAATATTAAATTGCTATTTTTTTAAATCAGTTTGATGACATTTCTTCCCCAATGCAATGACAGTAAGACAAGAGAGAGCACTCAAAGCATAACAGATGCTTGCATTATTTAGTGGAACATTAATACCAGGTACATAGAATCACTCTCTGTAAAGAACTTGGAGTGGTGAACATTTGAGAATTTATCATTTTTTTTTAAATGCAAGCTCTCTCAAATAAAGGCTTACTGAGTTGCTTAAAGCACATACGAAACCAATCAGTGCAGATGATTCAATATGTGTGTCCCTTTCTGGTGACAACCCAAATACCAGTTTATGCTGTTTGTGTAATTGCTACGAGTTGTAAGCTGTATGTCACAATACTGTGCCAGAAGGAACACAGTCAAGAATAATTGAGAGAGTCTTACAACCAACACAGGTAAATCCAACATGGAACACTGGAGGAAGACACATCGCTCTGACTTCAGTCGCTTCTCAAAGACTGAAAGGACATGGGTATTAAAGACAGGCTAACGAGGGACAAGGAGACACCTGGGAACTAATCAGACACACCTGGGAACTAACTGGCGAGGGACAGAACGGGTCAACAGGAACATGTAACCGTTCACCAAAGGAAAACACAACATTATGAGTCCAGGGGTGTGACATTACTCCCTCTTCTCCCAGAAGGTGCCACATCGCTAATCAGAAACAACAGAGGGAGGCGGAGGGAGCCAGCAGACAGAGACCACGGGTGGAAGGAGCCAGGAGGTATCTGGAGGACCTGGAGCAGAGGAGCCCAGCAGGACCCAGGCCACAGCCATAACAATGGCCTGCTGTGAGCCGACAGTGGAGGAGCCATGGAGGAGGAATAGCCACCGACTCCGTGGGGGCCAACCAGCGCCGCGATGGCAGGAGGAGGCGTCCCCAGGTGAGACGGAGAGCCAGCCAGGTGACTGGCTTTGAACCTGGGCGTCCCAGCTTAATTACGCACCGTTAACCGGCAGAGGATGTGAACCGGGAAAATGGTGGAATATTTACAGAGGACCCTGAGGTGGAGTCGAGGGATGAAGGAGCCGGATGGAGTCAGAGGTGAATTATAATGGCGCGCCTGGAGAGGAACCTGAAGTGAGCATGGGCTCACACCATTCGCGGTCAGAGGACGGTGGCCGTGCAGATGGACCCTGCACGCGCAGAGAGGAGGGAGCTAGGAGCCGCTGCAGCCAACGGCCCAAAATGAGGCAGAGTCCAGGCATCAGAGGCTGTAGGGCGGAGGTGTGAGGAGACTCTGACCATGTGGTGACGCTGGAGGATGCAGAAATTCCCGCGGAGCTCCCACCGCGAATGTGAGGAAGTGGGCTATAAAGCTGCGGAGGCCAGCCATGGGAGGGCTGGCATTTTTGGAGGAGAGCAGGCACTGGAGGACATTCTGAGGAGCACCTGGTACACATTCTGGCAGGCACTGGAGGACACATCTTCAGAGCAGGAGGACACATTCTGGTTTCTGCACCGAGGCCTGGAAGCCCTCAGGCCGGGACGAAACAATGGATAGCTGAGGGCTGGATGGGGCCAGCGGAGATGACTGAGATAGTGGGAGAGGGGGCATTTTCAACTTCTCCAGTCTGGGCCCCGGCCCAGCAGATCCACTTCCTCATTTTTGTCCCTTTACGAAGCCATATCCGCTCACCCTCTTAGCCGCTGGTGCAGGGGTGGGATTCTCGTCCCACGCCACCTCGGGTCGCAACTTTCCTCATGGCGCAGCCGTCAGCCACCGTCTGGACTCACGGCCCACATCCGCCTCGACTTGGCGCGGCAATGGCTACTGTCACGGGCGGCTCTGGCTCTCCGGGTCAGCAGTGGGCTCTGGCTCTCCATCAGCTGGGGCTCGGGCATGACTCCACACCGGGAGAGGGCTGGGCTCGGGTCTGGAGTAGTTCCGCGCACTCCACCGCATGGTGACAGTGAGATGTGACCCGCTTTCTCACCAGGAGTCCACACCATCTAATGCGCTAATTCCAGCACCACCACCTCACAAATAAATGGTGAGCCCTTGATTAATCCAACACAGGAGCAAGACACACGCATCGACTCGCAGGAACGCAAACACTGAAAGACACGGTTTTAAAGATTGTGTTAAACGAGGACCATACGCCACCGTAACCAATCAAATCAAGGAGGGACAGAAACCGGTTCACGCAGAAACATGGGAATGGAACACATGTAGGAAACACACAACACATGAGTCCAGGGTGTGACATCAGCCTGCTGGTCTGCTTAGATTCATAAGAGTGAAAAAACACACAATTTCTAACCTGACTGGCAATAGGTCTAACGTCAAAATCCAAAGAAACTTAATGGGCAGTTAAGGGAAATTATGGGTTGCTGCCCCCGCCACTTTACTTTTTAGAATACTCTTCCCATTAATGGCATTGGTTAAAGGCATCATTCATTTAGACCACTTGTGAATGCTGAACACATCTAACACAGTTGATATTCCATATAACACAGTCATATCCAATCAGGACTCACAGCCTCTCTTAATGCGATCTTTTTCCTATCATTGTGTTAACCCCACTAAACCGCCAATACGGTGTTATTAACATAATAGCTCTGGCAAGTCGTATATTATTTTTGTTAAGATATTTAACAAACACACCTAGGGCTGTCCCAATATGGCATTCTCAGCATGCACCACAGCAGGAAGAAATGTCACGTCAGCTGTTTATGTTCTGATTATTTCATCTTGCACATGCATAATGCAGTACAATATAAAGATTAACTAAAACAGCATAATACGAACACCATACACATTATGATACCAAAGTACAAAGCGGTGAAGAGAAAGTATAGTACAAAGCAACATACTAAAAGCCAACCGATAAAACCATTTTGTTGGTGGAAGGTACCTTGGTATGGAAAACATTTACATTTAATACTTTATTTACAAACCCTGTTAATTAGTCCCGGCAAGCTACTTTTTGCAACAAATGAGATTAACAGCAACAAACTCAATCAATCAATTTTAATGGCACAAATCAAGAACAGATGAAAGTATAATAATGGAAACACCGAAATGACCTGAGAGTCAAAGTGTTACCAAGCTGACTGTCATAACCAAACACAATTAGGGTTTAAATTGAAATTGAGAATGACTGATTAATGTTTAGGCAAGGAAGAAAGAGTTCACATGAACTTTAATATAAGACTTAAATATTCATCTGGTACCCTCACATTAAGCTATCAGATGGTTTTATAAGACTTGGAATATAGTGCACAAAGACTGTATTGTGCTCTATAATACATATTTATGCCTTTTGTGTGGCCAGTATCAGTACCAGAACAGTAAGCACAATATTGGAATTTGATCGGCACATCTCTAGTTTAAAAGCTTGATTTCTCTTTTTCATTGCCTGATCTTTTAATACTTCTCGCATTATAGTGTCTCTTTTGTGATACTGAGAAAAAAAATTAAAAATGCTCAGGACTCAAAGAAATTAGGACATTTTTAGACTCAAAGAAATGAGGAAATTTTTATCCATCTACAGCAACACATTACTAATAAAAAAGTAATGTGTAACATAAAAAACTATTAACACTAATACTCACATCAGTGTGTTGAGTTGACAGGCTTCTATCCTGCAGCAGAACAGCTGCATTTACCGATTCAATTGGGTTATCTCCCTAGCGTTCATGTTCACTCAGATTCAGTTCTCTCAGGAGTAATGGGTTTTTTACCCCTAATTCCAGCTGTCACATACTGACATGCTTCATCTGCAGTAAGACTCCGTAAAACCTGCAGAATATGATGAAGTCAATTCAATTTAATCAAACCTGGCAACCAAAGGTCCATTGTACTACAAAAATAACAGATTAAAAAAAAAAAAAAAAAACCCTGAAATTGTTTGTAATCTGAGACTCACAGAACCTTCTGTACAGTGATGGAGCGAATCTGTTTCATCTTGATGGAAATTAAACGAAAAAGTCTGCTCAGAAAACATTCAAACAATTCTGAACAAATGGTTATCTAAAATATATTCATGGGAAGTGTCCATAAAAAAAAATGTGCACATTAATTTCATCAAAGGTGTATCACACTCGAGAATAGCAGAATAAATTTCAAACTGTGCGATGACAATCATCATCAGTATAACAGAACCAAGAGCATCTGATCCGAATCATTCTGATGCAACAAATTTTCCAGATTATTGTACAGCTAAAAAACAAATAAACAACATCTATTTATTTAGTATTATTTCATCATCGCCTCACCTCAGTGTCTTCATAGCTGACAGTTCGATCCTGTAGTAAACTACCAGCCGTTTTCACGCCCGCTGATTGTCCAGGATCATTTCCCTGTGAGATCCAGTTCTATCAGGTGTGGCTGAAGACGATCTCTCGTGAGCTGGAAGCCAGAGCTATATAACCTTCTTCAGTGATACGGCAAACCCTAAACTTCTAGCACAGACTGTTGAAAATTTATCATTCAGCTTTCCATTAACCAGTTGGTCTAGGGATTACCTAATCAATGTGTAAATCCCTATGAGACTCTTAAGTGAGCTATATTTGCCCTACACAAATGAACCAAAACTTAGTTGTAAAAGCAAAAAACTAGCAACTGGAATATCGAGTCCTGTTCAAAAAAAAAGAGAACCTTAAAATTGTTAGACATCAGTCTTCTAATGCTTAGTATCCCCATCACAAAGTCAATTCTCAAAATCTTCAACCCATTTATATCTCTCATATGGGAGGGTACAATTAATGGTCAAAAGTGACCAAACACCTTTTAGCTATTTGTTTCCTGCTGCTAAAAACAGCACAAAGCGGGGAAAATGGGAATATTCTGGAATGTTTAGGGTTCTTTTTGTTGCAATTACGCTTTATTTCCATTTTTATTTATTTCTTTTTGCTAATAGAAATGTCTATAAATAAAGTATTTAAGAAAAAAAGTGACAGAACACCTGAAACTTTAAGGCACTATATTGTAATGTTACACTGCTAGAGGGGCACTTACTTCAAAATAAACAAACAAAAGCGATGGACATAGGTTTGATGACCCGCTGTTTGACTGGAGGTGTGAGGAAGAATCCATGGAGGTTTGTTCCCCAATCCCCTTCCCCCAACCCCCCCCCACACAGTCAATATCTCAATCTTACCGGGGAACCTAGCCGGTCCTGCTAATCATATTCCATTGGGGATGGAAGCTTAAAGGATTTTTTAAGTTAAATGGTAACAAGGTGGGGGTTGTTCAGTAGACCGCATTAATTTGTAAAAACGCCGGTTTACTTTTAATTTTTGATTACTTTTTTTAGTCACCAGAGTTATTTTTTAAAACGCATTGGGGGTAATTGTTCAAAAAACGTCATCAGAGGTAAAGTTCCAAGGCCCAAAATCTTCTAAACCTCCTACAAACGCAACTTGCTACTCTGCCGCGTTACATTGGGGCTGAAACCAAGATAGCCCAGGTGGGGGTTTTATCCTCTAGAGATTTGGAAAAGGGGACTGTAAGGAGCACTTTCCCCCCGAGGTGCAACTGGGGCAAGTGGGAGTTATAGACCCTGCCCCCCTCCCGCTAGCCTCACACGAGACAAAAAAGCACCGTCCGTACTTGACCCCCCAAGACAAGATGCCTGGTGGGCGAGCGGTAGAAAAACCAATCAATGTGTGGCCCGGGATTGCGGGTAGAAATTAATAATGATTGATTCGTGTCGTGGACTTCTTCCCGCAAAACTTTAGAAATAATCTTCAAATAGAAACATTTACTAAAAAAACCAAATAAGATTGTTTATTCTATTGTCATATTGCATCAAAAGCCAAAGCATGAAAACGTCGGATATAAAATATAGAATGATTAACAGGGGTGAAGCGATATTGTCCAAAAGAGTTAGGCCCCTATTATAAAAATATGTTGGTTTTTGGGCAGCGATTGAGACAAAATGCCCCAGTGCTGTGCAAATGTTGCGTGCGCGGTCCAACGTATAGCCGCCTCAGTAGGTTAGTAAACAACATATAATTGGCAGTACATATTGTATAAAAGGATTTCAGGATTAATGCCCCAGAGAATTTATTGTGGTTCTAAGAATAGATTTGTGAGAATTGGTGGATGCAACGTGAAAGTTTTTTTTGAAACTTTTTTTGAGAGGATATAAATGCAAGGCTGCGCTCCCTTTGCTGGCATTCTGGCCCCATGCCAAACCCCAATAGGGGCAAACGCCCGCAGTAAGCCCACATTCTTGCTTTTAGTTAAAAATTTGGAGTGAATGTTTGACAGAGCCGGTAATAACAAAAATTGTCTTTTGTGGGTTGTTTGTGGGTATGCCCTAGGGAATTTTTTTCATGAATTTCACAGAGAAAAAAAAGTAACCGTTAAACTAGTAATGGTAACACTTAATTTACCTACTTTTACTTTTATAAATAAAGTGGCCCCCCATCAGAACAGATAATTGCGATTACCGTTTTAAAAGGAAGTAAGAAGACGGTAATCAGTTAATTTTATGACATTTTCAGTAAGTAAACTTTTCCCAACAACACTGGTGTTTAATGTTAAAGTAAAAGCAATAAAATACTGGGCCTGAAATAGCCCCCGGAATTCCCCCGTTTTGTACGTTGGTTTGTTAAGGATTTTGATTTTTGAATGTTTTGACATCCCTAGAACAGAAACCTGAACAGAACAGCATACGTTCCAGCATCCGGAATAGTTCCCTTCCCCTCCAACAATGGCACCCAGGGTTGTGAAAGCGTAAAGACATGATACAAATGGTTGAAAATAAAATTTCATTATTTTGTTCTTCCTTCCTTCCTTGTGTGACATAAAAGTATTCCCCCCCCTCCGTAGCTTTTGTATAATTTGCGGATGAACCAGTTTGATGTCGACAATGGAATTAATCACACAGATCTCCTTGCTATGTTTCCTGGACCTGGGGGAAAACCATTGTCAGTTGCGTTGCTACTGTGTCCCTATGCAGGGGTCCCCAGACAGCTTTCTCAGATTCCCATCAAAAACTATCTTGATTTGTGTTTGGTTCCGAAGATGGAGACGCATGGTCTTAAAACCGGGGTTTTTTGAAAAGGACATGAGGGGTTGAGTAATTAATGCCGAATTTTCCATTCTTGGGTGAACTAACCCTTTAATCTATCTGGGTTTGGTTCTTAGATTTTAAACCTTTTATTTCAAGTCTTCTGACTCAGTTTTGCTATATTGTTAATAGCTACACTAGTTCATTTGTTGTGTGTATAATTGTGTGTGGTGTAGGTGTGTGTGTGTGTGTGTGTGTCTGAGAGCGGATGTCCGTTTTTGCACTCATGATGTTTTATAGAGTTTTAGAGCTCCGTGTTTAATATGACTTATATTTCAAATAATCCCATTAAATTTAGACTGCATTTCTAAATTAAAAAACTGATCACAAATTATTGACTGTTTATAAATTTTGTATTTAATTATTTTGAAAATCAAGAAAACAAAAGTAAAGAAAATAAATTACCCAAAGGTACCACTGACTGAAAGAGAGATCACTTACTTTGTTTTAACCAAGATCACAAAATTTACTACTGGTTAGAAATTAATTTTTTTTGTTTTTGTTCAAAAATATAACATGAACTCAGAACGCATCATGATTGATACTGATTATTAAGTTGTTTTTGGTTTTATGAAGCTGTTGAAGTGATTTTTAAATCATTTTGGATTCTTTTATTGTGAACTGTTTCCTCACCTCAATCTCTCCAGTTTACAGTGTGAATCCTTCAGTATGTCCATAAGTGATCCACTCCAGCGTTTTTTTATTTCATTCCCCAACTGAGGGTCCAGTTCTCCGTCAGGAGTGATGGATGGGTTTGATTTCAGAGCTGAACATGTCAGGAGATGGACAATGGTTCTTTCCCTGTAATATGTGCATCTACACAGACTGAAGACATACTGAGAAAAGAGAAAGCAAACAGTCAGATCACTTAGATGATGAACTTTTAAAGGACTTCTCTACTAATATTACACAAAATATTATGTCAAATAAATTCAAGAAATCAAATTCATTTTAACATCAACGAATATACAACAGACTGGCTCTACTGTGTCAAGTCCCCCCCCACACATTTTGCTCAAATGTGTTTATGTCAAATTGTGTGTGGTCATTGTCTACTCAAAAACTAAATAACGGGTGAGATAACTAAACCGGAATAAAGGCTACTGCCTTTACAGCATTTATTCATCAATGTTAACATTCAACACTTAAATTCAACACACTGAACAAGAGAAAGCTTTTACCTGTTTAAGAGTAGTTTTAAAAAAACATGTAAAACATAAACAAACTAACATGAACAAAGATAAAAGTTTTAGAAAAGTAGTAAATTTGCTTCAGTGCCTGCAGCCCGATCAGGGAATTTGGGCCTCAATACAGATTACAAGTTACAGTATATGGCTGCACTAAATTTAGGCATTTTTAATTTTTTTTAAATACCAAAACATTTAAATGAAAGCAGCTATAGTTCCCTTTCGAATGGAACTTCGACAATTACTCTCGACGCTATGTGGGGGGAAATGCTCTCAGGTGGTGACAGGTGTCCCACGGAAATCCAATATCAACTCACAGCCACCTTGAAACCATGACAATATCCTTTTCCCGTCGGTCAGGGACTGTTTTTTGGCTGAGTTGAAGAAACGTGAAACGAAAACGCACATCTAAGGCAAGTCCTAAAAATTTTGTGAAAATGTGTGCTGACCCGTGCCCCAAGCATATTTGTTCGCCTGCCGGTGTGACACTCACCAGATGTTGTGTATACTGTTTGGGTGAAGAGCACGCACAGGAATGCTCTTTGAGGGAGCGTCCTGTGCAATTGTGAGCGTTTTCCTATGAGAACGCTCCCCCCGCTCTCCGTCGAGCTCTCTTCTCGAGGGAAGGGAGGGTTCCCAAGCATCTGGTCCCGCTCCGCGGATCGGGTCCCGCTCGTGCCGAGGGCAGAGCGCGACGCGCTTCATGGGGCTCCCAGATGGATGCTCGCTGACAGTCTCGAGAGGGGCCAGGTTAACCTCTCGGACCGGCGTCATCGGCTGACGAGAGTGAGCTGCAGGTGGATGACCGGAGACGATTCTCCTACTGAAACTGCAGCGAGTTAGCTCTTCGGTTTCTGGGGCAAGAGAAATGGCTGAGGAGGATGATTAATAGATCCTCAACCTCGTCAGCCATCCTGCCCCGTGTACCGCAGAGTTGGTGGAAGTTTTTATGGAGCGCGCGCGCCCACTGACAAACTTCAGTTTGCCATGGCGGCGCGCTCAGGTTAAGAGATTGTTTTCGCGGGGTCGTTTGGACAATCGGTTTCCTCATCCCTGAACATAGACCACCAGCTCAGCAGAGCTTTCCATTTTCTTCCTGATCTCCATTCAGAGATCAAGAGGGCATGGAACGAGAAACCGTACGCTCTGCCCTGTATGTCATCGACCATCAGCGGGGTAATTTTCGCTGCATGTTTGAGGGGATCCGGGGAGTATGGTTATGTGTGATGCCGCCCATTGACGAGACAGTTTGCGAACTATCTCGTATCTGGGCGGGGGGTTGGGGGGTCGACACACTAAAGCGTCCGACTCTGCCATCCAAGCCCCTTAAAACCCACGGCTCCGCTTGAATGGGCAGAGCGTACACGGCAGCAGGTCAGGCGGTGCTCTGCCCTTCATACCATGGCAGTTGCCCAAGCCTACCAAGCTGACCTGCCTCGGAAATCCTCTCGACCAGGGGCAGGGGCTGTTCCCCTGAGGCGGTCCGGGCTGAGGTTGCGCCGGAGCAGAGGCATCTTTGGCTCAACCTGAGGGCTGATAGCGAGTTGGAGAAAGAAAAATCCCTTCTCCTTGATTCACCAGTTTTCGCCTTCGCCCTGCCGACAACTTTTTGGCACCACCTCCCCGTTGAGGCGGTGGGTTGGAAAGTTTAGGGAGGCGAAGGACGCGCGTCTAGTCATTCCCGCATTTCTTTGAGACCTGTATACCGCTGAGATCCGGGCCCCCAACCCAGGGACAGAGGACCCCCCGGGAGGACCTTTGGTTCCGTCTTGGTCCTAGATGTATCCGTAAGACATGGACCAGGAAAAAGGTCTAAGTTGTCGGTCCTCTCGTGCGCGCCCCCACCATGGAGGACTAGGACGCAGAGGAGGCGAGCCTCCCCGAGGCAAAAAAGAGGGACTTAAGGGAGTTCATATTCAGCACAAGCGCGGCCACGCTCAGCGGAAAGTAAGGTTTTGATCTTGCGCCGGGATCTCCCCAGTCATCTGGGGGGGCAAAAAGGGAAACTTCCTTCTACAGCCCGCCTCTCCCTGTCTTCCTTGCACTCCCCAGCGGTTGCGGTTACGTTACCCACACCAGCCGGCTGGGGGGATGGTCCTTTATGATGGATAAACTATGTCCCCTGAATGGCCCCGCCGTAGCAACTGGTTTCGATGTGAGCGCCTCTTTTAACGGCATTTATAAAAGTGGTGGACTGGACCCCCAGATTCATTGAGAACCTCTCTGGCGAGTTTTCACTCCGCACGCCCACAGGTGAAACTTTTGGTTTTTTAAAATTCTGTGTGTATACTAACACTGATTTGTATTTCTCTACTACAGACCTTTGTTTCCCTGTATAGACATAGGGTTGGTCATCCTTAGAGGATGCGATTAAAGTATTGGACTTTAGGGCCCCGCTGAAGTCTCCCCAGTTGGTGTGGCTAGAACGAATTAGGGAGAAGCTCAAAGAAGATTTGGCTTCCGTGCCTGAGTATGTGATGGCCTTCCCTTCATAACATTTTATAAATAACATTTTAATATGCGTGGTGGGCCCACCGCTCATCCATTTCTGTTTAATCCTCAGGGCTATTAGCCACCCAGGGGTAAGAGTAGTTTGGTCTTCCTAAAAATAAAATTTTTGCTTTAGTTTAGACTCGACGCTGGCACTTCAGATAGATCTTCTTCAGATAGATGTCCTGCCTATCGGTTTGTGTTTGACATTGGTATCCTTGAAGTGTTCCCTCCCCCTGAGCTCTGTAAGGTTTTTTTCAGTTAAGGTTGAGTGTCTTCACAGGAGCCTCTCAATCAAGTAGCTGTGGGGCTCCTCCAAGCCCTCAGGTAGATCTATATGCTTGTAGGTTCACGGCCCCTCACCCGGGCCGCCTCTGTAGCCGTGGCCTAGGGCTATGCTAGGGATGTTGGAGGCGTGTTGTTGCTAAGTATAGCTGCCGCCCCACCCGCCATTCATTATGTGTTTAGCCTTCCTCCCCTAGATTTCAGCCCCCTCCTCCCTTATAATGGGAGGTTGTTTTGGCCCAAGGGCCCCCCCTTTCTCTCTCTGCATTCAGGGGTGATAGAGTAATGCAGGGGGGTAGATGAGGTAGAATCAGTCCTGGCAGGGTTTTAGGCCAAGTGACAGTTCGTCAGACCCTGCCGAACGGAGATGTTTTGGGCCCCGATAGTAGCTGGCTCCACTCAGCCCGTTGAGCTAATCGCTCGACCGATGGGATGGTTTTTGAAGGGGGTTTTGGCTTTGCAATTTAGCCCCCCCCACCCCCCCGCTCCCCCCGAGGCTGGGCGCAGGACAAATCCCTGTCACCCTTTTTGAAGCCACTTGCAGGCCCGCTCCCTGTCTAACAGTGCAGGGGCATATGGTTTGTTACTCCCCCGCTAACTCAGGGTAAGTTTTTTTTAGTAGTCCCTTCTCAGCTCTGTATTTATCTACCCTCAACACCACGATGGCTTCCGGTTGAGCAGAGAGTTCTAAAAAACTACATTTCAATTCCGGCCTATGCATTTAGTAGGTAGGCCCCTACCAGAGCATTGCCATGGGCTGACGCCTATGCATTTAGTAGGTAGGCCCCTAATGGGGGCCTCCACTAGGCAGAATGGCGTATGTTGTACTCTCCCCTGCTATAAGGGTATTGCTTTTTCCTGAGTAAACTTGCCTTTGGCAATGTGATTATTGTACCAGGATGCTTGTATGTAACAGTTTTTTTTTTGCTGCTGCCGCGAAGGCTGCACGGTTAGGTAGTAGGCCCCATGCAGGCCTCCTTGACCGGATAGACCCCAAATAGGGCTCCTAGGCCCAGCTCACCTTCGGTGGTTGGTTGCCCTGGTATTTCGGGCAGAAAGGCTCACTGCCGAGTATTAGGCCTTAAACAGGCCTCCTCAGAGGTGGGTCACAACATTGTGGAACATACACTAGGACAAAACTATAGGAAAAGTTTTTTATAGTATGGTTTCCAGCACGTGTTTCGTTAAAGTAGTTAGCAAATAGACTCGCGCTATCAGCTAGTAGGCTTTCGACCAGGGCCTCTCCTGTTGGCGAGTCCCCAGCAGCAGTCACATCCAGCTTGATTAGACTGTTTTCACCATGGTAGTAGGATCCCTCTTCAGGCCTCCCTGAAGGTGGGCTCCCACATTTTGTGGTGGTCAGGTAGTAGGCTTTACTAGGCCTCCCCTGAGGGTTTAAATCCCACATACTGTGGTTACTAGGTGGCAGGCCCCACAGGCCTCCTGGAAGTTGAATTCCCACTCCCCTCTTTTTTTTGAACTATCAGGTAGTAGGGCCTCATAAGGCCTCCTGAAGGCAAAGCCCCCAAAGATAGTCAATCTGGACTGCCAGTCTGGCTCACTAATCAGCTATCTATGGAGGCCGCTCCTCCAGGCCTGACTCCCTGGAAGGTTAGCTTTAGCTTGAGCACACATACTGTGCGTTGTCCACTAAACAAACAGGGTTGGTTTTTTCAGGTAGTAGGCGGGCCCCTCCAGGCCTTCCTGTAAGCAAGCTCCCATGTTGTTGTGGTTTTGTCAGGTAGTAGGCCTCACCAACACCCCCCGCCTCCCTAGAAGTTTGAGTTCCAAATTTAAGGTGGTTATCTGGTAACAGGTAAACCAGTAGGCCTCTCCTAGGCCTCTCTCCAACTGTAGGTGAACTCCCACATATTGTGGTTGTCAGGTAGTAGGCTTCACCAGCCTCTCTGTAAGCGAGCTCCCATGTTTTGTGGTTGGTTGTCAGGTAGTAGGCCTCACCAGGCCTCCCTGGCAGTTTTAGAGTTTTCCAGATTACTTTCCAGTTTCCACTCTTAAGGTGGTTATCTGGTAACAGGTAGTAGGCCCTCTCTAGGCCTCTCTATAGGTAAACTCCCCCACATATTGTGGTTTGTCAGGAAGGTAGTCCTTCACCAGGCCTTTTCTGTAAGCGAGCTCCCATGTTTTTTGTGGTTTGTCAGGTAGTAGTGCCTCACCCAGGCCCCCCTGGAGTTTGAGCTCCCCCGACATACTGGTGGTTGTTCAGTAGTAGGGCCTCTCCAGGTCTCCCCTGAGAGTAGTTTCACAGTGGTGCTGGGTTTTTTGGTAAGCTAGGTGGCCACTTACTTTTCAGTTTAGCAGTCCTTTTCAGGCAGCTACTGAAGGTGAGCTTGTGCCCTGGGCTCGGTCTCAAGTTTTTTTATTCTCTGCTACGGGTTTCCCCTCCTGGACCCTCTTTTATCCTGATACAGCCTGGTTGCCTACCAGGTAGATCTTATGCTCCCCTCACGACCTGAGGGTCAATATGAGTATTGTTGGGGTCTCCCTGATTCTGGAAAGTCGGGTCATAGGCCTCTCATCTGAGGCCTCCCAGTTAGAATCAGTCCTTAGGCCCTCACAGGCCTCCTCAGTGGTTTGAAACACTAACACTGGGTAGATCCGTGGATCGAGTAGAGAAACTCCCCTCGCTGGCAAGGGTTGTAAAGCACTATGCTGAGTCATACTCTACAGGATATCCCGTCTCTGAGATCCGGGCCGAGTGGTTCACTGCCTGCTCCGCAGTTCCTCGGGTTGGATGCCTTCCTAAAGGCAAGTGTCCAGAGGCTCTGGTCTTCGGACAGACAGGAAGTGGCCAGTCTGTAGTGTCCTATGTAGTGACACCAAGTCAGGCCTGCCTGGTGGCATTTCAGGTGGCACGTTCCCCTGAATAGTGACTGGCTGGGGTTTCCCTAGGGTTCCCTAGCCACATTCCCTAGAAGGGACCCCTTCTAAGAAGTTGAAGTTGTGGTCCTAGGCCCTTGAGCAGGCCCAGGTAGACCTTTCACTAAACTATGTTTATGGAGGTTTTCGGTGGTATCATATAGCTTGGGCTATGACTGTAGGGAGTGCTGTCACTGACAGCCCAGTGTGACCTGAGGGTGAGTGGTTCTAGCATTCACTGAATTGCTGGTTCTGACAGTTGTCACTGCCATTGGGCATGCACTCCCTTTAGCATGGCGGCGTGGGTATTTCGTTCCCCATAGCGTCGATGACATATTGTCTCGTTCCCTTCGAAAGGGAACGTCTCAGGTTACAAATGTAACCTTTGTTCCCTGAGAACAGGGAACGAGACAATACTCTCCCAGCCATGCCTCGGGGTCTGCCTGCCAAACAGTCCCTTCAGACGAAAGGATATTGTCCATGGTTTCAAGCGCCCTTTTTATATATCCAGGTTGCGAGCTCATCACTCAAGCTGATGATTCACGGCTGTCGCCGGTCAGCATGATTGCTGTGAGTTGATATTGGATTTCAAGACACCTGTCACACCTGAGGCGTTCCCCATAGCGTCGATGACGTATTGTCTCGTTCCCTGTTCTCAGGGAACAAAGGTTACATTTGTAACCTGAAACGTTCTTCTGTCACAAGTAAATATTTTGACATATCAGTAATCAGTAACACATGATGACATTCAACAGTCACGTTTAAAAATAGGAGGAATTAATATACAGAGGGTTGGAGAAAATGTGACCACATTATTATAGAACTTAAAATCAGTTGTGTAGACTACAGTCAGTCAATCAAATAAACTTTGCAATTATATTTGCATTGCCTCTAGGTTGTATATCAGTGTAGTGTAAGTTGTTTTCAGCAGTTTTATGAAAAGCTCTCTGTGAAATGTGTGTCTTTATCAAATTAAAAATGGGAAATAATGGGAGGGGGGCAACAGCCCAATCATCTTTATGATTATGACTGTGTACATAAAGCATGGCAAGACTTTATCAGTGAAGAAAAATAAAAGTGAAAAGTGAATGATAGGAAACAAACAGTAACCAACAATACAAGTATCAAACAATACAAAACTGCTGCAGTAAAGTGACAGCAAACCTCAATATTCACCTCTACTTTTGTATGGCATAACTGTAGTGTACTATCTGTCTCTGTGTTCTATGTTTACTTTTGTATTTTGGTCTATGCTTAAATTTTTAACAGCACTTTGGCCAACAGCTGTTGTTTTTAAATGTGCTCTAGAAATAAATATGACTGACTTTACGGTTTCCACAAAAACACACCACATAGAACTTTATAAATCCATGAAAAGAGCTGCAACTTCTAAAGCTTTAATCACAGACAAAGATGGAGTCATGATCATAAATCCTGGACATTTGGAGCACCAAGACAAATTCATCATGTGCCCTGACCAGACAACTCACCTGGGTTCTCATTTATAAAACTCTCCATAGAGTTTTATCCTAAAAGTGTACGTAAGCACAAAAGCTAGATTTTTGCATATGCACAAAAGTTTTTTGGCCAGAACCACCACAGAAATCTCTTTATAAATCCCAGTCAGGGAAAGATTGTGCGTATGTGCATCTCCACCCTCGTCTCCTCCCCCAAAATCACCATATGTGGAGCTTACAATGCCTAGTTTTACTATGCATAACCTAATTTGCTTATCCATTCCCCATTCACGTGACACCCATGTTCTCTTTCAAGGGAACTTTGAACTGCGTCCCCGTCCTCTAGGGGTCGCTATGGGGAACACCTCGTCATGACCCGTGTCTGAAGCATACATTGAAAAAAAACCAGTTGGCCGATAACAGCCCCTGACGTCACTACTGACGAGACTATAGATAAATAGGCGCCGGGAGAACACGTCATTCTCTTCTTTCGTCTTCACTGACTGTTCTGTTTGAAGCGTGCATCTGAAAGAACTGGTAAGAGAAAAATTTTTCTCTGTCTATCATGGCGACTACTAGCAAGCGTTTAGACAATGTGTGCATCCGTGTCGGCGTTATTTGACACCCGATTGAAACACAATCTTTGCGTCATTTGTTTGGGTTTAGAGCACGCACGTAGATGTATATGAGGAGGCAATCTGCGTGCATCCGCTCTCGTTCGTCTCTTTTTCGGAGGAAAAAAAAGGGCAGCCATCTGCTTACCACGGTTCAGGACCAGCCGCTGCTGAGCACGGAGGAGAATGAGCTTGTGGGGATTACAGGTGGATCTGGCTGAGTGGTTTTAGAGAGGGACTTTCCCTTCGCAGCGCTCGTCGGCGGTGGACTAGAGAGAGCCTCGGGGAGGATGCTGTTATATCTTTAACACTTTCTGATACTGAGGTTAGTGCTCGGCTGGGTTTTACCCCAGGAAAAGCAGGAGATGTTTGAGGATGGCGAAGAAGCTGAGCTGAGCCTTCTCAATCCTCCTGCCCTGTGTATGTAGAGCTGTTTGGAAGTTTTTTATGGATCGCGCCACGGCAAAGTTGGACTTGCCATGGAAGTGCGCTAACAAGGTGACGCTGTGAGGCCGCCTCAGCGAGTGTCATCTTTCTGACCACAGCCCTCCAGCTCAGGTGAGCCTTCCATTTTGCCTGATCTCCATGCAGACATCGAAATGGAATGGAAGACGCCGTTTTCTTCTCGCATCCATCGGTTTCAGCATAAAGAGTTATGCCGACATCAAGGCACTGCGCGAAAAGCGGGCTATGAGAGGATGCCCCCTGCAGAAAACAGCTGAAAATCCCCTACCTAACTTAATCTCTTAACCTGTTAGCCAGCACCCCCCATTATGGGACTCACAGCTGAAAATCCCCTACCTAACTTAAAATATTAACAGTTCCTAACTTCAGTGTGTTACACACACAATTTTTGTGTCTTTGGAAAGAAGACCCTTTGGGCTGTACTTTTTTATCAACTAAAGTTGATAATGCTCGAAAATATTTAAAAGTTATAGACACTGAAGTGCCTTGAATTTTTTTTTTACCACACTGATTTTTTTTTTTTTGATATAAAAATACATGAAATCAGTCCTGCAGCAATCTAGAAAAAGTAACGGGTTGAAAGTCACATGTCTCATATGAGTTTATATTTCAAAACTGAAGAAGATACCATGAAAAATTAAGATTCCTGCAACCATTTTTTGGAGACTATGTCTAGTCCCCCCCCCCCCCACCCCCCCAAATATTAAAAAATATTTACCAACTGTATTGAAGGGTTCTACAAACTATTTTAGTCATTAAACATACCACTGCAAATATTTTTTTTTTCAATTATAAAACACTAGACAGAAACTTAGACATCATATAAGTGATTTATTTGAGCACTAGAAAAATACAATAAGAATATTTTTTGAGTAAGAAAAATAAGAAAAGAAAATGATTTAACTTTGTATGGCAATTACAGAACATCCTGAGATTGCTAGAAATGCAGCATTTACAATGAATTACAATGAAAATACGTGCTGATGTGCTGATGGCCAGTTATAGAGATGGTAATAATACAAATGCGCCATAAAGTCAATAAAGCACTCTCTATTCATATAGATGGCGTTCACATTGATAGCCGTGATTACACATTAATCATATAAAAAAAAAAAAAAAAAACAAAAAAAAAAAAAAAAAATCCAAAAGCTAAGCCTCCACCACATCACATCACACATATATAAAAACTGTTAAAAAATAAAACAAATAAAGAAAAAGGCAATCGCTAAGTTTCGCCTCCATCAGATGACAGGTGCGTCAGAGCGCGCATCACACGAGAGCACCAGAATTCAAATAAATAATCTTCTGCTTTTTATTCACTTTTTTTTGGATCATCTCATTCTGTTTCTGACACTGTATGCTGCAAAACCATGCCGTTTTTTTTACTACCAATACGCAGTTTCTGAGCGTGAGTTATTCCATAACGAACACAAACACTACTGTCCCTGAAGAATTGAAAAACGTAAAGGAATTATCATCCATATTTCAACGTTAATTGCTTCTTTGGACTAAATGTGCTCCATGAGATTTTCGTTCAGTGGACCCCCACATTACCTTTCTAACTAAACCGGGATTTTTCACAGCTGTGGATGTGTTTTTTACGTGTTATTACGACGAACCTGGTATTTACAGCTTGGGAGGTACTGCGTTTTTCAGTCTTCATGTTTTGATGTGTACTGCTTATACAAATGTACCAAATACATTCTTAATAAGCTTTCCATTGAAAAACAGCGATCTGTCGTCGATGCTTGAGGCTTAGATCTTCATAGTGATATATAGTTTTGTCAAGATTAATTTGTCCCGTTTCATTTAATCTATTCGTAAACATTGACACTCACGAACACGGGGAGTTGTGGACCGCGGGCATCGGGGTGCAGGCTAACAGGTTAATCTTCCTCCTTGCCATCTAAGCCCCTTCAGGAAATACATCCTCGCTTAAATGGCAAGGCATACGCAGCAGTAGGTCAGGCTGTGGCTTCATTACACACGATGACGGTGCTTCAAGCATATCAGGCTGATCTGCTAAAAGACCTGGATAAAGGCGAGGTCCTTTCTCCTGATCCGGTAGCCGAGATCCCTCTCTCCTGGGCTACCAAGCAGGCCGCCTCCACCATGGGCAGGTCCCTCCGTAGAACAGTATTTAAAATCCATGTTATGGTAAGTGTGCACGTGAACTCTTTGTGCACTTTCTGAAATCCCCACACTGTGGTAAGTTTACACGCTAGTACTCTGCATTCTTTCTAAAATCCTATATGGTGAGGGCTTTGCACAGTTGCTGCTGTCGTGCCCTTTCTTGAGTTTGGTGAAAGCCCCATTCATCTTTGGCCGCAACTCCACCTATGTATCCTCAGATACCTATCTAAACAGGGTGTTGCTACTAGGAATCTGTTTGAGACAGCTCCTTCAGCAAGCTTGATGCAAGAGCAAGCGGTAGCCCCTGTGTGACAGGCAAGACTTAGTATAAAATGCTAGGTTCTTAGCCGTATCCCTTTAAAGGAATCTTTCTTTTCTTGATTCCAAGCCTTCAGCTCTACCCCGGGCCGAGGCCCTAAAAAGTAAGTTGGGTATGTAGCTTAGGCCTTTGGCTGTAAGGGCTAATGTCATGGACAGCCGTTTAACGTCCCAGGGGCAAACTCCCATGGAAATGTTAGAGTTGGTACTTAGTGTTTGCCATGATTCTGGCCTGCACTCCCCTCATCAGCATGGCGGGCGTGGGGATACTGTTCCCCCATAGCGACCCCTAGAGGACGCAGTTCGAAGTTCCCATTGAAAGGGAACGTCTCAGGTTACGAATGTATAACCATGGTTCCCTGAGTAGGGAATGAGACACTGCATCCTCTAGCTCCCTGCCATGCTTCGATGTCGGACGCAAGCTTCAGAAACGAAGAAGTGAATGACGTGTTCTCCCGGTGCCTATTTATCCATAGTCGCGCCGGTAGTGACGTCAGGGGCTGGTTGCCGGCCAACTCTTTGGTGTTTTTTTTCAGTGTATGCTTCAGACACGGGTCTACGACGAGGTTTGTTCCCCATACCGACCCCTAGAGGACGCAGTGTCTCGTTCCCTACTCAGGGAACCAGGGTTACATTCGTAACCTGAGACGTTTAACACACCGTCAAAGATAAAAGACATTAATGAAATACGAGATATGGACTATAAATGCCATTTGTGACATACAGTATTTTTTTTATTGCTAAAATCATCCAGTATCCCTTGTTATGTTTTAAAATAAATATATCCAACCATTATCCATAAAAAAAAACAAAACTGTTTAAAATAGTTATCAGATAAATATTTTTAGAATAGAGTTGATCTCATTCTTTAACACTGGCCCAAACAGTATTTCAATTGTTTTTTAAACGATTAAAAACAAATTAAATGTATGCAGTTTTGAACACATCTTTTAGCTATTTTTAATGGAAACAGATAGGCCTATATGTATTGCAGTGTAAATACAATTATCTGACTCTGTGTGGTCACGGACAAAGTATTTTAAAATGGAAACGTGCAAATCTTACAGTTTTCTACAAGTTGTAGAAATACAGTGGTATTTTCCATAATGTTGTAGAGATGCCTTCACACGACCTCAACACCCTCCGTACAGCTGCTTTCGACCACCGACCTATTCAAACCAGAGAATGGACCGTTCGACCACCGAGTCCAGCAATGTCCGCCATAATATCGAAGTAAGTGCACATCATTGTTGTTCATTGTTCTAGATACAAAACTATTTTTTTTTTTCGTAACATGAGATGTGCAGTTCAGTTTAAATGTGAAAACTCCTCACTGTCATTAAAACATAGCATGCCACAGGAAAAGTGATCAAGCACATCCGATAAATTCATATCATTTTGGTTTAACTTCTGCGTAATGAGAAAAGTAATATATATAAACTAATTTTTTAGTTGCTTATCTCCATTAATGAGAGTGGAATATTTAATGTAAATGTGTATATCAACATGAAAACAGTTTAAAATATTTTTTTTTAATTTTTCACTCCAGGAAAAAGAGTTGGGGTACGCAATGGGTCACAATTTGCATGAAGGGGTGTGCAAATTTTTCCTGTCAAGTTTGTTTTTTATAAAATCACACCTTTTGTGTAAGAAGTGGCGTATGCCTCATTCATGGCAGGTTTTTGTGCGTCCACAACGGTTATAACTGAGGCCTCTGACCTGAATATTATCAAAACACTGTGGACAGTTTTGTAAAGAAGTGTGAGAAACTGATTCCTCATCGCTAAAAGCAACTGGCAGATGTTTTTTTACAGAAAAAGTTTAACTGGATACTATTCAAAAGTTGTATGAATCTATCCTGAGAAGGTTGGGAAGCTATGTTAACAGCAAATAGTGGTAAAATACCTTAATAAAATGTTGCCTATTTCCTATCTCTCTTATTTTGTATGTGCTTTTAGTTGCTTGTTTAAATTTAATATTCTGTGTGATACTGAAAGAAAAACTGCTCTGCCTCAAATGAGAATTATCAACTACTGTAACATGACCAGTCAAGGGACTCAAGTTACTCACATCAGTGTGATGAGTTTTTACAGTGTTTATCCTGCAGTAGAGCAGAAATCTGATTCACTCGTGTGTCTCCGAGTTCATGTCGACTCAGATTCAGTTTTTATTTCCCTCAGGAGTAACGGGTTTTTACCCCACAATTCCCAGTCACAAACTGACAGGCTTCATCTGCAGCAGGACCCAAAAACCTGCAGAAGGGGAAGATTAAGCAAGATTCAATTCAATATCCATCACATTACAAAAAACATCTAAGATTCTCAAACATTGTTTTTAATGAAAATCTCTAGTTCTAGTTTTTTTGAGCAAAGTCAAAAAGTCAATTATCTAAGAGAAACTCAGTCCCATACAGAAAACTCAAGAAGACAGAAACGTCAAGCTAACTTGATCATGATTCTTAAATATAGCCTTTTGGCTTTTAAGTAGGAGATGAGGAAAGTTAGCTAAGGTATAAACTAGTTTATGACAGCTAAGCATTCATATCGATGTCCTCTTGTTGATGTTGACTCTTTCTATCACTATGAAGCAGAATTCACTAAGCGTTTTAAATTTGTTGACCAACTGATAGGAAACAATGATCTGGGTTTAGATTTTCTCTACTTTCTCTACGTTTGGTCTGTGCTGATGCAACAGTAATCCTGCTCATTACACTATAACCACTAAAGACTAAGCCACGACTTCCCCATAGTGTATTTTATTGCATAAGTGAAATAATCTTTAAATAATTTACCTGCATATATATATATATATATATATATATATATATTATATATTATATATATATATATATATATATATATATAAAAATTTTTTTTTTTTTTCTTTTTTTCCATTTCATCACGTCTCACCTCAGTTTCTGCAGTTGATAGTTTGGATCCTGTAGTAAATCATTGAGCTCCTTCACTCCTGATTTGTCCAGGATCATTTCCTGTGAGATCCAGCTCTATCAGGTGTGAAGTTTTTGATCTCAGAGTCTAAAAACAAACAAATAAATAAATAAATAATAATAATAATAATAATAATCTAAAAACAAACAAATAAATAAATAAATAATAATAATAATAATAATAATTAAAACCAAATCCCCTAAATACGATACTATCACACTACTGAATACTGTTTAGTATCGTTTGGAGATCAGAGAAGGAGTGTAGAAGAACCAGTAAACTGTAAATGTCACTTTAAATAACAAAAAATTAAAAAAAGAAAAAAAAAAGAATGGTTGACTGCAACACAAAATACATTATGTAATATACCTCAGTAAAGATAGTTTATGGGTTTGATATTCAGATTTCTTTTGGCTATATAATATGCAGTGTGCCGTCATAGACATGCAAATAATACGGAATATAAATCTCCATGATTTGTGAATTAATGTGATGCTGTCCTTTGGGTCAAAATCAATTTTTTTTTTTTTTTTTTTTTAGTGACTCTTAATTTTATAATGCCTATAGCTCCAAAAGTTGGACACTTAAAGGAATGAAAACTGTCTCAGGTTACCGAATGTAACCATGGTTCCCTGAGTAGGGAATGAGACACACTGCATCCTCTAGGGGTCGCTATGGGGAATACCTCGTCATGAGCTGTGTCTGAAGCAAACATTGAAACAAAACACCAACTTGTTGGCCGGCGATACCCCTGACGTCACTACCGGCGCGACTATAAACAGGCACCGGGAGAACACGTCATTAACTACTTCGTCTGAAGCTTGCGTCCGAAGGATGGCAGGGAGCTAGAGGACGCAGTGTCTCGTTCCCTACTCAGGGAACCATGGTTACATTCGTAACCTGAGACTTTCCCTTTCAAGGGAACTTCGAACTGCGTCCTCTAGGGGTCGCTATGGGGAACAGTATCCCCACGCTGCCATGCTGAGGGGAGTGCAGGCCAGAATCATGGCGAACACTAAGTACCAAACTCTACCATTTCCATGGAGTTTGCCCCTGGGACGTTTAGACGGCTGTCTGTGACAGTACCCCTTACGGCCAAAGGCCTAAGCTACATACCCAACTTAATTGTTAGGGCCTCGGCCCGGGAGTAGAGCTGAAGGCTTGGGATCAGGAAAGATTCCTTTAAAAGGGAATACAGCTAAGAACCTAGCATTTTATACTAAGGTCTTGCCTGTCACACAGAGGGCTACCGCTAGCTTTTTCACATAAGCTTGCTGAAAGAGCTGTCTCAACAGATCTCTAGTAGCAGTACCCTGTTTAGATAGGTAACCGAGGATACATAGGTGGAGTGTGTGCCCAAGATGAAAGGGGCTTTTATACAACCAACTCAAGAAAGGGCACGAAGCAACAGCGCGAGCCCTCCACTATATAGGATTTTAGAAAGAATGTCAGAATACTAGTGTGCGAACTTACCACAGTGTGGATTTCAGAAAGTGTCCAAAGACTTCACATGCACACTTACCATAGCATGGATCTTCAAATACTGTTTCTAAGGAGGGGCTCTCGTGGCACTCTGATCGAGCAGCTCATAGATGGAATGGTGGAATGGCATCTCAAAACAGTATGTTTGAGAGTCATCAACTCGATCTGTGGAAAATAATGCTGGAGCGCTTCTGGGAAAAAAACAAAGAGAAACTCGCGTCTCATATTCGAGAGGAGAACTCCAAGCTCAGAGTAGTACGCTCATTGGCGACCCTTCTTGGAAAAGGGGAGCACTGCTAAACTACCACGAGAATCGCCCAAATAGCCCCTCATGTTGAGGGAAGCGATGCTTGAACTGTATAAACAAATACACACTGGCCTGAATGGAGCCCAAGAAACCAAGGTCTAATCATCTCAAGAAAGGAAACGAGCGGGGGCGCATAACCCTTACCATACAGGATTTCAGAAAGTGCGAAGAGTCTTGCGTGCACACTTACCACTTTACGTGGATTTTAGAAAGTGCGCAAAGTGCTCACGTGCACACTGACCACCATGTGGTTTACAGAAAGTATACAGAGCTTAGCGTGTGTACCTGAAGGTTCCTAAGCATCGCAGAGGCGCTGAACCCCGCACGGGAGAGGCAAGCTCAAATTTTTACAAACCTCTGGCGAGGGGAGCATCAACCCTGAGGCAGCATATACAAAGAGACTTCTGTAACTGCCACCTCCACTTCCCGCTGGATGCGACAGCACAACCAAGCGGCCAGGAGACCCCTCAGGGTGACCTGGCTGGACATCCATGAAATTCCCTACAGTGCTGTGCCAGGCCTGATGATCAAGGAGGCTCCCGCAGAAACCTGTGATCTCAGCGCCTAATACCGGAACATGAAGCCGGATGGCTGGTGCTGGCGAGGGTTTAGTAAACACTGTAACTGAGCACTGCAAAGGAAACTCACAGAGTTTATTAGTAGACACATAACCACCAGCAATTTAATACACATAAGTATATACAGAAAGGGTTACATACTCACCCACCTGTGTTGGAGCCCCGCTCAAGGGACAGCTCCTTTTAGTCCGGACCATCAGTAAGGTGGTTGCTATGAACATAGAACCAGCCAAAAACATTATAGGTCCAGCATAGGAGACTGTTATGTGAGATGTATCCACCTAACCTCGATCAGGTGGAGAGCTGTTGGTTACAGGGGAATTAGGAAGGGGAGGATAAAAGCAGAAGTTAAAAATCCCTAAAGGGAACGAGTAGATACCTCAGTATTGCTCTGATTCGGACGAAGAACGCTGCCTCGTCTGGATCACATCCCTTAGGTTCTGCTTACCTCCTCGTGACCCACGATTCCTCTTACCCCTGCCCGCAGGTGGGGGGAGGAGCACGAGTCGCGACAACTAGCCTTCTGTGCCCGTCTTTTGATCCTCAAATCTGAGACAGGCCAGGAACCCTATGTTGTTCGGGCTCAGACCTGGACCTTCGTGGAGCGCGCCTTCATCTCCCTGAACTTCTCGATCACCGTCTCAATGGAAATACCGAAAAAATGTTCAGAAGGGCGAAACATGAGCATCGAGAAGAAAGCCTTTTCTTTCCTCCGATGTCCGCCAGGTTCATCCACAGATGTCTCTCCACTACCACCATGGCCGCCATAGTCCTGCCCATGGCGGAGGTGGCCTGCTTGGTAGCCTGAAGAGACATCTGTGGTGCGGCGCCCCCCTCGGCTACCTGATCAGATAGAGAGGCCCTCGCCTCTATCCAGGTCTCTTAGCAGATCAGTCTGATATGCTTGAAGCACCACCATCGTGTGTAATAAAGCCATAGCCTTACCTCCGACTGTGTATGCCTTGCCATTTAAGCGAGAGAAGGGAACTGGTGTTATTTTCACTAGCTTGATCTGTGAATTTTTATTCACAGCAAAGCTCTTATCTGTAAACCCCTTGGTAAGTCCATTAGTAGGGAATGTGAAAGCAAGGCATTCTTCATGTTTAACTTCTATTACCTATAAACACGCAGACTACACTAAAACAAAACACTTTTACAGACCGAGCTACATTAAAGAACTTCAACGCAATAGCATTTTATCATGGTGGCCGTGTTTCTCTTTGCTCTGCCCCCCGTTTTGTGTGTATAATAATCTCATCCGGTGCTGTTCCAGTGAACGTTTCCAGTTCATTAGCCAAGTACTCAAGGAACGGTACAACAACCAGAACTGATATATGTGTATAAGCTCATTTTACCTAATGAATTGGGGGGGGGGGAACCGATATTCACTGGAACAGCAAACTTTACAAATCTCATTGAAAACCAATTTTCAAATTTGTTCCTGTTTTCCTTATTTGTTCCATCCTGTTCCTGACCTTGTTATGTGAATTTGGTTCCAGTTTGTTTGATAATTAGTTTGTTTTTGTTCCCAGTTGTGTCTCATCGTTTCCCATTGTCATTGTTCTGGGGCTAGTATAAAAGAGTGTTCCCCTGGTTTGAGTTTTGCTGTCTGCTGTTATACGTTCGTAAAGGCTGAATGTCTTAGTCTGTATATGCCTGTTGATGATTAAAGTCTATTTCTGAAGTATTCTCCTGTGTCCTCCTCACTCCTTCCCAAGTGAACCAGTGACAAGTGTAAGTTCAAGGTCTTGTCATTTAGTTTTCATTAGTACTGTATTTTCAACTTGCTTCCTAGTTTAGATTTGAGTTAAAAATGTATGATGTATAGTAAAGGAAAAACAACAATTTTATCTTAATTAGATTTAAAGTTTCCATATACATTTCAATTCAATATTATTTTAGTTTAGTTCAGTTTTTTCAGTTGCATTTGCTTTTTATTTCAGTACAGATAACAAACATAGGCTCAGACCTTGGACCACTTCTCTTCTCCATCTACTATGGACCTCATTAGATCTGTCATTCAGAAGCATGGCTTTGCCTATCACTGCTACGTGATGACACTCAACTCTACTTTTCATTCCAGCCAGATGACCCAGACGGTAGCTGCTCGCAGTTGCAGCCTGTCTGAGTGACATTTCTAGCTGCGTGAATGCCCCTGTCCCCTTCAGCCTCAACCTTCAGCTCCACCTAAGACAAACTGCTGTGGTTCCAGCTAACCCATCGTTTCAGCACAACTTACTCTATACAGCCTGTGTTCGTCAACCCTAACTCCCTTCCAGGGACCAGCCAGAAACCTATGAGTTGTGGATGGATCATCAGTTAGTGCTTCACTAGACCATATTTGCTTACAAACGACCCAGTGTCTGCAGATATTTGCCTTATACAACCATTAGCAAGCCTTACACACCGGTCAGAGGCAAGCCACCCAAATTCTTTTCCAAGCTCTTGTTCTCCTCCAGACTGGACTATTGTAATGCTCTTCTGGTGGGCCTTCTGCATGTTACTATAAGCCTCCTGAACCTGATCCAGAATGCAGCAGCGGAGGGTTTGTCTTCAATGAGCCAATAAACGCTCACGTTACTCCTCTCCCTCATCAGGTTACACTGGCTACAGTCAGCCGCTCGCATCAAATACAAGGTTACTGATGCTTGCCTACAAAGACGACCACTGGCACGGCACCAAACATACCATAAACTCACTAGTTCAAACTTATACGCCCTCCAGAAGCTTGCGTTCTGCAAGTACCACGCCGCCTTGTGGTGCCATCCCAAAGAGGTTCAAAATCACTCTCACAGAGCCTTTTCCTGGACTGTGGCCCAGCTGGTTGGAATGACCTCCCAAATCCTCACTTCGAACAGTCTGAGTAGTATTACTCATCTTTTCAAAACACATCTAAAGACTCATCTTTTTCCGCCAGCACATAGAACACCAGAATAATACTAATACTAACACTTACCTTTTCTTTTCTTGTCTATCATATTCTTGAAAAAAACTGACGACGTGTTCTGTGCTAGACTAACTGAGAGCTTGCCACCGCACTTGTATACTGTTGTTGTTCTCTTGTTGGTCTGATTGCGTCTATTGTTCTCATTTGTAAGTCTCTTTGTTGATAAAAGCGTCTGCTAAATGATTAAATGTAAATGTAATTAAAATGTAAAACATTCCCTAAGTTTAAAAACGGGTAATTTTTACAATTTTTTTATTACGTGTCTGCAGGGTGAATAGATTGGAAAATATATAAATATTCCCATAATCTGCCAATGTGCAATACTGATCTCACTGCTGTGGTAATAAGTGTCAGCTGATGGTGAAATGTACTCACGTGAGGTATCTTCAGCTTCACGACAGGATTCTTTCATCCCTCACCAGATCTCTTTGACTCCTGAGTCCAGCAGAACGACTGTTTGTTTTCAGGTTCATCTCTTTCAGGATGGTTTTAGAGGAGAGAAAGTAGCTAGAAAACGAACAGCTTTTCCTCTGTCAGCTTACAATTATTCAGCCTCTGAACACAAAACAGCATTATGAAATATTTAACACCATATTCCAACACACATCAGATCAGCCGCTCTTCATATCTGATCACACATGTGACTGACAGTCTTTTTTGTAATGACTCGGTTTTAGTTATAATGTATAAATCATGTATCACTTACTTACTTTTCCTCCAGTTTGCTATGAGAGTCCCATCAAGAGAGCATGAGAAGCTTCTCCAGTACTAGAGCTCCTAATTTATCTTCACTCAGATCCAGTTCTGTCAGTAAATATGGACTTTTACCCAGAACTTCAGTGAGATAATCACATGCTTCCTCTGCCAGCAGTACTTTTCAAAAACCTACAGGACATAGATACAAATTTTAGATAATTTATGTTTTTCACATACTTGTACTGTTGTCAAAATTTATTGTGTCCTTAAATTTCTCTCAATTGCAGTTTACTTTCCGTTCATATACTCCTTTCCACCCTGGTCTATTTTGGCCTCTTTATCTATTAATCTTCGCTTGATTTCCATCTGTGGCTTCAGTTTTTACATATTGTTTAAGTTTATCACCTGAGGGTCCGCTTTAATGAACAGTGTCCATCCTGTAGTAAATCACTGAGCTCCTTCACTCCTGATTGTCCAGGATCATTTCCTTTGAGATCCAGCTCTATCAGTGTTGAGGGTTTGATCTCAAGCTGAAGCCAGAGCTTTATAACCTTCTTCAGTGATGTTTGCAGTTTTTGAAAAGTCTATAAAAAAACAACAACACAAAAAAAAAAAACAATTTTATGCCTTCTTAAAACAAGTTAATCATACAAGTGCATGTACACTGCAACAAAAGAAGGAAAAAAAATGCTGCACTACAGGAAAATTTTGGGCCCGAATGGATGCTTTTTCCATTATATTTAATTTTTTTTTTCATTTGTCCCAAAAACAAGAGGAAAAAAATTTAAGATTTATTATATTGGGCGAACAGAAAAATGTAGGAAAATTGTCATCACTCCCTAGGCTGGGTATTGAAACCCCCCACAGCACATTAACTAATTTTCGTCATTTTTAAAGCCAAGGTAACCAAAGTGCAAATGTTACAAACCCTTTTTTTTTTTTTTTAATTTTTTTCGCAAAGGGTCCATAGCCTCGCTAAACACCACTGTGGTTCAAAAATAAATTTAAAACATCACTTGCAAGATTTTCCCTCAGTTACCTTCAGTATGGCATTCTCTTGATCTTAAGGGATGTCATTGTTGGAATCACTGGGGTTTTACACCAGGGGGAGCTATTAAATATCTAAGCAATATTGAAAACTATTGGGAAATCTGCTTTTTTTAAGAATCTACTTGGTTGCGGTAGAGGGGCTTGCATTGGAGGGATAAAAACATGCTCTTTCCACCCTAAATACCAAAACTGGGGTCAGACCCTTGAGCAAGGAAAACGAACCCCAAAACTGCCCCCGGGCGCCCCGCAAAAGGGCGCCCCCGTTTGTTTCACGGTGGGGGGCGTGTTCACTGTCTGTGTGGCCTTGGAGGGGGAAAAATGCGGCTGGGTCACCATATTTTGCACCAATCATTTTCACCATTTAAAACGATCAAACACTGCAGCAACCTCTATTTATTGGGTAGGAGCCCGGGTCTTTTGGTCTCAAGACGGGTCTTAAAACCCACTTTTTGAAGCCTTGTCTCATTTTTCGATTCTTTATCTCACCTTGTATTTGGTCTCAAAATTTTTTTTTCAAGACCGGTAAAATCGCAAAATTGCTGTGTATTGTCCGTTTTAAATTTAACCTTTAATTGATGAGTAAAACTTCCTGCTTAATTGCAATCAAAAAGTTTTTCTAATCTGATTTTTTTTTTTAATTTTTAAAAAATTGAAAACCAAAAATTTAAAAAATCCCCCAAAATTTCAAGTAGATTGCAAAAACTACTTTTACGTAAAAAAAGACGTACATCTTTTTTTAAAATATTACAAATTTATTATTATAGAAATACTGCAAGAGCAAGAGAGCTTTTTTCATAAATAAGGACAACTTAAAAAACATAATTTTATAAAAATGTTCACAAACAAAATACTAGTGAATGGGTTTTTGGCACAAATTTTTGACACCAATTTTTTCTGTTTCCAAAAAAAAAAAAAAAAAAAAAATTTGTTTAAAAAAAACCCATACAAAGTTGAGCATTTTTGAGAACACACGCGTGTTTTATTACGAGGACGCTGCTTTGAACAATTGTTTAAAAAAATTTTGTGTCACACTCATGGTGATTGCCGCCACCTAGCCTCCCGGCGGTTTCAGTCATATTTAAAAATATAATTTTTTTTTTCCATAATTTGTAAATTCAAAAAAATATATTGTAAAACTTAACTTATCCCTTATTTAATTTGGAAGAGTTGAATTTTTGGATTTTGGGGAGACGATGCCAACTTTACGCACCTATAAGCTGGACTTTAACCACCAGACATTTAGTGGACCTGTAAAGCTATCAACGTCCTGCAAAACTGGCACCGGAGGCGGAGAAGGGGAGCAGGGGCCCAAGTGGGGCAAGAGAGGTGGTCTACGTGCTAAGCTAATCTTACCCACATAGAACAGCACTTCTGAGTCCTTTTTCCCTCACAAAATTATGTTTTATTAAAAATTTTTTGGGAGGAGTGCATCAGAACTTGCCCATTCACAAACTGGTCGGCTGGGGCCCCAACACTTCGCTGTGCAACTGGCGGTTGGACTTTCTGACTGGAAGACCTCAGGCAGTACTTTCGGCAGCAACACATCCAGCACCATCACACTGAACACTGGGGCCCCCCAAGGGTGTGTGCTGAGCCCCCTCCTCTTCACTCTCTGAAAACACGAGGGCACACCGTCACACAACTCCAACCTCTTCATTAAGTTGCAGATACAACTACTGTTGGGTCCTGCATTATCAACAGATAATGAGACAAACTACAGAGCGAGGTGAGCCGCCTGGCCGGGTGTGCAGTGTGACAACAATCTCGCGCTGAACTGGAGAGCGAAGGAGAGTGTTGTTGACTTTTGTTTTTTTTTTTTTTTTAGTTCAGGAGAGCGCACCTCAGCATGTTCCTCTGGATTCATCAAGCGTGTGGACTGTGGAGAGGTGAGTAGCACCAAGCTCCTGGGTGTGTACATCACATAGGACCTCTCCTGGACTGCATGCAACACCGTCAGCAACTTGCCAAGAAATCAACAGCAGTGTCTCTACTTACTTGGGTTCCTCCGTAAACTGAGGAGAGCCAGGAGCTCACACTCTACATCAATCTACACCTTCCTACATAGGCACCATCGAGAGTCATTCTGGACTAGCTGCATCACTTCGTGTGGTATGGTGCCCTGCCAACGGTTCCTGGCTGGAAGACTCCTGCAACGCATAGTGAGAGCAGCTGAGAAGACTGGCTGGTGTCTCTCTCTCCTCCTCCAGGAAATTTTACGCAACTGGCCTCACTCACAAAGCCCTATGCATCAGTGAGGTGATCCACTCACGTTCCGTCACAGACAGCTTCTAGCTTCTTCAGTCTGCTGCCATCAGGATTATACTGCGGAGTCTCCAGGCCAGACCAGCAGCTGAGGACAGCTTCATCCATCATCCTGTCACGAACTGAATCCTCCCGACTTGCCCCCCCGTCCCGCTTCTGCCCCAGCACCACTGAACTCTATAACACCACCCCACCCCCCCCCCCCCGTCCCCAGGTCCCACAGCCCCAGGTCCTTCACCTACATACGTGTCATGCCCGAGTCACTTTGTGCAGCATTGGTCTGCTCACTACCTCATTCACAATGGAACCGAATTTCATTCTTACCTCCTCATCAGTCTTTTTTAAATAAAATAACTGCTCTTACCCTTTTGTTGACCTTAATCAACTGATATCTATTTTTTTTATCACTAAAAATCTTTTTATCTGCACTGTTTTTCACTTTTTTGCACCTACTGCCTTCCTTGCGCTGTTTTTTATTTAACCATTTTTTTTATTTTATTTTTTTCTATTCTTTTTTTACTTCCCTTTTTTTATTTTTTATTTTTATATTTTATATTTGATCTGATTTTGGCTCTACTTTTAGTGTTACTGTATGCCCGGGGGCTAGAGAACCAGTTTCGATTCTCTGTATGTATGTCGTACATTGAAAAATTTGACAAAAAAGCGACTTGTTTGACTAATCAACGCCGGGGGACCACAATCAAGTTAATCAAAACCAAGTATAAATACATGCTTCCCCCTTATCCACTGACTTTTTATCACTTTGGGTTTGCCCCTTTTTTGCCATTATATGTCAACTCAGCTTCCCCTTAGCGACAGGCATACGGGGGTTTTTTTCGGTTTTCTCCGGGCCAAACCTCCCGGGCAAATTTTCCCTTCTCTCCCAAAAACCACCGCCGAGCTCCGGGCTTCATTGGGGCCGCTCTTCTGCTCACCAAAAGCCCCCTTCCCTTTCCTGCGGGCCAAGGCCCCGTCTTTTTAAAGCACGGGGCCGTGGCGTTTCCCAACGAGCCGGGGCCCACCGTGATCTGACTGAAACAAGGCCTCACTCGCTTTCTCGCTTTGACTCACCTTTTAACCCAGCTCTTCCGGCCAGATTTTATCGCCAGCCTCAAGCTCTTGCACTATGGCACAAAAATTTTTGCAAATTTTTAGGAATTTGCTCTTGTACACAAAAAGATTTTTATGTAAAAATATTTTAACCTGTTCCAAATAGTCAAATAGCAACCTAATTTACATGTGACGGGAAAATTTTTAGGCACCTCTCTCAAATTCTAGCCAAGTGCAGCATTTCTAGCTTTTTTAATACTTTTTTTCTTTGTGTGGCTGAGGAAAAAGTCTTTTTAACACTAATAAAATTTTAAAAGTTCTTTAAAAAAAATTATCTTTCTATGTCTTTTGGGGAAAAAAACTTTCTAGGTATCAAAAAACTGCTAAAAACAAACAAAAAATGGCTAAATTTGCAAAACTCAGCTCTCCAGTTTTCCACCCCAACCCAGGGTCGATATTAAGCAGGGGGCTGCCCCCCCCTGAAACCGTGGCTCCTTCCCATCCCCCACTCCTACTTCTTTTAAATCCAAAATTTTTTTTTTAGCAAAACAGCCTTTCCACCCCAAAGCTGTTGCCTTGGAGCCCCCAAAGCAGATTTAAAAACATAAGAATTGTTTACTGAACATTTTTGAAACCAAATATTGCAAACTCAGGAAACACTGCATCTAAAAGTTTGGAAAGAAATATTAATTAAAAAATAAATAAAAAAAAGCTACATCAGCTCAAAAATGGTTTATCTAATAAGCATCTCCTTTCTGGTACTAACTCCTGAAACTGGGGTCTTTTTGAAACTTGTCTCTTTGGGATTGATATCGCCCAGGGCGCCGTTGCAAGTGAGAAAATGTTCCAAAGTCTCACCTGGTTTTTAAAAAAGATTAAAAAAAAAAAATAAATAAAAAAAGGATGGTTTTTCTCAAATAAGTAAAATGCTCATGAAGTGACTTCAGTGCAGTTCTAAGATTATGTTTAGTTTCATGTACTCATAATTGGAGGCGGCCAGAGTCTGAAAACACAGCACATCTTCATAGGCCTATGTGTTATAATTAAACCCCAGGGGTCTGGGGCCATTAATATTCCACGAGGGTAGACAGGAACTATTTTCAACCGTTGAATCCTCCAAATCATACAACAATTCTGAAACTTGGACAACCCTCTTTTTGTATGACCTGACATTAAAATGGTTTTAAATCTTTAGGTTGGGAATATGCAAATAAGTGCACATTCACTTCCATTTTTCTTTTCAGTCCTTTATTTTGCCACTGATATTTTTCTCTCTCATGACTTTATACTCAAGATTTAACAAAACTATACTTTTTCTAAATTGCCAACATATCAAAATTACCAATGGGTTTAACAATAGTTACCATTGTTCCTTTCTTTGGATTTAATAATAAAGATCATTGTTAATTTTTCGTAAGGGTGTAAACTGAGTGTTTAAGAGATGCAGATTATAGAGGCATACACCACGTCTGTCTTGGCCTATGGTGCATTTCTTGCAGAATTAGGTCTTTCCCCCACTAAATCCATCACCAGAAACTGTGGGCTGTACCATGTGTTCAGTGTCTTTCCTTAAAAGCCAGAGATATTGCCTATAGTCAGGTGACCTGCTGGCTTACAGAAGAGCCAGAGGGATCTGAAGAATTTAACTGGAGCGGTAACAAAAAGCGTATTATATAACCTTTATTTTACCTGGAAAGAAGCACATTGATATTAAGAATCTCTTTTACAAGAGCGTGCTGTCCAAGACTGACAGAAACGCACATTTGAGTGTAACAAATAACATCCACAATCAGACACTAACACACACCAGCAACTCCATCAATTTCAATATCATACATACTAGCTAAAACATCTACAACCTGATGTTTCTTCTCCAAATCAATTTAAACTGAAACACTACTTTAAAAGTGGTCCAACGAACCCAGTTTCCCTCATTTTTCAATGTACTTTGCTACAATTCCCGGCAGAGGGGAGGGGGGTGGGCAAAGGTTGAAATTCTTTTTCCACAATTCAGTACCGTCCACTGGAACAGACAGTAAAAAAATACCCTGTGCCCGGGAGGCTATACTACAACCCCCCTTTTTTACAGATGTTGTCAAAGATAGGGGGAAAGAAAACCCCAGGAAAATTTTAAAAAATAAAACGCCAGGTTTTTGTTTTCGGATGGAAAATCGACCAGCCAAACCCCAGCATAAAACACACAAGTGATGGGGTTTAGATTTTTTATAAACCTCGTGCACCATAAAAAAGTGTTAAAGCAGTAAACACTGTAAGATGCTCTATACCTCCCCTCAGGATTTTGGAACACCTTTTAAAATTTTCCCAAAAATGCAATTACTAATCAACCAATCTAGGGCGTTGTTTCAGGCTTTTAGGGTGGGGTGCTGGTCAAGACAATCCCTGACTCAAACGAATTAAAGGGAAAAAAAAAGGTGTTTTAAAGAAATTTTTTGACGGGGCAGGGGTGGTTGTTACGTGATTTTCACGTACAACCTTTCGGGGGTTTTACAAAGAAGGGTGTGAAAAAGGGAAAACATCCGTATGCGGCATCCTGTGGTTAAAAAAGCCTTTTTTATGCTAGAGGAAAAAGGAAAATGGCCCTGATCAAGTTGATAGAAAGCAACTTGCTGAAAAACCATCTTTACAACCAAGGATCGAAAAGATTTGTGAGAAACAACACGCACAACCTTGGGGGGATGGGACAACAAAAGCCCCCCCGGGTCCATCATCCCCCACTACAATGGGAAAAAAGAGGCTAAAATTTTTCCCCAAAAATTGGACATTTGAAGACGGGAAAAAAATGTTGCCGGGTCTGATGATCCGATTTTGTTGAGACTTTCGAGGTAAGTCAAAATTTTGGCGAAACCAAAATGGAACGGGATCCCATGCCTTGTTACCACTGGCAGGCGGGTGGGGTGGTGTGTGGTTTGGGGGGGGATTTTTTCCCCCCTTGGCACATTTAGCCCCTTGTGCCACGGGCATCTTTTTAAATGCCAGGGCTAGGAGCATTTTTTCGACCATGTCCCCCTTTATGACCACCATGTACCCCCTCTATGGCTACTCCGCAGGATAATGCACCAGTCCCAAAGCTTGAATCATTTAAATGGGTTTTTTTTGAACAGACAATGAGTTCACTTTATAAAAAAGGGCCCCCCAGCACCAGATCTCAAACCCCAAAAGGCATTTTGGGGTTTTGGGGGAAAGGGGCTCGGGGCCCGGATGTGCTCCCAAAATCTCCATCAACGCAGAGGGTATCCTATCATATGGGCCAACATTCTAAAAAATGCTTTCAGCACCTTCAATCCCACGTAAATTTAAAGGCAGTTCTGAAGGCGAAAGGGGTCAAACACAGTATTAGTATGGTGTTCCTAATAATCCTTTAGGTGAGTGTATATCACATCACTGTAGTCCAGGAGGGTATTCCAGAAAGCAGGTTATGGAAATACCCGGTATGTTTAAGAGTAAGTAAGCATAACCTCAACTTTCGTTTCCAAAACGGAGGTAACTTTCAGGGTATGTTAGTAGTCATAGCAACTATATAATTAGCATAAACAAACAATATAATTCACATTCTGAAGGATTAAAGATTAAACGGAAAAAAAAAAAATGATTGCACAGCCATCAGTTAGGTGGCGATATGCACTAAGCATGTAAACAACTAATGACAAAGAAGATGAAGAAACAGCTTGGCACGCTTTTTCTTAGCATCCGTTTCCATAGTGACTCGCGTTTTCATGCTCTGTTGAGAATGTCTTGAGTCTTAATCAGGAACATACTCTGAATTGAATGAACTTGCCCCCGGGACGCATTTTTGGAACCACATACCTCGAGTAAGCAAGGTACAGACATAAAAGTGGCAAACAAGTTTCCTTTTTAGCCCTCAAAGGAAAGGCTGGACAATCTCAAAACAAAAAGCCCAAATTCACTTTCAATCTTTTTTCACCATTCGCTTAACACCAAACTAAATCACAGAACCTCATCAAATAAAATCCCAAGATACCTATATTGAGACACAAACTCATTCTCCGAACCTTGGGAAGTAGTAATATGGAAAGATTATCAAGAAGATTATGATGGATTGATTTTGATTTAGAAAACAACATGAATTTTGTTTTATCGGCATTTAAAACTATCAAGCTGTAACTGAGAAAGAGCCAGATAGGGTGTGGATGCTGAGCTATATAAGAGAGCTGAGAGGCCACATAGGGGTGTGACGTGGTGTGTGAGCTCCGGCATATCATAACTGTATCATTAGCCCGTGTAATAGTGATTATATATATAATGTAAATAGGAGTGGTCATATAAACTAAATAAAAAATAAAAAAAAGATAGTTATTAAACTAACCAATGGCATGTTTAGATAATTAGATAAAGATGGGGCTTTATATTAGTAAGATGTGAACAACGGTATCAAATGAAGCTAGTTTTTACCCCCAACCAGCGTATGATGTGAACAACGGTATCAAATTTTATATTAGTAAGATGTGAACAACAGTATCAAATGCTTTGGATAGATCAGTGAATAAGGCTGCACAGTGTTTCTTTTTGTTAACAATAAAATAATTTTATTATTTTTGTGCTATGTTGTTTTCTAAACCCAGATTGAAAATCAGACAGGATATTATTAACAGAAAGAAAGTTGCTTTATGTTGACTTGTTGACAAATGTTTTGAGGACTTTGGCCAAGACTGACAGCTTGAAAAATGGGGCCGGTAATTATTTAAGTTGTGTGGGATCTTCTTCACCTTTAAACAGGGGAAGGAAGACAAAAGCTGATTTCCGTATAAGTGGGAATTTCATTTAAGCCAAGTGAAAGATTAAAGCTAGGAGTCAGGAGGGGGGCAGAGGCATAAAATCAGCTGCTAGCTTTAAAAAGTAAGGTCTTCTAAATTATCAGGACCCGCCATTTTAGAAACATCTAAAGATTTAAGGGCTTTGGGTAAACCTCAGAGATTGCAAAAGGTGTGAAAGTTGAAGACCACCTAGACACTAAGCTCTCTGATCACTGAAACACCAAAGCATTTCACATGACGCCATATCTCGTTAACTGGACTCACCACCCCCAACACAAACGGACAGCTCGGAAGTGTTCCCTTAAAAATATTTAGTTAGTTACTTTTATCATCAGATTGTTAGATCAGAGCCCTCTATTGAATATACGTGAGGCACAAGCTGATACCAGCCGTTTACTTGATTTTCAAAGGTTCATGATGCTTAACAATTTCACCAAAATTTGGCTGGGAATTATAGATGAGGATTGTGAGCGTTGCTAGAAGCAAGAGATGTCTGGGCCAAGCTTTTTCTAGACTGCGAACCGTGCGTGCACCTTGTGCGGCCAATTCAGACACTTAAAATCAAAGCACGTCTGAAGTTAAATCGGTTTTTCTCGCTTTTGCCTATGCAAGGGTGCGCTCAAATGTGAGCATACCATGATAAAGGATGAGAAACCCAATGCATTATTCTTGACCCCTTCACCCTGTAATCTTTTGAGAGGAGGAGCACGCTGTTGAGTTAACCTGAAGCAGACAGAGACTATAAAAAATTTCAAGGTCATTACTTCAAATTAATTTATTGCCAAATCTAAAGTATTCAAATCGTGTAGAACTTGTTAAGAGAAAAATTGGTTCATATCACGCTTGGTTATGATGTTTGGCTTAGTTTTCGGAATTTTGTTTTAACTGTTGCGATGACACCGTGGTCACACTGATTCATGTGCAAATATGGATGCAGTGGAATTGAGTGTGTGTTAAGATTTTAAATATTGGTGATGATTTTTCTGGACAGTTTTAGGTTCGTTCCTAAGCGGGTTGTCAACAATCTGAAAAAAGATTCACTGCATCATAATAGATTTTAACTTCGATCAGTTGCTGTAATGCAACCAATTTCAATTTAATATCACTTAAAGACCTAACCAATTTCTTTTAGCGCATAAGAAGATAGAATGTGAAAATCAGCTCGGAATAAGGAAAGAGGCAGCACTAATGTATCAGCAGGCGGTGTTCTATAAGCAACCAACAACTGTTATACTGAAGAGAGTTTAGAAACACCTCAAGCTCGAGAAGCTAAAAATTTCAATTGTGTAACAAACTGCCTGATGTTTAAAAAGCAGGGTTTACTAACGCAAAACCTTTTTTTTAATAAATATTGCTACACCCCCACCCCTTTTTGGTTCAGTCAGAACTATATACATTTTACCCATTAATACATATATCCTGGATAGTACATAGATATATCCAGAATTTGCTCAGCCAAGTTTCAGTTAAGAACAATTACATCCGCATCAGTGGACTGTGCCCCAATACGAACCATATCCATTTTAGAGATTAGCTAGTAACCGAACATTCAAATGAATAAAACCAGCAAGTCCGCCCCTTGATTTAAACTCTGCAGGTGTTTCTAAACTTGATCGCAGGATAGAGTCAGAAACTGGCTGGATTAGGGTGAGGCTTGAAACGTTTTCCAGACAATCAGAAAGTCACTAAAAAACAATACTCCGTAGCGTCCCTCTGCCTAAAGTGATTTAATATGATAATCATTTAAAACTTGGTTCCTACTATTTTAAAAATTCCCCAGGCGGCACTATAGATGAATTTGTCAAAAATTAGTTCTGAAGAACGTTCCCTCTGTTTGCTGTGACCTCATGAAGTGGAGTCAATACAAAATATGGGTTATCATAAATGTAATACACCCAACCTTCAGTACTCATTGCAATGGCTATATCGGAATTATTTACCAAGACTAGAACCATTCGAGTCACACCTTCGTCAGAACTTTCTCCCATAAACACGAATAAAAGCCCTCCATAGTAAAAGTACCGTAGGGTGAGTCCAGCAGTGGAATCCAAGTCCTCGTTTAGTAAAAGCCACTCTAGTTCATGACCTGCGATCGCTCTCCGGGAACGGAAGTGAACAATTCTACGGCACTGTGACATAGATGTAAATGGAATCGGACAGTGAGGTTAAGCGAAGCAGGTATGAACATAATGATAAAATCATAGAACCGTAAGGCTAAAAACCAATATAAAATAAAAGATAACAATACATTAACCGCAAAGAAAGGCACTTTACATATTCATCTTGACACGCACCATATCCCATTAAGACACCACGGACAGCTTATACAGAACAGCTTAACAGTCCCAGCACATTGAGTTCGGATAAATAATCGAAGTCTCCCCGGCGCGCGGGAGAAGCCGATCAGGAAAACAAGCCACGCTTGATATAAGGTCCAGTGATGTAGTTCAGTACCGAGTAACGAATACTAATGTTTTGCGTAACCATAAAAGGGTAGGATTTATGATGCACTTTGTTGGTAATTAATGGGAACTTTTGCCCCAATAAGGAAAGAGAAGTGACACCCAGAATCTATAAACACATCAGATAAACTCCCGCACTACACACTCAATTACTTAGTTGCCAATCTTGGAAAAATAAGGGACACAATTTGGATGTACCAACAATCAATGGCATCTATGGAGAGGTATTAAAAGCATCCCAGATACATGGGTCTGGGAAAGCACGTCGATGATCAGCATGATGTGAAGCACGCCGATACCCTGAATCAGCATTTGCCCACTTTGACTCTTCAGTGCCATCAGCCGTGTAGAAAGGCTGCACTGACGGAAAAGCAATGTCATCAAGGCTGGTGGGGCCAGCTTCCGGCGAGGAAGTAAAGGGTTGACACTTGAAATTGCGATTCCATTGTTGGCAGATGTTGTTTACGGGACAGTCTTTTACACATTATCTGGTTACTGCAGCTCAGTGCTCTCTCTGTTTGCTCTCAATCCTCCATTATTGTACCTGTTCAGAGTCTGCTGTGCCTAAAAAGTACGAAGCTGTTACCTGCCTCAATTACCTATCGCAGGCCGCGTTGCTTTGACCCTCGTACAGCCGTCATGAATGATGTGTACGAAGAGAGGTCCTTTATTCTGTGCAGCAAAAGCATGACATTAAGAAACATTATATCTCCGTGAATTAGACAGCTACCGTTTCGCCTACCCGGGGTAATCAATCTAGAGCAGCAGAGGGATGCTACTCATTATGGCACGGGCCACACAGCTTTCCCTTTCCCATCTGGAGAGGCCAAACACATAGGTCCGGATGATATTTGTCGACTTTAGCTCCACTTTTAATACATAAATCCCCCAACAAACTGGTAGAGAAACTCCACAATTTAGTTTTTTATGGGATTGGTTTTGTGAACACCAACAAAACTAAAGGAGGTTAATTGTGGACTTTAGAAGTCCAGGAAGAAGGCGCACCAAAATGGCCATGGTATCCCAATTACAGCAGACCTCTCTTGGGCTCTGGAGTAACACCTCCCATTAACTCATGGTCAAGAAAGGCTCAACAAAGGTGCCTTTTTTATCCTACATAAAGAGTTGAATGACCTACAGGGGCCTGGACTCTTCCTGAATTGCGTCTGTTGATAAAATTTCTATGGGAGTGTCATAGAAATAACATCCCTAAGACCTATTGTGGTAGACTGTGTGGCCATGCGCTAACTGCACCAGGACCAGGATCGTTTTGGCCCAGGTTGGTTAAGACTGTGGGGAGAGAGATGTTGGGGAAGCCCTTCTCCAAGATCGGGACCTCGGTGTAAAAGCAGAACGTCCTGCATATGAAGCCCGGAAACATTGCACAGAGATCACCACTTGCCCGGATCAAAGACATTGTGTTAGACCCCTGACGTCTCGGGCCTGAGGTACAGGACCATGAAAACCACACAACAACAGACTGAGAAAAAGACTCTTTCAAGAGCAGTGATACATCGGCATTACACCCCTTTGCTCTTACGCGCTCTAATGTGACATAATGCGGAAGCACTTTTTGTAGGCCAACTGTTTGCTCTGTTGTTAATTTATATTGTTGGTTATCTATTTATTGTTTTTTTTTTTTGTGACTTAGAATTTAACAGACATGATTTTTTTGCACGTAATGTACAGATGACAATAAGTAAATTGAATTGAATTAAATTAGTCTTAACAATATTTAAGCAGTTGCAACAACTGTACCAATTCAGATGAAAATTTCTAAGTGCAACAAAACCTCTGCTGTTCAAAGATGAATTCTGTTGTTAGTGATTTATGTAAATTGATCACAGCCTCTAGAAACATGTCTTAATATATTCATGATTAAATAGTAAAACCGTTCTCAGGCAGGTCAATGGTTTAAGTTTCAGTGGGTGAATTTGAAAGGTACTGGTTTGGTCTTGGTCTCAACTCGGTCCGGGGGGGTCACACTTGCCTTGGTCCTTGTCTTGGTCGCTCAACCCCCTAAAAGTCTTGGTCTTGTCTTGGGTTTCAACACTAGGGTGAGTTTACATGGACACTTTATGCTTTCAATCGGAATAGAGTTAATTCTGATTGAATCCGAAACGTACGTATGTTTTATAGCGCTGACGTGAAAAAGAAGAATAAAGTGATCGGGGTTGCTACATGCACGGTTTATCATTTCCAAGCTTCTGATGGCGGGGGGATTGTGAAGCTTTGTGACATGCACACACACTGCATGAATATAGGCCGAGTTTCCATCCCGCTGTTTTAAAAAAGCTACACAACTAAGATATTTACATCTACTTAGTGTTCTAATAGGGAAGCATGAACACAGCACAAAGAACCTGTTGTGCGGTACTGCTTACTTAAAAAAAAAAAAAAAAAAACATCTCATTTAAAAGTGCCCCTTCCCCCGCACCCAAAAACCAGTCGTTTGTTGATGAGAGTCTTAAACAAGGACTCTGGTAGAATGTTGTCCTGCTCCACTTTACAGATTCTGAGAGTGAAAGGAGAGTTTTATAATGGACGGGATAGTTAATATATGACACTTTATGATATCCAGAAAAGAACACCTCGTTCCGTGCTTCATACATCATTATGGGGTATGGCTTCTTCTACGTCACATGCGCCATCAGGCGCAGTACTTTTTCATTCAGTTTATCCGGTTTTCGATCCGATCAAGTGTTTTACATGTCCTCTAGCTCGTATTACAAAAGGAATAAACCACCCCCTTACAATCGAAATTTTAGTCGATCTGGCCAATTCAGTCCGGATTGACAATGTTTACATGGGACTTTTTTTATTCCTGATTGTGCTTCTATTCCTATTATATACTGATCGGATTAAGTAGGGTCCATGTAAACCGCGCAGCTACTGTCCTGGTCTTGGTCATCCTCGTTTTAGGTGGTCTTGACTACAACACTACTCTTTATGCAGAAAAGATATTTATAGTTGAAGGCATAACCCCGCAAAGCGTCAAGGTGATATTAATACAAAATTCAACCTCACAGCTGAATTTATAAATCTTTGCATTTTGAATCAAGGAAAGTGAAGGGGACAGTTTAGATCACTGACAGCCTTGCTAACATATTTACACATACTTGTCTCCATGGTTTCATTCGTTAAACAAAAGACCATACTCCCCACTTTTACAAATGCATATTAACACAGAAATGTAAATAACTGAAATTACACGCTACAAGCTTTTCATTTTTTTCTAATCTGCATATGATGTTTCAGCTACAACAGATCTTTCCCACTTCCTGAGCTTCCTAGTTTAGTTTCCACTCAACAAAGTTTAGCAATGTGCAACACTCACATCAGTGTGTTTGAGTTTACAGTGTGTATCCCTGCAGTAGAGCAGACGATCTGTTTCACTCTTGCCCGTGTCTCCTATTTTCACGTTCACGTCAGATTCAGCTCTCTGAGGAGTAACGGGTTTTTTACCCAGATTTTTAATCACAACTGACAGGCTTCATCTGCAGCAGGACCAAAAACCTAGAGAAGAGAATATGAAGGAGGATTCCAATTAATATCTTTTACATATAGGGGAAATTTTGAAAATTTTGCTTAAAATGTAAAAAAAAAAAAAAGTTGCTTTTTTTTTAAAATCCTGATGTCCACTTTTGTTAACTTTGATTGCACCAACATGTTTGTTCAATGTGGGATAAATAAGTAAAAAAAAAAATAATAATAAAAATTTACCTGCATATAATTTATTTTGTATTCTTTCATCACATCTCACCATCAGTGTCCTTCATTTGACAGTTTGGATCCTGTAGTAAAAATCACTGAGCTCATTCACTCCTGATTGGTCCAGGATCATTTCCTGTGAGATCCAGCTCCTATCAGGTGTGAAGGGTTTGATCTCAGAGCTGAAGCCAGAGCCCCCTTTATAACCTTCTTTTCAGTGATACTGCAGATCTGACAGTCTACAACAGAAATGAAATTGTAACAGCCAACTGACTAATGAGCTATTCTAGAATTACCTTTATATACATATATTAAACCATAAAGTGAATTATTTTTGTTCCATTTTAGTTTACGGGCTTTAATATTTTACACATCAACTCACCCAAAAACTTAAAAACAGTCGTTAAACTGAGAAATGAAATTTCCCTCGGTCTTTTGACATATAACAGTGTAACAATGTACTAATAAAAAAAAACATCCTGTACGTTTCAAAACTCAAACTTCTTAGTTCAAAACAACTTTTATTGCAACCAAGTTTAGAAAATGACTCGTTTTGGAATTTGTCACATTATTGATGTCATAGAATGACAAAACGCAAGAAGATCAATGCCTGCTTCTATATTTATTGCCTCTTTAGCCCTGTCCACTGTTTCACCACGCATGTAATATGAGAGGGAATACTAGAGAGTGGCAAAAGACACAGCATTAATCTATCAACAAAATCATAAAGATCCTATGAGGATTAAAAAGATACTGTAAAGTATCTACACCATCGCAAATATTGTTGTGTGTCGCGAATCCATTTCTCTTTTTCATGTCCAGAAGCGCACCAGCAACTCGAAGCACGTCAGAGATAGAACGGGACAAATCATTTTATTGTCAGGATTTGTTATGTCAGTTCATTCTTCTTCCATTGATTTATAATGGGTTCTGTTGTCTTTAGCTGCATCATGCCACTTGCTTGCATCGGATGTAGACACAGAGTAACATTAGGAAAGCTCCAGCTCTAACACTGAAAGATGCAGTGCTGAGTCTGGCTATAATTGATCCAACAGTAATGTCATGACGTGTTTTTACAACTATTGCATGACTTTTCCACAGTGTTTGATATGTACTGAGTATTTATAGGTTAGCCAATCATAGCAGTGGGCATTTACTTCTACATCTTGAATGTGCTCCATATACTGTATAAATCACAGTGTTCTGCAGAGAGGGGGTCAAAACCAGGATGCAAAATAGCCATTATAGGTGGCTATTTAGGTGGATCACAAAGGTTTCAGTTATCTAAAACTCAGCAGGTTTGAAATTATTTTATCTAAATCAGGGGTCGGCAATCAAACCACTGTGCCAATAACACAGTTTACTAATAGGCCTTATTAAATTATTTGCAACTACCAGCTTACCTTGCTCTCTATCAACATAAAGCCGATGCTTTGCAGTGGAATTTTGCCCTCTGCTTCTTTGAACAGTAAACCCTGCCTACTTTGATTAGACTGGCCATCTCAATTATTTTGACATTGACGAGTGCTGTTAGACTGCTGATCTGACAAGCACCTCCATACGCACAGTGGTCACACAAATTATTTGCTGGAGACATGCACGTATGTATTTAACACACGCAGATTAATTATCACACTTTAAATAGTGTTTAAAGCTTCTAACAGGCTGTTTGGCTTAAAAGAATGATTACCTCAAAATGTACATCAGTATGCAGTTTCCCTAATTGGATTGTTTGCCAATAACTATCCCTATGCCATAGGTTGGTGACCACTGATCTAAATGATCCACAACATACAAACAAACCACAAAATAGCTAAAAAACTTAGAAAATTAAAAAACTAAAAAAATTAGATTTTGAAATGTCCTAAAATAAGTCCAATCCTTAAACCCCATTGAAATGCTGTGGTAGGGCTGGAAATGTAGAGTTCATGCTGGAATTAAAGCCTACAAATTTTAACTGAGCTGAAGAAGTTCTGCCCTTATTCTGTGATAAATTATCTAGCTCCATGTTAACTGATGGATCTGAATTCTAACCAAATAAGAGGGATTGTCACAAAACTTACCTCAGTATCTCTAATGTGCAATGTATACTCTTCAGTCCACTACATAATTGCTTCACTCCTGAATCCTGCAGATTATTATTGCTCATGTTCAGTTCTTTCAGATTGTTATCTGATCCAAGAACTGTAGCCAGAGCTACACAGCTTTTTTCTGTTAAGTCACAAGCAATTTAGCCTACAAGATAAATAAATCAAATCACAGAATAGATACATGTAATATATTTGTTAAATACAAAAATTAAATTAATACTGATTATTTTTACATGAACAGTAAATATACAGCATATTATAATATATATTAGACTTTCATTGATTTAAATTTCCTAGATAAACAACAACTAGCATGCTTGAATAAAACTTACTAAAATATGTAAATAATAATAGGTTTATATAGCAAGAGTATATCTCCTTTATAAAAGATGTTTTTTAAGAAGTTGAACTGCATATTGGAGTATAAATAACTATGGAACAATGTGCTTGATAATACCGTGATGTGCTTCGTCTGCAGTAACAAAAAAACTAAACAGTTTTTTTTTTTTTCACTGAAAACAGAAATTTCTGCATAAAACCCATGTAAATCTAATAAAATAATAGCATTACCACTGTAATTCCAAAGAATACAACAAAATGTTGTTCTAATTTAACCCCAACAGCGAGATATACACTTATACTTGGTATATCTGTTAATAATCACTATAGATCAGGGGTGTCCAAACATGCTATGTATCAACTGTGATAAATGCAATTTTAAGATGAGAACAAAAACATGACAAAAATATATAAATGACTTACAAAGCTCTTTTGGCGGTTTGATGACTGCTGATAATCTAATGAGACACTCATCTGATTTCTTGAATTTCTGAAGCTCAAACTCCTCCTGCTCCTCCTCTGATGTCAACAGCACACAAGGCACAAAGCAGACCACTGGGCAGGAGAAAGATCAGAAGATGACAGACTTCCTTTGCTAAGGTGAGTCTGAATCTCTTTCACCAAGAGATGATCATTTAGTTCATTCAGACAGTCAGAACAGATTGATGGATCTCTCTGGAGACAGATTAGCTTCTAATTTCTGCTTGATATACTGAACTATTTTCCTTTTGCTCTGGTCATTGTCATCTTCCTGCTTCAAACAGTCCTCGTAAGAGTTGTCGATTAGACTGGTTTGACAGACCGAGAAGGAAGCGAAGGAAAAGATCACAGGTGTCCACTGTCAACTGTCAAAGTGCCTTGTCGACTGCAAGTCTTGGCAAATCAATCATGGTTTTCATTTTTGTTTTTCTGTTCTGTAGACTCATGAAGAAATATACTTCTCTTCTCTATGTCTAGAAACAGATGAGCATAAAGGGCTGCAATATACTCTTGAATGCTCAAGTGAAACAAAGCAGTACATGGTACCAAGAATGATCCCTGTTTCCTCCTTAAAGATCTGAGTACACATGCCTGAATACACTGATGCCTTATAGACGTTAATACCACAGGCTTCTAGGTCTGTGTCATAGAAAGATCCGGTTGTTTCTTTCCAGTTGATGAAATGCCAGTTTCCCCAGTGAAATAAAGGCATCTTTATCCCAGGAAACATCTGGTCTGTATTCTCCATCATATTTCCCCGTTTGCTCTGACAGGACCTGAAAGCAGAGAAAGTTGCGTGTACATTTGTGTCAGAGTCTTGGGAGTGTCTTTGGCATTTGAGTCCTGCAGTTTTTTGGAGGCGGTCATCAGCCTGACAGTTTTTCACATAATTTTTTTTATCCTCCCAAAAAGTTTTGGAGAAACAGTGGCTGAAATCCAGCAGAAGACTGGGATGTGGCACATGATAAAAAAGACTCTTTGATTTTTTAACATGATCAATTATTTCTTTGGCCAGATTCTCATCTGTGAATCTTTTGTCTGAAGTACTCTCCTTTTGTGCATCATTGAATCCTCGTATCTCTGTTACACCCGGTCAATACAGTCCGGAGGAATCTTACTGGCAGCTGCTGGTCTGGTGGTGATCCAGATGAGGAGCAGAAGGAAGCAGATTTCCCTTGATGAGGTTTGTGAGGAGAACATCCAGAGAGGCTGGTGATGAGACATCACACCACTTCTCATTACCATCAAAGTTTAGAGGAAGACGAAATTCATCCAATCCATCAAGAATAAACAGGACTTTTTGGTTCCTTCTTGTAAGATTCAGTCCATTTTGTCTCTGGGAAAAAACTGAGTTATAAAGTCCATCAAACTTTGTTTTCCCTTTTCCTTTAAGTTCCATCTCTCTGAATGGAAGGGGAAATATGAAGCTGATTGCCCTGATTTTCTTTTTCTTCAGCCCAATCCACAACAAACTTTTGCACAGAGATTGATTTTCCGATTCCAGCAACTCCTTTTGTCAGTACAGTTCTGATCTCCTTGTCTTGTTCATTGGGCTTACAACACTGAAGGTCTTTGTGCACTCATTGGTATCTCTTGTGATTCAGACCACCTGGAAGGTAACTTTCAATCTGTCCTTACCTCATGTTCATAAGTATTGACCTGTTCACTACAACCCTGAGTGATATAAAAAGATCTGTGTAGATGTTATTCAAAAGTGTAAGAGTCACCTTGCTGTGCAATTCCTTCAAACACACATTGATACTTCTTCTTCAGGTTTGATTCTTACTGATGAATGAAGTTCAGCTCATCTAAATACAGGGGACAATATATAGCAATTTAGTTTTAAAACCATTTTCTTTTAATACATTTCTAACTGACAATATGAAAGATGGTCAGGAGTCTCTTACCTTCTCGAGAGTATTCTGCAGCTTCAATCTTGCCTCATCTCTCTCAAGAAGTGGATGTGTGAGATCAAGAGCTAGCTTCTTTGATACTGCATCTATTCTCATTAAAATCCTTCACAAGGTTTTGCAAGTCTACTTTTTGTAATATTTTCTTAAGTTTTCCAGCTCATTCTTCAGAAATGTGATTATTTGCTTTTCAAGGTCCTAAAATCAAAGAAAAACACATTTTTTTCCTTTTATATTTTTGTGGGTCCTTAAAAGTAACATAAAATCAGAAATCAAATTTATATTGAATATTGTTTTGCAAGCACTGTTCAGTAAACTAACTTTTGTTATAAATATAAACATTATTGAAATGTGTTTTCCCTACTTGGAAGATCCACTGGAGATTGTCTTTTGAAATTCTGTAGTTTCTGTGAGTCTGGACATCTGAATCTAATGTTTCATACTGAAAGCCTATTAGTGAATAAAATGAATTATTGCATTGTTTTCAGGGAAAATATTGGAAAAAATAGTTTTTGCAAATATTTTTTTAACAAAGACAAATAAAAAGCAATCAGTTTTAAGTTTAGGGGTGTGTGTCAATCCAATATTCAGTATCGGTATCTGCTCTGATATTGGCATTTTCTGCCGGATCGGGTATCGGTCAGACTAGACCATTCTGCGTATACTATTCTGTGTTATTGTTAAGCCCCACTATGTTTATATAGCCCCACTTTTCGGGCACTGCTGTAATATTCCAAGTGTTCTGAAGCGTTCCACAGTTTAAACTTGAGGTACAGATGAATATTTAAGTCCAGTTGATACAAAATCTTCTCTCCGCTGTCTGTCATCCTCCACACAAAATTAAAACTAAAACTCACAAAAGAAAATGACAAACAAAACAACCAAAATATCTAAAACAGAATTAAATGTTCCTAATATTTACTTGATCGAGATTTAAACATGTTAAAAGAAAGGCTCAATAAATTATCGCACAAATTTAATACACTATGCATCAATGTCTCTTCCCTTTGTGCATTGAAATTTTCTATGCAGAGCACTGTGCCTGCGTGTGACCCCATATGCTTCAAGAGCATCATTCGCGCACAGAATGTGCATAATTGCTTTGTGCCGCTTTGGATTAGAAACTTTTGTATCATAATACTTTACACAATGACAGATTATAAATTCATTATTAATGACAGATTATTAGTTAGTTATTAATAGCATTTCTTGTTCATTTTATATATAATATGTTACTGCCTCATTACTGTGATATGGCATTTAAAATAAAATGTATTTTAATTTTCAAGTAGGCCCTATATATTTATATACAACTATATTACTTTTTTCACGAATGTATTTTAAAAACAATACAAAGAGCAATGTATAACATTTTACCAGATTTAGTGCAACACACTTATTCACTTTTATTTGTTCCCCACTAAATAATGTATTTTTTTTGACTAAAAGTTTAGATTTTATAAAAATTATTGTGCACTTTTTCTAGAGTAACTTTTGCTCTTGAATTATCCACTAACCTAGTTTATTAATAGTAGATTCCAAAAAAAGTTGGGACACTGTACAAATTGTGAGAGTAAAAAAGGAATGGAATAATTTACAAACTCTCATAAACTTATATTTTATTCACAATAGAATATAGATAACATCCCAAATTTTGAAAAGTGAGACATTTGAAATGTCATGCCAAATATTGGCTCATTTTGGATTTCATGAGAGCTACACATTCCAAAAAAGTTGGGACAGGTAGCAATAAGGGGCCGGAAAAGTTACATACATATACAATGTACATATAAGGAATAGCGGAGGACCAATTTGCAACTTATTAGGTCAATTGGCAGCATGATTGGGTATAAAAAGAGCCTATCAAAGTGGGGCAGTGTCTCTCAGAAGTCAAGATGGGCAGACGGGATCACCCATTCCCCCAATGCTGCGGCGAAAAAATAGTGGAACAATATCAGAAAGGAGTTTCTCAGAGAAAAATTACAAAGAGTTTGAAGTTATCATCATCTACAGTGCATAATATCATCCAAAGATTCAGAGAATCTGGAACAATCTCTGTGCGTAAGAGTCAAGACCGGAAACCCATACTGGATGCCCGTGATCTTCGGCCCAGACTTAGACTGCTCTGCATCATATACAGGAATGCTACTGTAATGGAAATCACAAAATGGGCTCAGGAATACTTCCAGAAAACATTGTCGGTGAGCACAATCCACTGGTGCCATTCGCTGTTGCCGGGCGACTAAAACTCTATAGTTCAAAAAAGAAGCCATATCTAAACATGATCCAGAAGCGCAGGCGTTTTCGTTTTCTCTGGGCCAAGGCTCATTTTAAAATGGACTGTGGCAAAGTGGAAAACTGTTCTGTGGTCAGACGAATCAAAATTTGAAGTTCTTTTGGAAAACTGGGACGCCATGTCACCCGGACTAAAGAGGACAAAGGACAACCCAAGTTGTTATCAGTGTTAAACTGTCATAAACTCAGGGTGAATCTTAAGGCTTGATACATGCTTAGTAGAGGAGATGGTGCCGGTTTTCTCACAACTGAAAACTGTGTCACAACGCCATACTCAAGGCCAATACTTCCTGTGTGAAAATCGCCTGTCCAAGTCAGCCAGCAGTGACTCAGTCCACCACATTTTTATTTGCGGATTTATTAAAAAAAATACACAGAATTTCCATTATTTAGTTAACTTGCTAAAGCTGTAAAATAATGAAAAATAGACTCCTCTCAAGTAGCCTATTGCGACAAGGGGCTTTTCACATATCGCGTCTTCTGCACGCTCAACTCAAATGTAGACACATGGCAGGCATGCTCATAATGGAAGCTATGTGGTTGCTTATGCAGTTTATGCATCTCTGATGGTATGGTTTTGCATGAGTGCGTGTGGCATGGGCAGCTTACACATCTGAAAAGGCACCATCAATGCTGAAAGGTATATCCAAAGTTCTAGAACAACATATGCTCCCATACAGATGTCGTCTCTTTAGGGGAGGACCTTGCATTTCCAACATGACAATGCCAGACCACATACTGCATCAATAACAACATCATGGCTGTGTAGAAAAAGGATCAGGGGTACTGAAATGGCCAGCCTGCAGTCCAGATCTTTCACCCCATAGAAAAACATTGGCATATCATAAAGAGGAAGATGCGACAAAGAAGACCTAAGACAGTTGGAGCAACTAGAAAGCCTGTATTAGACAAGAATGGGACAATATTCATATTCCTAAACTTGAGGGCAAACTTGTCTCCTCAGTCCCCAGACGTTTGCAGACTGTTATAAAAAGAAGAGGGGATGCCACACGGTGGTAAACATGTCCTTGTCCCAACTTTTTTGAGATGTGTTGATGCTATGAAATTGTTTTTCCCTTAAAATGATACATTTTCTCAGTTTAAAAACATTTGATGTCATCTATGTTGCATTCTGAATAAAATATTGAAATGTGAAACTTACACATCATTGCATTCTGTTTTTATTCACAATTTGTACAGTGTCCCAACTTTTTTGGAATAGTGGGTTTTGTATTTTTGGACCTAGATTAATATGATTATTATTTTTCCTTTTGTTATTTTTTCTTTATAAGAAGGTTGTCTATATTAGTAAGATGTGTGTACACACAAAGAGTGATGATCAGTTCAACACCAATTTCTGAAAAAAGTGGTATCGAGCCAGCACTAGTTTAAGTACCACACTGTTAAAGTATAGGATCTATTTAAGTATAAAGATAGGTAAAAATATTAGGTCTCTCTGATTGTACATTTTTTTTGTGCCTACAAGAGAAAGATAGCACATGGGCTGGTTGAATAATATACTACTGTACTGACAATGGGTATTTTCATACACTATACAGCAGTTATGTTAGGTGCACCAAAATTTATGAGGATTGGCAAAATATATAGTTCACATCAAATCATTTTAATTCTATCATTTGCTGATGCTCTTAGCAAATTAATAAAAACTAATAAATAGTTGAACAATATACTGTAGTTTCAGGATAAAATATTCAAATAAATATTTTAGTTTTAGAATTATTTAGAAATATTTTGTTAACAATCCATGTGCAACCAACAATAAGAAACATGAAATACCTTTTGGAAGATGATGTTTTTTTTCTCGCTGAAATTTGGTTGCTGGCCATCTTTTGAACGGTCACTCTTCACAGACACAGAGCTGAACACATGTAAGCCTGATCTTACGCTAATGACACAATGAACATAGAGAAAAAAAAGAAACAATACTGAAGGAGGCACCCTCCAGTCTAATTTTTTAAGTTTTAATGTTATAAGTTGCAAAAATAGTTAACACAATGCTATAATGTAATACCTTTTGGTAGATGATGGTTTTTCTCCCTGAATTTTTGGGTTGCTGGCCATCTTTTTGAATGGTCACTCTTCACAGACACAGAGCTGAACACATGTGAGCGTAAACTTGCACTAAATGACACAAAGAACAGAGGAAAATTAGTACAACCACATTAAATCAGTTGAGGACACAAAACTCTGTTGGTCCTATTGATAAGATGAGAACATACTAAAACAAAATTAAATTAAACCAAATTCTAAAATTCCAATTCTAAATTATTTGCAACTGGCTCCCTGTCAAGTTCCGAGTTTGATTTTAAATCATTATGCTCACATATAAGGCACTGCATGGTCTGGTCCCTCAATATCTGTTTGCACTTTTAACTTTATATACACCCAAGCGTTATTTACGGTCCTCACAAGCTGGTTTATTAGTAGTTTCACAGACACGGTTGCACTTTGTAGGGGACAGGACTTTCTCTTCCTACGCTATAGGCTTTGGAATGCACTCCCTCTACTAATTAGAGATGCACAGAATCTAAGTATTTTAAAATCTTACTTAAAAAACTCATATTTGAGGTTAGCTTTTTCTTGACTGTATTTATTTTTTATATCTTAGTTTGGTTTTTAATTAATTGGTTTGTCATGTGTGTGTGTTTGTTTGTTTTATTATGTAAAATGCCTTGAGAAACTGTTTTAAAGGTGCTATATACAAAAATAAAGTATTATTATTATTATTATTATTATATTATTATAAACAAAATTACCATCATGTTTCTATTGCAATTAATATAAGTAACAATGAACTGTGTCCACTGATCAAGTTTGATAAAGAGACAAAAATCTTTTAAAAATTTCTCTGTATAAAAATATCCACTGGTTTACACTGTAAAGCAGAGTTTGATGTACCTTTCTATTCATTTAAAGTAGGGCTGTCAGTTTAAATTGTTCACTTAATTATGAAAAAAATACAGCAATTAAAATATTTTAATACAGTTAGCTATGAAGGTAATGTTTAATGCCAAATAGATTTGCATACGCAGGGTAGGAGTTGTGGAAGTGTACATAAAACTGTAAATGTAAATTAAATTTGCATGCGGAACATAAGCTTTGTAAAGGTGTAAATCGCGTTTCAAGCGTAAGAAAAAAAAAATGATTTGCACCCTTTTACTGTTACTCATACGTGTAATTCAAGTATTGTGAAACTGCATCTTCATGCTAAAGCAAAATAAATATGATCTGCATTCTTCTGACTTCCATTTTTCTGCGATTACACTTTTGGCATGTTGTTTTCGCTAAAATATGGTCAAAAGTACTGAAAGCCTGTGAACAGTGATTTGCAAGTGAAAACAACAGTTTAAAGAACCGCCAAACGGATCAACAGCACTGAACCAGTCTGTGTGTGAAAAAAACTTACTGTCGCAAATGTCTAAATGACGTGTTGTGCACGTGGGGCAAAAAAGTTCCCGAAATAAACTGTTATGTACAGCTCCGTCTTTCTTTTCTCTGCGCTTACAATTTTGCCACGATTCTCTCACTAACTGAGTTTCGCAAGCGTGAGGGAGAGGGCGGGGTCCACCACCTTCTTGTAACCAATCAAAACGAGGCTCTCGCTGACTCTCCATTTACTCTTATTCGATTGGTAAAATAAACATTATGCCAAAAACATTAATCTTAAAATTTAGTTCCGGATCGTCCTCGCTGCCAGAATGGTACTTTTAACGTACACACAGGTTACATTAAAAATAAATATAAACAAATTAATTAAAACATGATACTTTATATCATCAAAGTGCTCGTGAAAAAAAAAAAAAAAAACACAAGGATTGCAGCTTTTACAACTTTATTCTCGTATTTATGGTTCATTTTAAGGCTGTTTGTGGCATTATTTTAATGACAAATGTCGAGAGTGAATTATTGTAATACGAGAGGGTGCCAGTTCGAATCTCACTTGCAGCGGGCTTGATCTCCCATATTAGAGATTGTGGCTCTGCGCGCCCTCAGATATTACGTGTAACTCAAACTTTGTCCTGTGTATGCGCAAAAATCTTACCTCTGTTTCTCTGAGATACTCCTCTCAGCTGGAGAGTCCTTTCCTCGCTCTCTGACATACTGCAGCTAAGCAAAACTAACTTGTGAAAACAATCAGTTGTTCAGCATGACCTGATAATGACAAAAATGTACTGAAATGAATAACGTGACAATTTAGATGGATGAATGTTGAGATAACAAAAAAAAAAAAAAAAAAAAAAAAAAAAAAACATTGGCCTACTAACAAATATTGTGACCTTGATGAAATCTTGATGATTTCAGATTATTCCAAACAAAATCAATCTCAACATCTACAAATACCACAATATTTAGAAATCACTAACAATTAAAAAAACTTCTAAATCATTAACAAAACTTAACTAAATTAAATATAAAAAATTACCAATAACATGAACGATGAAAAAAAAATACTTTGTAAAGGCTTTGTATTAATCTGTTAATGTTAATCTCAACATTTACTAATATATTATTAAAACCCAAAGTTTGTATATATGAATATTGTTACAAGCCTGGCTCAAAGCACGCAACAAAGAGCCCCCCCCCAGAGTAGGAAAGACCACACGCGGAATAACCATATATACTAGATTTATTAAATAAATAGAATTTAACAGAATAGATGTTATACAATCAGTAATGAAGATAGCTTTGAAAAATAAAAGTGTAAGCAAATCAGTATAGTGAGGTGCAGTGAATAAGCAAAACAAAATCCTAGAGATGGAACAACGGCCAGTCCACCCCAGTCGGTCTCATCTACAGCATCTTTAAAAGCCCAGACCAGGAACTGATTAGCACAACTCCAAACACCTGCGCCCAGCTCACCTGTAGGAGACAGACACAGCACACAGGTTATAAATGTCTTTACTGTCATTTTTGATCAACCCCCCCCACCCCCCCTTACGACAGAGGCCTCTCAAAGAGAGACTCTGAGAAAAAAAAAAAAATATTTACACACACCTACCCCCCCCAGCACCCTAACATATCAAATAAACTAACATACATCTCACTTCTCAATATATATATGAAATTAGGAGTAAATATCAAATGTTAAAAATACTCAACTTGGTCTAGGGGTTATGTCTTGGACACTCCACCCAAGCCTGCCAAGCAGATGCAAAATGGCTACTTGAATCCAGCAAACCCGCCCCCCCCTCCACTCCCCAGTAGTTCCAATTACCCTCCCTCAAACTCCAGGCTCCAGCAAGTCCCAGTACCTGGAAAGCCAAATTTAAGGAGACTAGACAGAGAAAGAGATGGGAGATACCTGAGATACCAGAGAGAGAAACAGACAGGACAAGACACTGACTCACTCCGGCTCACATGGGGCACGGGACAAGGCGTCAGCCATAATGTTATCCACACCCCGGAATGTGCCGGATCAGTAGGCTATACGGTTGTTAAAAACAACACCCAGCGCATAAGGCGCTGACTTGGGCTCTTTAGAGAATATAAGAACGTTAGTGGGTTATGATCAGAAATAAATGGTAAACTGGAATAGCACCCCCACTTAAATAAACATCAAAGTGTTGTAATCCCCAGATTAAAGCCTGTGTTTCTTTCACGATGGTCGAATAATTTAGCTGGTGGCGGTTTAAACTTTTTCGAGAAGAAAACACACTGGCCGATCTACGCCTTGCTCATCCCTCGTGCAGGAGCACAGCCCCAGCACCCACGTGACTAGCGTCGACCTGCATCTGGAATGACTGGTCCATGCGGGGAGCCATTAAAAACAGGAGCAGATGTTAACAACAACTTCACATTCTCAATGCGGCCTGACAAATCGCGGCCCAATCAAATTTTATACGGCCCTTCAAAAGAAGATACGGTCAATGGGGCAACGACCGTGGAAAAGTTAGCACAGAAGCCACGATAATACCCCACCATTCCTAAAAAACGTCTAAGCTCAGGTTTGGTAGCTGGAACAGGGAAATTATTGATAGCCACCACCTTAGCGTGCACAGGCCTCACCGGTGGCCCTGCCCCACCACCTTCCCCAAATAAACAACTGTCGCCTGGGCAAACTCGCACTTAGCGAGATTTTACAGTGAGACGAGCTTCAAATAGCCATGTAAAAAGAGCCTGGATACGCTCAAGATGTTCAGACCACCCGTCACTATACACGACAACATCGTCCAAATAAACAGCACAGCCCTGTAAACCAGAGACTACTCGGTTCATTAGTCGCTGAAATGTGGCGGGCGGCATTTCGTAACCCAAAGCTCATCACAGAGTACGAATATAGGCCAGACGGCATTATAAAGGCTGAAACCTCCTGAGCCTGAGGTGTCAAAGGAACCTGATAGTAGCCTTTAAGTAAATCAAACTTACTTACGAACCTGGCCGATCCTACCCGGTCAACACCGTCTTCAACCCTTGGGAGCGGAAAAGAATCTGGCTTTGTGATGTTATTTAGCTTCCGATAATCGGTACAAAATCTATACGTCCCGTCAGGTTTACTAACTAGAATGCAAGGTGAAGCCCAAACTGGAATAAGAGGGTTCTGCCAAACCATTATTTAAGAGATAATTCACCTCTGCCTCTAGGTGCTGCGTTTCTCAAATGACACCCGATAGAACCTCTGCCTTATCGGCTCAGTATCACCCACATCAATATCATGTTGAATCAAGTGAGTGCACGACGGTGTGTCTGAAAACAAAGCAGGAAAGTAAAAAATCAACGACTCAACTTCTAATGCCCTCTCCTTGGACAAATGCCCAAGTAGTGTGTCCAACTCAGACAACTTCTCTGAGTTCTTCAACCGAGGCTGGAGCACACAGTCGTCTGGGCTAACCACATCCTCATCCCCACCCGCTGCCACCATTGTGGGAAGTGAAGCTAGATATCCCAGCAACTGCAGCCAAAGCAACTGACTTAACCTGATCACCAGTCTCTGCTGCCCAGAAACTAGAGACCTACTGTAGTAAGGTTTCAAAAGATTAATGTGACAAAGTTGCGTAGTACGTCTACGGTCAGGAGTTGAAACTAGATAGTTCAGGTCTGACACCTGCCAAAACAACCGTGTAAGGACCTGCATATTTAGCAAGAAAGGGAGAACCCCGGCTATCGGCAACAGCGCCAAAACCTGATCTCCCAAACTGAATACTCTCTGCTCAGCCCGGCGATCATACCAGCTCTTCATTTTCTTCTGAGCCTTAGTCAGATTTTCTACAGCCATCTCACAAGCTAAGAACAATTTCCGGCGGAAAGCCGTTCACATACTCCAACAGTTAGTAGGACTTTCAGGACACTTCAGCTTATCCTGCAGGACAGCTAAAGGCCCCGGAACTCTATGGTCCGAACACCAAATCATTAGGCAAAACCCGTACTTTCCTGTGTTAACCTCACGTGCTGCAAGCAACAACCATGGAAAGCCCTTCCTCCCAGTCTTTACTAAGCTGAACACAGTAAACCCCTAAGCAGGGACTTGAGTGTTTCTGGTGAAAACGCTCCAAAAGAGCCTTGGCTTTGGGCGTGATAAGCACTACTGAGCTGTGTTTAACATGCAGCTGCTCCAGCACTTCTGAAAACATACGTGACGTAAAATTGGAGCCTCTGTCACTCTGACAATCTGTGGGATGCCAAAGATGTAGATAAACTGAGAGAGAGCTTTCACCACCGACTTGGTAGAAATTGTACGTAACGCATAGGCAGCCGGGTAACCTGACACATCACAGTCAAAAGGTAAACACACCCTGACTTTGATGGAGGCAATGGTCCAACACAGTCGATTAGCAAATACTCAAAGGTTTCCCTAAAGCTGGAATAGGGTAAAGTGGAGCGGGCTTGATCACCTGATTAGGCTTTCCAGTTAACTGACACGTATGACAGGTCTTAATGAAGCATGCCACATCCTTCTTTAGGCAAGGCCAATAGAAGTACTTCATAAGTCTGTCATATGTCTTCCGCACCCCCAAATGGCCCGCTATATCACCGTGAGCCGTCTGTAGTATCAAGTTTCTAAACTTCACAGGCACTACTATCTGAAAAACAGGATCCTCAAAAACATCATTAATCTGAGGCATCCACTTACGAACCAACAACCCATCCTGAACAAAATAACCCCTCGCTGCACTATGTCGTTCCTCAACAGGCAAAACCCCAGCAAACAATTCACTCAATGTAGAGTCCTCCTTCTGAGCTACAACAAAATCACTAAATGACATCGAAGATGGCAAATCTGGCAAAACAATAGGCTGTAAATCAGGCTTACGATTTTTCTCTAAAACCTCAGTTCCAGAGGCACGGTTCATAGCACGTGTTACTGCACAGGCAGTAAACACCTCAGGTAAGCTCTGCAGGCTACTATCAGCACCTGATGGGATAGATGGAACACTCTTAACCACCACAGGTGGCGGCACATCACGCCAAACACGCTCTCCAGCCAAGTTATTACCCAAGATGAGATGTACACCACTCTACAGGCAACGAAGGGCGCACAGCAATGACAACCTCACCCTGACCTAGGTCTGACTGTAGCTCAATCCTATGCAGAGGAACAGTTACAACCTGCAACCCAGTTCCCCTCACTAAAACATTACCAGTGCTGGACTCACTAGAAAGAGGCAAAACAGACTCTAGAAGAAAAGATTCACAGGCCCCCGTATCTCTAAGAATTTTAACTGGCACCTTTACAGAACTGCCCACCAACGATACAAAACCATCTGTAATGAAAGGAGGATAATCATTGACATCAGCTTCAGTTACATCCAAATGGCTATACTGGGCTAGATCCAACAGGGCTGTCTGCAGACAAGTTAGAGGAGGGCCACACCCACTTCAGGATTTAACCTAATCTCTTGTGCGGATGAACTCAGACCGTGCGCGCACACCAGAAACGGCAAGAGCAACAGGTCTTGACGCGCCAGGGTTTGCTCCTCTGGCCCTTTTCTTTCAAGGCCGGACACTCGTTCGCTTCCAGTGCCCCTTCTCTAAACAATAACGACAAGCATCCGGATCTGCCCGGCCACGAGACTGTTCTTTGGGCACCAGACTGACTAGTGGCAGTATTAGAAAATACTGAACGTTCACTGAAACGCCCAAGCGCTGCTCGCGGGAGCCCCTTCCTGGATTATATTCTTTAAAATTTTGCCTGTGTGTTAAAAATATTCATCAGATAAAACGGTGGCGTCTTGCTGCTGTTTTTACCTTCCGCTCATTTATATATATATTGCGATTCGAGACAGGGAGGATGTTTCTAAATTGCTCTAAAAACAACATTAAGTTACACCAATTCTTCAAAGGTAGAGACGCCTACTGCAACACACCAACGATTGAAATGACAATTCAGCTCTCTTACTAGCTCTGTATAAGTCTGCTTTTCTCCCTTCTTCCAATTACGAAAATCGCAGTCTATATGCTTCTGGAACTAACTCATATACCTTAAGCACAGCATCTTTCACGCTTTTATAAATCTTTCTTTCAGGTCACCGACAAAGTGCAATAAACGCCTCCTGCGCTTTTCCAACTAGAACGCTCTGGAGTAACAACGTTCGTTCAGGATCACTCCAACCACGATCATCTGCCACACTTTCAAACAGTGAAAAGAAAACATCCCGGATCTTTCTCATTAAACCTTCGGTAGCAATCTGGCCATATTAGAGATATCAGGGGTGCGCGCTGGTCCAATTGGGACATCGGCCACCGGTATCACTAATAATTTTTCCCTTCTGCAATCAACCTAAAACGTTCTATTAACGTTCCAAAGCAATTTCTCGATCACTTTTGATTTTATTATATTCTAGTTGACGTTCAGCTTCTCTCTCTCTACGTTCAGCTTCTCTCTCTCTTTGTTGCATTTCTAACAGCTCTTTTTGTTGTTCAAAGGTAAGACCAAAATTACTGCGAGACTCACCCAGACTTGCCCGTGGCGTTGAAGCACCTTCAGGCTCCCAACTCATCCATTGAAGCTATTGATGGGAGAACTTTTCTTTCAGCCAATTTAGTTCTAACCACCTGCCTTATCTGCGACAATTTTCGCATTTTTTCTCAAGCCCAATTCAAAAATTATAATGTTCACTAACATCACACAACTGCTCCTTAGTCAACGTATCTAAAACCTGATCTGATGGAAGCAGCGAAAAATTTATCCAAAGTAGCCATTTATTTCCTCTACCGTTTTGCTTTAACCCTTAAACCAAATTTTTAAATGAGCACATTTATCAAGTAAAGTACGGCCACCCACACTGCAGCTACAAGACAAAAAAACAAACGGAGCTTGCCCTGCACACGTCGATCCACTTCATGCATACCCCAAGAACAGAGATTTTTAATTTTTAATAAAATAATATATATATATATATTATATATATATATTTTTTTTTTTTTATATATATATATATATATAGATATATATATTTTTTTTTTTTTTTTTTTTTTTTTTTTTTGTCTCGCAAACACCAGCGAAGGCCTGCACCTACCAACAATGAACCAACCCAATACTTTAACCTGGCTGGGCACTCAAGAGTGGGAGCTGTATTTAAACAACCCCAGGCACAAACAAACCAAAATTATTTCTTGTCTCCCGCACGACGTAATGCTAAAAAAAAATCTCAACCTAATTAAAGAACTAATCCGCGTTGTGTCTTTCCAATCATTTTTACCATGCGTTTAAATGCCCAATCAAACTTACTGCGCCGGATCACCATAGGATCCGAATACAGTCAACAAATTATGCACGTTAATCAAAACGGCCTACTAAGTGCGTTTAACAACAAACACTATTAACTACTCAAGCCCAATTAAGAAACAAAACGCATACCCTGCATATTTGCGGTGCGGGAGAGATGGAAACAACGGCAGTCCACACCAGTCGGTCTCATCTACAGCGTCTTTAAAAGCCCAGACCAGGAACTGATTAGCACAACTCCAAACACCTGCGCCCAGCTCACCTGTAGGAGACAGACACAGCACACAGGCAGGAGGAGGAGCCAGGCAAAGCCGTGACAATATTAATTAATAGACCTGAGCTAACATGAATTAACAGTGAACAGTTGTAGTTTTATTATACCGTTAACACATATGAATAAACTGAAACAAATGTATCGCTCATTGTTAATGTTAGTTACTGAATTTATTAGTGTTAACTACTGGACCTTATTCTGATATGCTACGGTAAAACCGGTTAAAACAACCTGAATACTTTATTTTCTATTGCTTATTATGTTTTATGCAATAATATGCTATGAAAACCAAAAAAATATTAAATTTTGTTTTAGATTCTTTAATAATAATGTAAGTGCTTTCGAGGAACATCAGTGTGTGGCGTTTATCTACCTGTCTAAATTTGCATCAACAAGTGTTTGTGTAATATTCAGTTACTGTAAAAACTCTTCCAGTGGGTGGAGTTTACATTCATATTCATTATAGTCATCTCAGGTACACAGCAGAGTAAACAATGAGTCAATAACCTATGCAAGCCAAGGCTAACACAGTTAACAGAGATTTTACTCATTTATGTACATGATGATGAATATATGTGTGGAAACATCACAAAAGCTAAACTAAGCCATATTATGACATTGGTGATGATGACATGTATGATTTCATATCCCAATTTAAAAATAATATTTTGAGGATGTTAATAATGATAGATCACATTTATGATTTCATATCCCAATTTAAAAATAACATTTTGAGGATGTTAATAATAATCTATCTATCTATCTATCTATCTATCAATCTATCTATCTATCTATCTATCTATCTATCTATCTATGTTAATTTTGATAATGACATTTCATTTAGGACTACTCTGTTTGATTAAGATTATTGTAGATGTGCTGAACATTATCTTGACGACAGGCTTTCCACTCAAGTGTTCCAATTTTGAGCTGTCCACAAGCAAACCTCACTAAGGTTTGAAATCCCTGAAGCCTAATGCAATTACACCATTTTTTTTCTTTGATATGCAACAGGTATAAAATTCCATGCAAAAGTAATACAAGTTTGTAAATGAGACTATACTAGATAAGCAACTATTAGCTGATAGATGATTCCTGTGGACAAGACGCTAAGTGGTCATGTGCCTGTATAAGGAGGAGTTGGGGATGGAGGAGATTAAGCACATGTCTGTGCAACAGACCAAGGCAAGTGTGAGTAGGTATGAACTTACATATCTTTTTAATTGTAGTGGGAGGAGTTACTGACTGTCTGACTGCTGACTGTCACATCGTGGTCTGCCGGAACTATGCTTGAGCTCCATTTTCACTCAAACTACATAACTGACAAAAAAAACGTTTAAAGGAAGCTTATTTATTTATTTATTTATTATTTTTATTTATTATTTGCTTTCAATGATAAATATAATAAAAAAATATGAATCATGACAATAACTACACAATTTTAAGTTAAACAAACTGGTAAAAAAAAAAAAAAAACATGACAATAAAAAAAGAGATGCCCTCTGTAAAAAAAAGTATTTTAGGCTATAAATGACACGAGGCTCGTGTTTAGGTGAATTTAAATGTTTACTATGCAGTTATGTAACCACAATCAAGGTAAATTAGTTTTTTGAAACAAAATAAAATGCATCAATGAAAGTTATTTTCTGTTGGTCTCTGTGCACTATTCTAATTAACCTATCCAGCAAGTATATAATCAATAATAATATCAATAATAAAAAGTATTTAGGAGTGTATGTGGAGTATACAGCAGATGGAAGGAATCGACTTCAAGCCAGAAATCTTTCTGCAGTACACTGTAAAAAAATGAATCAGGGGTTTTGTAATTTTCATTAAAAAATTAAGGTGATAATTAAAAATGTGTAGATTTCATTAAATAAAATTTGGTATGCAGTGTTGTATATAAAATATTGAGGACCTTTTATTAACAAAAAACCAAAAGAGATGTGTTTTCTTTTTTTTTTTTTTGTTTTTTTTTTTTTTTATAAAGGAAACTTAAGCCAGTTTTTGGTGCATGAATTGATTTTAAAAGAATTAGCTCAATTTTGCAGTTTTATATTTTGAGGTGATTGTTAGTTCCCAGCATGCTTTGCATATGGCTGGATACAGAGAGTAAATTTTGAAATTAAATGCTATTTGATGTTTTTGAGTAAAATGGAAGCATCTATTAATGTTTGAATGTTCAGTTATGTTTGACATTTGAAAAGAGTTTCTGTTACACTGAAGTTTCCATGCACAGTGCAATCGTTACCATTGTGCAGAAGAATAGAGCTTATGGTTATGGACACTACTCCTCTGAGGTATTAAGCCTTGTTTCAATGAGCAGTAGCTTGTGCTAATGCTAGTGCAGTACTTTCCAGTATTTCTCAAGTATTTTCCTACTTGAGCTCTTTGGCTGTATGTAGTCTTTTAAATGTATAAAATAACTCAAAGTCAAATACAAATAGACCTCACTCAAAATCACAGAATATTGAGAAATCAACTTAAAAATAAATGAGCAGATTTCACTAATTATATCAAATTCATTGTGTCATATATTAATTCATTTAGGAGTTTGATTTATTGATTTATTCAGGTAGAGTCCATTAATAAATCAAGCCTGAAAAAACTACTCAAAATATTGTGTAATATTGTTACCTTTTTTCTTTTCTTTTTTAAGTAAAGAGCTTGTTCCATTTTTTACAGTGTCACCTTTCATTGACATCAATGACCCCATCTTAAAATGTTTTTGATCCTTACCTTTACAGTATATTCAGTCGTGGTTTAGGGAGAAACATTGTATGTCAACTGCAGGTTAAAAAAAAGGGAGAAGGGAAAAAAGGAGAATTTTTACACAATTCGAAAACTGGTGGAAGTTTGAGAAGTGGTGTGCTCCTAGCAAGCAGATGCACAAACTACCGCAAATGAAACTAAAAATTCACTGTCACATCCTGGAATAGCCTATAAAACACAGTCATCTTTATTAAAATTAGTGAATCTAAGTTCTCACAGCAGTGCTGAACACACACTCTCTCCTGTTGTGGTCTTTATTAAAATTAGCTGATGATGAATAAAATGCAGTGCATAGTCTCTTTCTATGAGGATAGTCTCTTTCTATTATTTTATTTTTTTGATCCAATTACTATAATTTAAAAAATATCAACCATCTCCAATCCACAAAATTTTTGCTGAGACACATTTATGTGGTCAAGTGTTAATGCAACAGTGTTAACGAATCAGATGTCTGATCAGTAAAATTCAAGTGACAAGCATAACAGCTGTGTAAAAGTGTAAAAAAAAAAAAAAAAAAAAAAATGTGATTAGACACACACCGACAATACAAGGAAAAAATGTGAAAAAAAAACAATTATATATATATATATATATATATATATATATTATATATATATATATATATATTATATATATATATATATGAAGAGTTCAGATGCAAACCCTCTAAAAGCCATTTGAAAATTTCCTTTAAAATTAGCATTTTTATTCGGCTGCATCCAAATGAAAGTAGTCCTATCATTTTAAAATGATCAGAATGTATCTATGACAAAGGGTTCAAAAACATGGCTTCTTATAAAAAAAGTGTAAGATGTGTAAGATCTCTGAAACAATATTTTTGAACACTAAAGTTGTAGACTTCCTAAAAACAGACTAAACAGAGAGTGTGTTTGGCCATTGTGACTACAGGTGGAAAGATATATCTGATTATAACGTGATGAAAAGCATTTTCTGGTTCTTATCAGAGAAGGATTTGGTGCACTTATGTATATATGATAAACTAGTGATATCACATAAAAAATAAAAAATAAAAATACCAGTTTATAATTCAGAAATTTTACTCAACTACAATGCCTTATGGTGGGGTAAGTTAAAATGCTGACACAATTTACCCCACAGCATTTGGCTCACTTTGCCCCCATAGCTGCAATTTTGGAAAAAATTATAAATAAATCAAAATAGCTACTGTAGCTTATCAGTTCAGCTAATATGTAGCTAATTGTTTTGCCTGCATTTATATGTTGCTAAATTACCTATATGCATCATAAATATTTTAGACCTTGATAAATTTGCTTTGATGTAACAACCATTACATCTGTTATGCTAAAATTTTACTGTGACAAGCCAAAAACAATTTTTAAAGTAAATAGGGGCCTTCCATTCCTACCGTGTGTTTCTCCTTATCACAGTCCGGCTCCCGTGTGTTTCTAACTTACCCCACTCTCTCCTAGTTCCATTGAAGATTAAGCAGAAGCAAGCTCAGAGAGTTTGAGATAGCCCACTCAAATAAAGGACATCTACAATAAAGTCTGGAATTATTACAGAATATGCTGTCTTCTCTTTTAATTGTATATTTGTACAGAACAGCGCGAGCCGGAATCGGCGCGCCTCACGCGGGCAGGGGTTATTTGCTCCTAGAACGGACACTGCACTAGCAATACTTTTAATATAGACAAATTATTATTAGGCCAGGCTTTTTTTTGGTTTTTTTTTCTTTTCTTTTTTTTTTTTTTTTTGGTTGCCATATTCGCAAGGATTTTCCAAGCAAATTAAGTGCACGTTTTTATCATGTGTAAAATTACTGAGCATGGAGAATAAAAGCAGCTCGGTTTTTTTTACACCAACAATATACTATAAGCGTATTTACAGAATTTACAGATTTTTCAAACTTGATGTGCTGCTGTGGAAGGCCAGTTTCAAATCGCACAGTCTTGTCCTCATTTAAAGCCAGTTACTTTGCTTTCGCATTTATTGACTGAATTCCTGTCCCCATATTGGGAGAAATCGGAAGTAGGCCTACATATGTGCTACGTTTCATTTTTCCACGCGCTTATAATGGAGCTCTTTTGAAATGCATACAAAATGCGTCAGTCGTTGCATTGGTTTGTGTAATATAAACAGCGATATGAATGATGATCAGATATTCCTTTTTTTGGGACTCCTTTTATTATGTAATATTTACTTCGTTCAATAACAGAAAAAAAAAGACAACTCTTAATGTGAAAAATAAAATGAACAGAAGTCGACTGGGGTGGGGGGCTTGGCGTTAGGGGATGCCAGGCGCTCAAAAAATAAAAATAAATAAATAAAAGATTATTCGAATCTCTAATTGAAAATCGAATGCCAACCCACCTAAAGTATATTCGAATATATCGAATATTCTGGTCCAACCCTACTGGCCGCTTGGTCGTTACTAAAAAAAAAAAAAAAAAAAAAAAAAAAAAAAAAATCCAAACATTTTTCTACATTTTTCTTTATAAAAAACCGAAACGGAATACACACAACTGAAACAGTATAAGTTTTTTGGGGGATAATGGGGGGAAATACTGTTAGGGCAGTACCCTCGGAAGAAATCATGCAGGCGCCCCTGGTCATATAGCCTACGCAATTCGGAAAAATAAGGCGGCTTTTTTCTGCTTTAGGATTTTTATTTATTTATTTCTTTTTTTTTTTTTTTTATGCATTTTAATGTCGAATACATGTTATATAAATATGAAATGTAGAACAAAAAGTGTTCATGGCTCCTCTTCCAGTGGGTGCCCCCACACTGCGCCCCTGCAACATCAAGCCCCGCCCCCAGTACCCCCCAGATAAAATATGCTCCCACGGCTATGCCGTTAAGGAGGTTTGTCTAGTCATGTAATTTACACAGACACTTCTGCATTCGGAATGACCACATCTCCAATTCACTTTCTGTTCGTGTGTGTGTGTAAATGACTCATTCGTAGAAATTGCGACATTGTTTTGTATTGTTCTTTTAGATTGTTTCAGTAAACCTGTTTTTTAAAGCAAACTTTATGAGCTGGCAGCTGTGTTTTTGCTTCTTTTGTCTGACTTACAACTTACCCCAGCATGTGTTACCTACCCCGGTGGGGTAGATTACAAAAGCACTCCATATATTTGACATCAATTTATAAGGGCTGTGATAATCTTGCAGAGGTTTAAATTGGTGCCTTTAACTCAAAAATTCAGCGAGTTACAGATGTTGAAACAAAAAGTGTTACAACCATACCCGGTCCTCTCCATATGCTTTAAACGGTGTTTGACTCTGGCTTCTTCAGGAACAGGCATACATATTATAAATTAACATTTAAACCACACTTACATGAAATCCGTTCATAATTCCCCTAAACAAATGTAATCACAGACGTATTCAAACTTACTTGCAGTTGTTCAGACAGTTGTGTGCAGCAGGAACAGAATCCAGAATTCTTTGAAACACTTTCGATTTGTGATCGCTGTCACATGGTACTATTATATCATGGAAAAAAAATCAAAACCCAGTTTAAATATTTTTTGACTGGCCATTCCGATATCATTTGCTTGATTTGAATCTCTTTAATCGTTTAGCTCACAATTTTTAATTCCAATTTGCAGTCAACAGATCATAAAAATCTGATAATAATCGAAAAACCCAGATAGCACACGTACGTCGCGGAGACGTCTGCTAAAGAGCGCATCATCTGATAAACATCGGAATCTTTTTTTATAGTCGTATTTTGATCGTCTGTTTGAGCTGTTAAAGGAAACGTCTTCCCTACCTCTAAATGACATCTATACGACGTCTCTTTAGCACCCGAAATATGCCGGCATGTGCATCGAGGACGACTTATAACCTTCTTTACTGGAAACAAATGACAAAAAAAAAAACACAAAAAAAGGGTTTTATAGAGATAAATGTGTATGCAAGTAATACAGTATATATCATGTAACACACTGCATGTTACCACCTCAGCTAACCTTGCCATGTTTTCAAAGATATATATATATATATATATATATATACACTGTAAATATATATATATATATATATATATATACACACTGTAAATATACACACATACATATATATTTGATGCTGAGCAAGTTACTCCAAAGTAAATGACATTACTGTACTATTTACTCTAAAAAAATAGTGCTTAATGTTTCAAATCATAATGCATAAATTATTCTTGGACTGACAAGAACACACATCTAAATGTTAAACTTCAGATGTGTTTGTTAAATTCACTATTGTTTTAGACTGAAATGTTCTATAGTCTATACAGTATTTAATGCAATTACTGTACATCCTGCCTATAATTAAACTACAGAATAATTAGGAGCAATAGACTACTCAATAATTAATCACACCCAACACTTACCTTTCTACATAACTATACCACTTCCTGTGAAGTTCAGCTCCAATCCTTCTCAAACATTACTGAACCAGCTATTTATGAACTTCAGGAGCACTGGTTAATTACAGACAGGGCTGTTGGATCAGTGTTGAATTTGAACAGAACTGAATCACTCCCCGATCATTAGAATGAAGGGGTGATTCATGGCTTCTGTTCATGTAGTTCTTTACTTCCACAGCATATATTAAAATTATGTAATGTACACCCAACCACACATAACTCAACAAATATTCATTTAAAAATCACCAAAAAAAAAAAAAAAAAAAAAAAAAAAAAAAAAACAGTATCTTTTAGTATCTATTGAGAGTTACAAAGACACTCATTTTTAGATATTTAACTATACAAGGTAGAAACCTCAGGAGGAAACAGACTACACAAACATTAATCTGACCAGATGTCATGCAGCCTCACAACATTAATGACACTTAATTTGTTCTTTCCAGTTTTAATTCTCCCAGTTAAACAGTTTTTAAACCTGAATCCAGGTCAATATAGCATTTCAATAAAGTAAGATGATGACACTGAACACCTGCTCGTCATATTACTGCAGAAGTCCCATAGCTGACAGTGAGAGTTTACACTTTAGACGTGTTCAACTTCAATTGGTCTGCGCAGCACTGCTTAAAGTATGACAAAGTATCGTGAGAGCGATTCAAAAGCATAAGAAGCTATCTTGCTGTCTTATTGCTCTCGTGGTACTGTGATGTCATACTTCGAACGGTCTGCGCAGCACTGCTTCAAGTCAAACACACCTATTGTCTATTCTCGAGAAAGATTTAGTGAATTTGCTTTTAAATAATAAACTTGGGAGACAATCTGATATTAAGGACATATTTTAACAACTGAATGCACAAAGGTAGGCGAGACTGTGCTACATTGTGAACAGTAACAAATCAGGAAAACTGTTAGGCAGGACTAAATTATTTGAGTTTGATATTGTGTAGAGATTGTTGTGAATGGCATATCTCTCCAGAACAGAAATCCATAATATTAGCAGTAGGCAGGGTGCAGACACAGGTGATGGACTGTGATGAGACACAGGTGTGGGAATGATCGTGGACCAGGGTTGGATCTAGGAGTCTAGATCACAGGCTGGTTTGTCCTAAGGTATTGGGTGAAGAAAAGAAACCGTAAGAGCATTTTATGTAACAATGTATACAAAAAGAACATCACATCATATAAAAATGGTGCAGTTTTGGGCACCACTGATTTCCATTGTAGGGAAAAAAAAAATTATATGGGGGGAAAAATACTATGGAACTGCTTGGTTACAAATATTATTTAAAATTTCTGTATTCACCAGAACAAAGTCATTTATAATTTTGTTCCAAACCTGTATGAATTCCTAACACTTTAATCAGTGACCCCAATATACATTATAAAACATTGTTATAAATAGTTTAATATTTTTACAATAACTGTATCATTGCTTTTTGTTGTAATATTGTTTTATTGTTTGTTTTTTTGTGCCTTTTTTACATTTTTCTAATTATTGTCATTGTGTGAGTATCATGAGTGTTTTAAAAATAAAACATTGTTAATAAAACTACTAAAAATTCAAAAGCAATTAGTGATTTTCTGTCTTGTGTTGATGGATTAACAATAATGGCACAGATGATAACCTTTTATGATGGAGAAGAATGAAAAAAAAAGAAAAAAAAAGGGACCATAAGCCTACCACTGCATTGCTAAACATGATCATGAGACACAAATGTGAATGTTCATCATTCATTCAACTGATTGAGTGTTATGTTATCTTAAGGACTTCCGTGGACAGTTGACTCCTAAAGTTTTTGATATTTTTCATATTCTGTGTGGTGGTCAGATAGGAATTAAATTTAAATAGATTTTTTACCTTTAATGGGTATTTTACCATTATAAAGCCATTTTTTCTGTAAGCTTACATTATCTTTTGAATCAAATTCTTACATTTAATCATTGAATTAGAACAATAGGACATTTGGGCTGTTACCAAGCAAATGAAATCAGTTTCAACAAAATTCATCTTTGCAATCCAGACATAAGCTGCATCTGAAGTGGCGTTTAGATGCATTTACACACTGTTTAAACCAGAACATGAATGTATTTAACCTGCAGTTACAAATGCATAAATAATGTTTTGATATATTAAACATAAAACGTTGAATACTGATATTTGAAATTATTTAAAAAGGAAGATACTCTAAATGTGAAATTAAAAACCGCCATTAGGTGGCAGCAGGTCACTGTTAATAAGTGAGTCATGAACCGAATCATTTAAACAGTTGATTCATTCAGGAACAAAAAGCCATCATGTTGCTCAGAGACGCAAACCAGTGCTGTGGCTGTGTTTGGAATTATTTTTGTGTTGGCAAAAATAGAGCAAAACAGACAATATGGTGTCTAAAACACAAGTCTGTTAATAGAACTTATAGTTTATTGAACTGTTGTTAAAAAAATAAAAAAAACATTACATTTGTAAATGGTAATTTTTGGAGGAAAAAAATGCACTCTTCCATATGAAATTTACCAAAATTGATGAACTATATTTAAGTGGTATAATATACACATGTTCTACCCCCATGTCTTTTAATTTGTGATCATTCTGAATGTACTTTAATAAACTGAATCATGCAGTGAAAGAGTGCACCCTAAATGCACACACGTAATGCGTGCACTCTGTAGGTGTTTTCAGTGTTTTTTTGCATCGTGAGAATATTGAGCAAAATAGCTCACTCTCATAGTGTTACTTAACTATAGCATGTTATGAATAAACTAAACATTCTGAATTTCTACCTCCATGTGTTTCTACTGAGTTTATGTCTGCTGTTACGCTTATTTGTTCTGAAGTCTCTAACAAAGAGACCAACAGAGTGAGCCTCAGCACGAACTTGTATTCTGCTAACTTACTGCAATTCTCTCTGATGACGCAGTAACTTACCGCGGGGAAGAAAAAATCTCTTGTCTGTCCAATGATTGTAAACAGTCATTAGGTCCGTCAGACTGAAGATTTTTTAGCGGTAATGTGACCAAAAATATTTAAGACCTATCTAATCTGAATTTAAGACATTTTAAGGCCTCATATTAGGAAAACACTATTTAAGACATTTTAAGACTTTTTGAGGACCTGCAGACACCCTGAATATAGCTGTCATATATAGCAGGTTACTGTTTTTTCATGAATACCAGACTTATATTTTCAAATAAAAATTAGTTGGTTTTTTTACACTCAACAACAGAATCTTTAACAATTCATTACCTCGTCCGAGTGTGATAAGAGGTTCAATGGTTGAGGATGGAGGAGAGGGTCCTCACCAGGTCAGGTTTCCACAGCTGGTGCAGCAGAATCAAGGAAACTAGAGTTAAAGAAAATGTCACAGACACATCACTCATATATCAAAGGAATAGATATAATAGATAGTTTAAAAAAGTGTAGAACATAAATCTTACAGTGGATTTGTGTGGAGAAGCAATATATTAAACAAGCGTTTTACAACAAGGTGTCCGCATTGAGTCTGTGAGTTGCCATTGTAAAAATCACTCCATCCAACTTGCCATCAGACATCCACAGTGAATCAGGGCTCAAGCCTGTATTAACTGTTACAGAAATAATGGAATATAATAACAGAATTATTGTTCGTTATGAAGCTACGGTAATTTTTGCATTTATCTCCATACTAAATGTGTTTAGGTTACTGTTTTTCATGAATACCAGACTTTTTTTATTATTATAACAGTTTTTTTTTTTTCTTACTGTGTAGTGAAGAGCCATTCATGGTTTTACCTGTGGCTACCATGACCTACAAATGTATGGTACTATGGAATAAACATATGGTAAGTTTTAATGAGCAAATATAAAGAAAAGCAAAGGCTATAAAGACCTTTTAACACAGATGTTGTTTAAACAATTATATTTTCAAATAAAAATTAGTTGGTTTTTTTACACTTTTAACACAGATGTTGTTTAAACAAATTTATATTAGCATCCCAACCTGAGCGTCAAATATCCATTTTCATGAGAAAAAAAAAAAAATCAAACCAAAAAAAAAAAAAAAAAAAAAAAAATCAAACCACTTATGTTGCCACTGCGGTAAACTGATTCTTAAATTGTGTGGCACTGAAATATACAGGGCAAGTGTAATGTGACACAGAGAGAGAAAACGATAAATGTACACATTTCAATATTTTCATACTCTTTTAGTAAAAGATAAAGGTGCCATGTGTAAAAATTAAGGTAAAAATATCCAAAAAATGACCTACACGCATCAAAAGAATGAGAAGAAATAAGGGCGATGATGTCATTAAAAAAATGTCCAAGTTATAGTGCTGCAGAGATATCAACCTTAATTAGCATTAGCATTACTAGCCACGGCCCGACAGGTGTCGTAATACCAGTCTCGGGCCATGGGAGGCGGTATGGCGGGGCAACATAACCACCAGCCAACCTGCAATACACGAATAACTCGCACGGCTTGCGTACTGGAACCTGATGTCAATCGTGTGGAAGGTACAGCCCACTACTTCATTTCAGTTCAGAAGGATGGCTGAAGCCCTTGGCAAGAGACACCTACCACCACCACCCGCTACAGGGAAATAACCGCGCTCGGAATCACAAATCAAATCCAATAAGAACAGGAGCCGAACCAGAGTAAACATCGGCACTGCTTTCCATCGCTGGAGACAACTGATGGACTTGAAAGAAATGAGGTTCGACTCCGAACTTGCAACATTTCTTTTGTATTGGTAAGTAAGATGCTGTTAGTATTTCGCTAGAAGTTTTGTTTTATATGTTTGCATATTTTTTTCGGGAAGTTATAACATAGAAATGTATCGAAGGCTGTTCGATAAACGTGCTAATGTTAGCGATGGCTAACCGTAGCTGCGTTTGATAATTAGCTAGCTATAACTTACCCACAGATCCGATCCGGTTTTCACCTGTTATCTACCAAAGCCCGTCTCTACCAAGCTTATGCTAAAATGTAACATTACCTAAAAAGCTTGAAATGTCTTCGATGATAATGAACCCGAGAGAGAGAGAGAGAGAGAGAGAGAGCGAGCGCGAGCGCCCCGGCCGCGCGCGCACTCACTCACTATATTCAGAGCGGTCAAGTTTTTTGAAAGCGTGTGAAAAGAGTCAATTGCGTGTGTCTCACGGTGAATGCTTGAGAGTTGGCAGCTCTGGTTACGTTGGTTGGCGCTAGCTTGGTCAACATCAGCTGTCTGATGTTGACCAATGATGTTGACAGAATGCTGTCTGTCAAATTAATTTAATTAAAATAATGTGTATATACAATTCAAAATGTAATATGAACAAAACGAATATGAACATATTCACTGGTGAAGGTGAAGGGGAGTAGCTTGAAGATGTCATGTTTCAAAATCACTTGACACCACCCAACGTTCCTCTGGAGGCAAAACGTCCTTTAGGCTTCGGCTATGGCTCTAGGGTTGTTGTGAAGGTAGGGGCGGAGCATAGAGACTATGCCGTTTCTCGTTTGTTACTCTAGAGTAGACCAATTCACTTTATTGAGGCATACTGCCCCCATCTGGTATGGAATGTGGAGTAAGACTTGATTTTTTTGCCAGACATTACACATGGCAAGCTTAATGCCTAATAAAATATAATAACTAATAAAATAACCTAAAAAATAATCCTCTAAGCATAATAATACTAACACAATTAAAAAAAAATAAAAAAAATAATAATAAAAAGTAAAAAAAAATAATAATAATAATAATAAAAAACCCACCAGGATACATTTACAAATAAATACAGGTAGCAAACAAGTAACATTAGCCCTTGACATTATGTCCTTGAGGTATCCCTCCCTCAAAAAAAAAAAAAAAAAAAAACCTGTACTAAGCAATATTTAACCATTAAACTGTAGCATTATTTATAACCTCTCTAAACATGAGCACATTGGGTTTCCTGTATCCAGCTCAGGAAAAATTATAATAATAATAAAATAAATAAAAATACATGAATGAATGTCATGTGACCAGTCTACTGTACCCTCAACAGACCGTTGTAATTTGTATCAGATGACCTTTATGATTTCCTCAGTCTACTGTACCCTCAACATTTTTGAAATCTGAAGCGCTGCTCTGCTCAGGCTTCGTTTCCAGCTGGTATTAACACGCATTTCGTGAATCACAAAAAGGCCTGTTCAGTGATAACAGTTTAACAAACTCAAGGTTGCGGGATTTCTTTTCAAGTTTATCAAACCAAAACCATTCCAACTTCGCTCGTATCACGACGCTGATCAATTTTCTCAGTTGAATAGGTGGTGTTGCAGCGCACGCGTTCTTGCAGCGCCACAGTAAAGCGCGACAGCACCTAACAGCCAATCGCATGCCTTGAAACAGAGGAAACCTAATTAAAATATCGCGAGACACTAAGCGCCATTCAACTCTCACCTGAAGATTAGATTGAGACCAAGTACACTGCCGTTATTGTTACTGTTATATAAGATTTCTATTTTTTAAATAAGTGCTGTTGTTTTTAACTTTTTATTTATCGAAGAATCCTGAAAAAGTATCACTGGTTTCAAAAGAAAAAAACTAAAAAAAAATAAATAAATACATATACTAAGCAGCACAACTGTTTCCAACACTGATAATAAATCATATTAGAATGATTTCTGAAGGATCATGGGACACTGAAGACTGGAGGAATGATGCTGAAAATTCAGCTTTGCATCATAGAAAAAAATTATACCAGAGTATATTAAAATAGACACCCATATTTTTAATTTCCAATAATATTTCACAATATTACCCCTTTTCTGTATTTTGGATCAAATAAATGCAACCTTAGAGCAGAACAGACTTCTTCTGTGATTACATGATTCTTTGGAAATCATTTTACTAATTTGATGCACAAAATTGTGAAAACAGTTACACTGAATACATGTATAGTGAAAATGTATCAATTTTGGTTTTAGTGAACTTTCATCAAATAAACAACCTTAAGTAATACGATTTCTTTTAAAAACATGAAAATCTTACCAGTACCAAACTTGTGTGTAAATGTATAATTTTATGTGAGCAGATCTCTTAGGTGCAACTGATGATGCTTTAAAGAACATAATGTGTTGAAATGAGAATTAAAATCTATGTTTAACCCTCAATTATGGAAGATTGTCAATCTTTGATTTAAATCAGATATATACTGTATTGTATTGTACTGTAAACTATTTATATAACCATAAAATGCATCAGTACACATCAGAACAATTGAAAATTTAGATAAAATGTAATTGGTTTTTTTTTATTTTTAATGTAGTTATTTAAAATTTCAGCATTTAACTATGTCCTTTGTTTAATTTGACTACAGAAAGTTCCATTACCATCCGTCAACCAACTAAAGTAATGTACATTAATTATGTTAATGCACATGACTTGGTAGGCCAGTAAACAAACAACAAAAATTGGGTTTGTTTGTATTAATGTCTTAATACTATGGCTTCAAATGAACCTTCTTATTGGACACTGAGAAGAAAAGCAAAGGACAAGGTGGATCAACAACTGCAGACAATACAGGCAACAACTTGGGGGAAGGAATTGGGTTTGATGCACAGTAACACCTGTCAAGGTCAAAATGATGATGATGAAGAAACATTTATGGACTGTCTCTCTCATGTTGATGAGACTGAAGATAGAAGTGTTCCTGATGACAGTGAATCAGACACAGAATCAGAATCTGATCCAAATTCCCTAGAAGATGATTTGGCATCCTGGGCTACTGAACACAAAATTACACATATGGCATTGAATTCACTGCTCAACATTCTACGGCTACACAGTTTAAATCTGCCAAAAGACTCGAGGACACTGCTAGGGACTGTGCGGTTTGAACCCTAAAATACAAGACAAGGCTGGTGACCAGTATTACCATTTTGGAGTGCTGAATTCAATTGCAGAGGTGCTACATCAGAATGTTGACATTCTGCGCAACATTCACACGCTGGAGCTTCAGGTCAGCATTGATGGTTTGCCCCTCTATAAGAGCTCCGCAACACAGTTCTGGCCCATCCTAGGGACACTGCAAAACATCAAACAAGAGGAACCAGTGACAATAGGTTTATTTTGTGGCACAAGTAAACCTACATCCCTAGCTGAGTACCTTCAAGAATTCATCTCTAAAGTAAATGAATTAGCCAAAGGATTTGAATTTGAAGGAGTGATGTTAACTTTACTACTCTCTTCGATGGTCTGCGATGCACCTGCCCGTGCATTCCTGAAAAATGTTAAAGGTCACACAGGCTATCACGGATGTGAAAAATGCACACAGGATGGTTTGTACCTAGAAAATAGAATGACATTTCCAAGAATTGACATGCCTTTAAGAACTAATGAGAGTTTTCAGAAACAAGACAGATGCTGATCATCTATCATGGTCCATCACCTCTGGAAGAAACATACCTAAACATGGTCTCTGGTTTCCCCCTCGACTACATGCACCTTGTGTGCCTCGGAATCATGAGACTGCTTCTTCTCTTGTGGCTGAAGATGGGTCCTCTGACTTGTAGGCTGTCAGGATTTCAAATAAACACATTTGTCAGAAAGACTGTTAAATGCTCGGAGAAATGTGCCCATGGAGTTTGCACGGAAACCAAGGGCACTGAGAGAAATTGATAGGTGGAAGGCAACAGAGTTCAGGCAGTTTTTACTGTATATCGGACCTGTCATGATGAAAGATCTTCTTAACACAGAGGTGTACAAAAATTTCTTGCTACTTTTTGTGGGAATCTCCATCCTGTGCAACAACAGTTTGATTGAAGAATACTGTGATTATGCCAATGACATACTGGTGCTCTTTGTCACTCACTTTGGTCAACTGTATGGTCCACAATTCTTGTCCTACAATGCACACTGCCTTGTACATCTTGCAGAAGATGCGAAAAAGCATGGTGTCCTTGACAACTTCAGTGCTTTCAAGTACGAGAATCACCTAAACAAACTCAAAAGACTTCTGAGGAACTCAACATGCCCTCTGAGTCAAATAATAAAAAGACTCTCAGAAATGCAAAGATGCAGCAAAAAAAAACTCACAAAACCAGGCCACATCTGCTCAAAAAACCACATGCGACTGGTCCTCTTCCTGCATCCTTTCATGAGGCAACACAATATAAAGAGTTAAGAACAAGCCCTCAAACTCTGAAATTGGATCAGGCAAACAGTCAGGTTTGCATTGGCGGCAAAGTTGCTAAGCTGCAAAACATAATTTCATTCAGGGATGAAATTTTATGTAGCTTACAGTACCTTCAAACACCAGGAATCCTTTTTTTGACTATCCACTGCCATCCTCTACACTTGGCATTCATTTAGTGGATGACCTCTCAACAACAGTTGATTTCTGCAAGTTTGAGGAAATAGAGAGCAAAATTTTTCTTGTCCCCTATAACAATCAATTCGTTTCAATTCCTCTTTACATACGGAGTAATTCTTTATCAGCACTTTTTGTTTCATAGTTCATGCATTTCAATTACATTGTTGAAAATTAATCAGTTAATAAACAATACGGGTTTCAGGCTTGCAAAAAAAAATAAAATAAAATGTACCTAATCATGGAGTTTGAGGGAGAAGGGACGACTGGACCAGCTGCCAAGTCCTGGTATGCAGATGGCTACTCCTGCTGGCCACCATATAAAGACCTTGACAGGTTGCTGAAGAGTGTTAGGGACAATGGAGGCACCACAGCCAGAGAAAGGGTGGACCCGACATAGAGCAAGAATCCTGCACAAGTCAGGTAAGAGTAAATGATGCTGTAAATTAAACATGATCTTGCCCAGAGTAGACCTGTATTTCATTTTGCAGAATCTTTGCACATCATTTATCCACATTGTAAAACATGATCTCACATAGCTTTAATAATCAAAAAATGAGGCCATACCTGCATTTCTTTTTCCAGCATCTTTTCAGAATGTAGCCAACAACTGGAAGAAGGCCAGCTACACTTCTGACATAAACTCAGAACCTGAAATTGCAGGAAAACGGATTCCCAAGTAAGTCCTCACAAAAAGACAAAAGAAATGGTTTGTCGAATGAAAATAGCATCATTTGCCTTCATATGTCATCTATCTTTAAAATTTAAGTAAGGGATAATGCACGGCTAGCTGTGCATTAAACCATTTTAATGCACTTAACGTTGAGTGTTTTTTGCCTCCACGTTGTGCATTAGAATCGTTTAATGCACAGCTAGCTTATACCTTACCCTAATCCAGTATCTAAGCTATTTTATTAATAAAAATCACAGGACAGCATTAAAAACAGGTTTCTATGCTCCTGAAAGTCAATGAAATCAGCGCATTAATACAGAACGGTGATATAAACTGACTTGGAACTACCTGTGCATTAAGGAATAATTGACGACAGGCAGTTGAATTATTAGAAAAATAATGCACACCCGAGGTTGTGATGCGTTACACCTCGGATGTGCATTATTTTTCTAATAATTAAATGGCCCAGAGTCAATTATTCTGCTTATACTCCGGTTACCACACCTCAAAACATTGATCAGATTATATATTTAAAAGGATTCGTCCGTTTTTTTGTACTTCAATCGCTATTGTGAGTAGGATAATTTCTTCTGCATCTCATCCAATGCCTCTTTTGTTAGTTCCAAAACGTTGTTTTTTAAACTGGTAACAGAGGCTTGAGACGTTGATAGCATTCTAATGCAGTTATTAATGAAGATATTAGAAAGAGAGCGAGAGAGACAGAGACACAGAGAGAGAGAGCGAGAGCGAGAGAGAGAGCTTGTGTGAATTAGGCTACCTCTGTGCGTCCTAAACAGCGGTTATTACGTCACTAGTGAGACCTCACTTGTCATGTGTAGCCTTTAAGTTGCTACACTGTATAGGCTAACTGATAAAATCGTCAGGGCAGCACTGACAACACCTTTTTGTGCAAACTGCATGACCGTAGTGTGCGTGTGCTAATTTCTGTTATTACAGTTTTACTATGTGAAGTGATATGGAACTGTAATGCGGTCAGGAGAGCGCATTTTGGCCGTGCGTTTCCCAGAAAATAATTGCACACCTCAGAACGTTTGTCAGCCAATCAGATTCAAGCATTCAACAGCCCCATAGTATAAACTGTTTTAATACATACCTGCCAGCCAATCAGAATATTCAGACAGACCATGGTATAAGTTATTGAATAGGAGCTTCAGTGTGACTGGTACAGTCATTCCAAACCAACAAGACCTTCGTTCATCTTTGGAACACAAATGAAGATATTACTGATGAAATACCCCATAGACATCAATGCCACTACCACCTCAGAAAGGTATTAAAGTCATTGTTAAAATAGCGCATCCGGGTCTCTGTCAAAAATGATGTCTCCTGCATCAGCACCTCTCGTGAATGCATGTCAGAGACTGACACAGAAAAAAATGTATTGTTGAAAGAGTATTATCGTCACTTCATAATTAATGCTGAATCACTATAGTCCTTATTTCCTTTCTGGGCCTTGAGGTAGTAGTTGCATTGCTGTCTATGCAGGATCAGAATGCTCTTGGATTTCATCTAAAATATCTTAACTTGTGTTCTGAAGATTAAATGAAGTTCTTAGGGGTTTGGAACGACATGAGGGTGAATAATTAATGATAGAATCCTCATTTCTGGGTGAACTAACCCTTTAAGGAGAAATAAAGCATAACATTTATTGAGCACATTTCTATGAGCTACATGACGCAAAGAGGCAATGAATGTGTGCAGTTGTTATTTTACCTTTGTTTTCCTAGAAAGAAAACAAGTACCGATCATATCTACTCGTCAGATGAAGAGGCAGCAGATCAACCACCCATTAAAAAAAGAAAAGCTGCAAACAAAGCAAGTGTTCCACCTGCACCAAATCCTCCAGCAATTCCAAAACGCAACAAAAAAGGTAATGAAAAATAATAATAAAAAAATAAATACTGTAAATAAAAGTACACATTTCATGTTGACTCAACCAGAGGTTGAAATTTTTTATTTTTTTTTGGTTCCCTGTTGAAATAAATAAAAAATGAATATCATGGATTTATATCTACTGTGTAATCCATGATTTTTTAGAGGGGGGCAAAATGAAGATTTATCAGCCAAATTACAAGGGAACTTCAGCAATCAGCATTGTTATTTTTTTTTTTACATAAAGATTAGTAGCTCTATTAGTAAAATCTGTTGACTTCAGCAATCTTTGCTCCATATGTCAAAAAAACAAAAACAATAATCTGTGACATTCAATATTTTGGTTTTCTTTCTTCAGAAAAAAATATTGGAAATATCAAATTTGATTCAGGGAAGTTTCTGAAATTTGGCTGATCTGACACAGAATGACCCAGCATGAAATAAGTAAGATTAAAGGTGCATGAAATCCCCGCCCCCCCCCCCCCCCAAATTGTCAACAGCATTTGTCAATCAGCAACAAAGGGCGGAAGACCAACAGCAGAACTGGTGTGAGAGTCTCCCCAGCTTTCAAGGTTAATAAATAATCAGTTGTATTTGGCTACCTGGAAAGCTAAATGAAGATCAACATTTGATGCAATTAATGCGTTAGTTCATTCATAGAAACCTCTGTGAATTACTCATGTCATTCCAAACCCATAAGAAAGTTTATTTTCAAAACACAAATGAAGATATATTCAGTGAACACAGGGATTTCTGTTCCTACATACAGAGCTTGTAGAGGTAACGGATACAATATGAGTGGTTTAATACCAATCTTCTGAAGATTCATAATGGCTTTATATGATAAACACATTTTTTATTTGTATGCAACTGTCCCTTTAAGATTATGAACCGTCGTTACCAGACTTAAACTCCTTGATTCAACTTACCTACTCCACCTTTCTCAGCTCCAACTGCGTATGTCTCAGTGAGACCATCACGGAGACGGCTGGTGTGTGATCAAACCTAACACACAAGGTAAAAGACCATAATCAGGGATAAGGAAATCTGAAACATATTCACAGCATTTAAATAAATCTTAAAAAACTGAACAACATTTTGTGTTCAAGAGCCATAGAGCACAACTTTGCTGTCCTGAGACCCTCAGAGGACCACCTAGGAAGAGCCCAGAGTAAGTTAATTGCACATAATCCACTTAAGTAATTTTTAAAATTTGACACCCTTCACAGATCCTACTATTATTTAAAATAAAAAGAGTGGCTCATATTTTTTCCATTATTGGGCACTCTATATACACACTGCAGACACAAAAGTTCTCAAAAACAAAGTAAATGTGAATTTTGTGGCATTAACGTGGCATGACAGATCACAGTTCAAAATGCAATCTCAATGTATCAATGTACATAAAAACTGAAAAAAAAAAAAAATAAAATAAACCACACACACACACACACACACACAAAATAAACCACACACACACAAAAACAAACAAACATAAATGGAAAAAAATTAATGACAAATGTCTTTGAAACAAAAAAGCATGTTGAATTGCACCAACTGAAAAAAATAGAATGCATTGAATTAACAGTGTTCGCATTAGTGTTGTCAAAAAGACCCGGTACTTCGGTTCCAAGTCGGTACTAAAAAAAACGAAAATGTCATGGTTCCAGGTTTCTTTAAGTACCGGTGGTACCGATGTGCCCGGTCAGCCCGGTTCTTGACGCATACAGCGCTATGATTTCCGCGAAGCGGAAAATACAAAGGAATCTCAAAATCCAGTCATGAAAATGAAACTTACATTTTAATATGGCAGTCATGGAATTTGTCAAAGTTTGCATAAATTAATTAACTCAAATCTCCATATGAACCAGTATCTGTAAATGTTCTGCACGTCTCTGTGTGAATGAATGAATGAATGGCAGAGACGTGCGGTTTTGTTTACTACATGGACTGAAGTGCGTGACGCTTGCAGTAATTTCAGCATCTGCCGTCGCATTTTACCCATCAATACATAAACAACATCACCAGAACTGTTCTGAGTCACTTCACAAGCATTTTACCGTTTCATTTGAGTAAGACCAGTGTCAATTTAAAGGTATTCACGGCAACCCAGGGTTTCCCACACATTGATTTAGATTCAAGATTCAAAATCAATATACAAAATATTTATATTTGTCACATACACAATTATATAGAGCATATATAACCAGCAGTGAAATGTGAGACAGGTCCGCTCCATGGACAGTGCAATTATTAAAGAATACAACACAGATGAAAATATACATAAATATAGAAAAAAATACATGAAATAAAAGTAAACAATAAAAATATAAGAATAAAATATAAAATATATAAAGAGATGTATACTGTAGAATTAAATATATAGTGGAAAATAATGTGCATGAAAGTAAACTGTAGTCTTAAATATTAAGATACACAGGAATGTACAAGAGGCAAATGTGCAAACAGGTTGACACTTTCAGTATGTCAATGTGAGGTAGTGAATGATGAATATCTTACTGATAAAGTGAATATTAAGTGGAGACATGAAGATTGTTAAGGAGGCTGGTTTTGAGTTTAGGAGCCTGATGGCCTGGGGGAAGAAGACTCCTCCTAAGTCTCTCAGTTTTTGACATCAGGCTACGGAAACGCTTACCAGATGGCAGCAAAGTAAAAAGATGATTACTGGGGTGAATGGAGTCCTTGATTATTTTAACAGCTCTGCTTTTGCAGCGTTTGAGGTAGATGTCCTGCAGAGGAGGGGAGAGCAGACCCTGAGATGCGCTCAGCTAAGCGCACAACTCTCTGCAGGCTTTGCAGTCATGACTGGAGCTGTTCCCATACCACACACTGATATACACTGAGTCAATACGCTTTCTATGGCCCCTGAATAGAAAGTGTTTCAGGATTGCAGGTGAAACCCTGAATTTTCTCAGCTGTCTCAGATGGTACAGTCTTTTGCCTGGCTTTATTAACCTGAGCTTGAATGTGTGTAGTCCAGGTCAGGTCCTCTGAGATGTTTACACCAAGGTACTTGAAGCTGCTCACCCTCTCCACTGGGGTCCCACTGATCATAGGAGGAGTATAGGCTGCTGCTGTCTCTTTCTGAAGTCAACAATCAGCTCTTTAGTTTTGCTCACATTCAGAGAGAGACAATTGTCCTGGCACCATGATGTTAATTTCTCTACCTCATCCAAGTATGCGGTCTCATTATTGTTAGAAATGAGGCCCAGAACCACAGTATCATCAGCAAATTTAATAATAGATGTGGAGCTGTGGGAAGACACGCAGTCATGTGTGTAGAGAGAGTAGAGCAGGGGACTCAGGACACAGCCCTGTGGAGCTCCTACGTTCAGGCTGATGGAGTTAGAGGTGAACTGGCCTACTTTCACCACTTGAGGTCTGCCGGTGAGGAAATCAAGAATCCAGTTGCATAGTGAAGAATTCAGGCCGAGGTCCATGAGTTTAGAAGCTAACGTGATGGAGACTATAGTATTGAAAGCTGAGCTATAGTCGATAAATAGCAGCCTTACATAGTTCCTGTTATTGCTGTCAATGTGTGTGAGAGAAGAGTGCAGGATGTGAGAGAGATGGCATCATCAGTGGATCTGTTTGGGGCGATAAGCAAACTGAAAAGGGTCCAAAGTATCCGGGATGGAGGAGCAGATGAAGTTTTTAACCAGTCCCTCGAAGACCTTCATGACTATTGATGTGAGGGCAACTGGACGATAGTCAAGAGGGGTTATTGTTCTTAGGCACAGGGATGATGACAGATTTTTTGAAGGAGGTGGGGGACCACCGATGTAGCAAGAGACTCATTAAAAATGGATGTAAACAAACCAGCGAGCTGATCAGCACAGGACCGCAGAATACGGCCAGAAATCCCATCAGGTCCGGCTGCTTTCCTGACATTCACTCGCTTTAGAGCCCTCCGAACCTCGTCCTCAGACACGGTGATTACATGATTATCGCTGCTCTGACTGCTGCTTCCTGACGCGCTGATCGGCAGACTCGCGCTGCTCAGATTGCTTTCAAAGCGGCCGTAGAAAGTGTTAAGCTCGTCAGACAGCGACGGATCTGCTCTCACCTCTGCAGAGGATTTATTTCCAAAGGCACAGATGGTTCTTAGTCCTTGCCACATGCGTCGGGAGTCATTGAGCTGGAAATGTGACTCTATTCGTTCCCTGTATCGGAGTTTGGCGGCTCTTACTGCGCGTCTGAGAGCATAGCACGATGCTTTTTACTCACTCATGTTTCCCGACAAAAGACCGGCGTTGTAAAGCAGCAGTGCGTTTGTTTACTGCTGCACGGATTGTACTGTCCACCCAAGGTTTCTGATTAGAGAAGGTCCTTATAGATATTGTATCCGTAGCTTGTTCGGCTAGCGTGTTTACAAAGCTTAATGCTACATCCGTGAACTCGCTGACGTCAGATGAACTTGCCCGAAACATGTCCCACTCTACGTCATCAAGAGCCGCCTGTATAGCATGGCTTCAGAGTGGGCGGACCAGCGCGTCACCACCCTCTGCACCGGGGGTTCTTGAACGAGCCTTTGTTTTTATTCCGGTGTGTGAGGAAAATGGCGGCATGGTCCGATTTGCCGAAAAGCCGGTAGTGAGCGAGCTTTGTAGGCATGCTTAAACTGAGTGTAGCAATGATCCAGTGTATTCGGTCCTCTGGTTGGACAGGATACATGTTGATAAAAATTAGGCATAACCTGCCTGAGGTTGGCTTTGTTAAAGTCCCCAGCGATGATAACAGCAGCAGCGTCAGGATGTTTGTTGATGTTGCCGCCTGAGCGCATCGTGAAGCTCGGACAAAGCCAAACCGGTGTCAGCTTGTGGTGGGATGTAGACAGCAGTAACGATGATCGATGAAAACTCCCGGGGAAGATAGAATGGGCGGCAAATAATAGATAAATGTTCCAGATGAGGCGAGCAGGAGCGCGACAGAGTGGAGATATTCCTGGGGTCACACCATTTCTTGTTAATCATGAAACACACTCCTCCACCTTTGGATTTACCGGCCTCGGCTGTCCTGTCCATATCCGTAAAACAGAGAAGTTTTCAGACGGCGTTACAGCAGCGTCCGGGACAGAGGCGTGAGCCATGTTTCAGACAAACAAAGGATGTTACAGTCCCTAATGTCCCTTTGGAAACTTATCCTGGCTCTAAGATCGTCCATCTTATTCTCCAGAGACTGGACATTGGCGAGCAGAATGCTCGGTAGAGGAGGACTGTGAGCTCTTTTTCTCAGTCTGTTGCGGACCCCAGCACGTTTCCCCCCGCGGTGTTTCTTGATCCGTCGCCTCGGGTGGTTATTCAGGTGGCCATTGTTCATCTCGGTGTTCCGGAGAATCTCAGATGGCCACGATGGGTTGGAGGATAAAGTGTCCTGAAACAGGTTAGTGAAGTGGGTATCCAATGTCCAAAAGTGTTCCCTTTGTCGTAAGTGATCAGTGCAGAGGTTATGTGTGCAAAAAGAGAAAGCAAAAGTAGGTAAAAAAGGAAATAAAAACACAATCTAAGCGGAGCGACCTGGACGGCGACCGAACTCGGCGGCGCCATCTTGTTTTCTTGTTATCTTGTATTTGTTGCGGCTGCCACAATATCAAAACTGACCGCCACAAAAAGATTTTCCAAAGGCTTTGAATTCATTGAATAAACATGAGCACTGCACATTTCAAAAACGTATGCGGGTGTTTTTATATCACTGTATTTCAGAAGGAAACAGACTGTATTTATAAAATTTTCGATTTCATTTTCATTTCATTTTGCATGTAACGCCTGCTTCACACATACTCCATCTGCATTGCGTATGCGTTGCATATTTTTTTTTTCGCACCCATGTTAACGGATTAGAGTGCACTGCACGTGGTTGCGGTCCGTCAGTGCGTTCCAGGAGCTGTGAGTCTGCAGCAGTGCAGCGATCGTTTACGTACCAAGTCTATTTTTGCTGTGCTGCACGTGCTGAATTAAAGTGACAGCACATTATTTGCGCTAAAAATGAACATGGATTGACACGGAAATGCAGTAATTTCACAATAAATTGATACAATTAAAGCCTACTGTGTTTTGAAGTCAACACGTGGCTTTTTGGCTATTTTTAAAACAAGACAAAAGGGCACTTTTAGATAAACAAGGCAACAATATATGCACTTTTATGGAGGCAGAAAAACAAAGTTCTTTAAGACCAGTGGGATTGCTTGTAATAAAGATTTAGAATTCAAAAGTCTCGAGAGTCGACTGTTTCTGTCAGCGGAGAGTTTTAATTTTAAATGTTTGTGATAGCCTAACAAGAAAAGTAGGCTAAATCTTGTGTTTAAATGTGTTGCCGCCCTGCTTGAGCAACTTATTATACAAACCTAGAAGTCAAAATGCATAATAGCTTGTTTATATTTGAGTTTAAACTAGTGTCTATGAAAGATTGTTACTGTAGGCTACTGTGATAGAGTATCACAATGCTGAAAAAAGCTTTTTTAAATCTTATTTATTTATTTATTTTTTTTTTTTTACATGATTTTAAATCAAAATAATGGACACATGTTGTGTTTGTGGTAAAAAGCCGTGGATGAGGCGGAGTGCAAACGCGTCCTGTGTGAAAGCACAATGAGTCCGTGCTGTTTCTGCATCGCATACGTAACGCAAACGGAGTATGTGTGAAACAGGCGTAATGCTTGATAAGGCAGCGTTTGTGATCTCAGCGCTGCTTTGCAGCCGTTACCGGAGAATCCTGTATCTCTCCCGCTCTTAAAGCGCCTCCTGCTGGCAAAAAAAAAAAAAAAAATTGCATATATATGTATATATGGGGGCGGGGGAGTGTAAGACTGTGGGAAACACTGCAACCCGTCAAAATAAAAGTTCATTTTTACATAAAGGCATTGTGCTAGAAATATTACTATTATTTAGTAGAATGTATGTGATACTGCTACTACTGTTGAAAAAATTAATAAAACTTTATTTTTTAAAGAAATAAATCACACAATATTTCTTCCATGTTTTAATTTTTAATAGCAAATCCCCTTTATTTAACAAAAAATAAAATGTTTTTAAATTTCATTAATTAAAGCATATAAAAGTGAGCACATAAAAGGCGCTCGGGATTGTTTGTGTAACAGTCGAGCACTGTGTGAGAAGTTTTCTGCGCACACATCTGAAGCGTGCGCATGCACACAGACAGCCGTGTCTACACTGCATGAATTACCTTCTCTTCTCTGGCGCGTTCTGCACATGCAGCTGATATAAACCACAATGTGTGGTTTATATCAGGGTGTGTGACGATACACTTAGCTCAGGAGATATATTGAAAGAGAAATATTTTAACTAATCTAGGGCTGTAACTAATAATTGTTTTGATAATCAAGCAATCTACTGATTATTTTGACAATCGAGTAATCTGATATTTTTTAGTAAAACAAATAGACCTAAGTGAAAAACTATTTAAATATAAACAATTTATATATAACATGTATAACATATACATTACATGGTTTTATTGAACACTCCTGATAAAATAGGCCTACATAATGTAATATGTCTTCAATAAATATGAACATAACCAACTTAAGTTTATTATGTATTATAACAAATACCTGCAGAGGGGCAAACAGTCTGGCCATGCTTCACTTAACAGATTGATTCAAGGACGTTTTAAATCCATGTAATTTTAATATTTGGCCACATGCAAACTCAGAGTGAGGGTCTGAATTTTTATTTTGAAATCGCAATGCAATGTACAACAAATCGCATACTTAGAAATATGTTGATGAATTCTCCTGTGTTGGCATAGGTTTATAAATGATTTAAGTTACAAATCTAGTGAGATAACATGCACAGTTTTCCTAGATGAAAGTTAAACAACCCTAACTCACAACATATGCAGAGGAAGAGTTTGTGTCCCGAGCAGCTGAGATGGACAATGCACTACACGCTTGTAAATGATAACAGCGCAACACAAAACACGTCACACTTTATATGCGTTCCCAAAGGAAACCCAAACAAACAGCACATGCAATAAAAGACCGAACAAGATAATGCAATCGCTATCAAAAGTTTTACCACAAACACAGCTTTTACTAATATCTAAAAGCCAGCTTTCACCTCAAGGAGTAATAATGCAAGATCGATAATCAAATATTCTGGTCCAGCCCTACTTGACAGTGATTATTTTTATATTTCATTAATTAATAGGATAAGCAAAATTCACATACTGTTTCATTGCATTTGTTTAAAATTTATTGTAGTATTTTGCAAATCACGTGGATAGAGTTCTTTTTACTGTGTGGATGACCGTCAGCCACCACCGAAGACCATTTTTGACCCAGGAAAAACCCTGGATTTCGAACATCATGACCACCAACCCCACTCCCCTCAAATTTTCTTATATTGATCTGCAACATCTAACATACCTAAAACACAAACTACAAGCTACCAAATAACTAATAAATCCAAAAGTAACAAACATAAGACCAAAAAAAAAAAAAATTTGCAAAATGTAACAAGCAAATCTTACCCCATTCCATCTTTCTCAGTGGGCGTCTCTCAGGCAGACCATCATGGCGACGGCTGGAGTGCTCATCCACCTGACACACAAGGTACAAGAGCATTAAATAGAATAAAGGGGCGATCACACTGCACTTTTCTTTCCATTGATTTCCATTAATATGCATGTGAATGCATAAAACGCTGAAACGCAAGCTTTTGTGAAAAAGTTCGCATTTAGCTGCATTTTAAAGTTCAAGCTTGCTGAACTCTTGACCTGCGAATTCACATCACGTGAAACTGTATGACCAATAGCAGTTTGATACATCACAGCATAATAGCTGAATTAAAAGAACATGTAAAACTGCAGCGCTGCAGGAAAGTGGAGTGTGGATTGTGTGTTTTTACATTTTAAATGTATTATTATGCATTGTGGTGAATTTAAGTTTTTTTTTTTTTTTTTTTAAACAACACTGCAGAGCATGACATCATATCACAATTGTTGCAGCGTCCAAGGAAACTTTGCATGCTCAAAGTCTTGTGTGACCGCAGCATTCACAGCCCTTCACACAATCTAAAATGGAATAATATTTTTGTGTTTAATCCGTAGAGCACACCTTTGCTGTCCTGAGACCCTCAGGTGACTACCAAGGAAGAACACTGAGTAAGTTACATTTAATCGCTATAACGGTGTTGTAATCTGAAATGACACAAATGGACACATGATAAAATGGTTATCTACCATGAATAGCTGGGTAAGAAGGGTGTAGGACAGGTGTGGCGAACTCTGGTCCTGGAGAGCCACAGCTGAGTTCTGCTCCAATCCTAATTAAAACTAACCTGCCTGTAAATTTCTAGTAACCCCTTCAGGACCTTTATTAGCTTGTTCAGGTGTGCTTAATTAGGGTTGAAGTAAAAACTCTGCAGGGCTGCGGCTCTCCAGGACCGACATTCGCCACCCCTGGTTTAGGAGCATACACTGTGAAAAGTCAGCTTTTTTAATAACCTAGTAGGGCTGGGTGATATAAAAAAAAAAAAAAAAAAAATCCCAGATTTTTTCACAAAAAATCTGATTTACGATTTAAATCGACCCCCCCCACCCCCCACACACACACACTTAAAATCAATATTCAAATGACAAGAAATTGTTCAAAACAATTTATAACTTCATTTTGTTTTGATTTTACCTTCTGGGATTTGATCGGGATTTCCCTCTTGAGGTTAAAGTGCAATCACAAACAACAAGCCAAAAAGACAAGATGGCAGGCCCTGCCCATTGTAAACAGTTAAAATGTTACATAACATAAAATGTAACATGACATTCTACTAATTCTACTACATTCTTACTAAATGTTTGTAAGACTGTCAGAGGTCTTCACTATTTTTTTTTTTTTTTCAGGGGAGCCGTACTGATAGGGCTAAATCAATCAGAGAGACACTTTAACTGGAAAGTATCAAAAGTTACATCTAGTCACAAATAGCCTTTTTAGTCTTTTTTATCAATCTGTCATCCCTGATATGCAATGCAATTCAATACAAAAGGCTATCATTCTTCATCATTTACCAGTCAAATTTGTAAGTGAGACAAGATGATTTAGACAGATAAATTAATATACTATAATGAATGCTAGTTAGTTATGTTATATTAGTTTAAAATTCTTTACATACAACTGTTTTAGTTATTATTTTCAATTTGTGAAAGTACTTATGTAAGGATATGTAAATGTAAGGATTTTAAGATTCTCAAGTTGGTAAACTAATTAATAAGGGTAGAAAAGTAGATCAAGAATCGTTCTGGAATCGGATCATGACTCCCAGAATCGGAACGATCGTAAGGTGACTAAAGATCTCTACCCCTACTATTGTATAAAGCAGTTTTTTTTTTAAATAGTAAAAATGTGTTTCACAGTAGTAGTGCTTTTACTGTATTTTGGATCAAATAAATGCAAGCTTGGTGAACATACATAAGATACATTCTTTAAAACATTAAAAAATCTTACTGTTCAAAAAAGCTTTGACTGATTGTGTACATGTTACCATTTACTGACTTATTTTCTTCTGGATGGCATTGATGCCATGAGTTTTACTTTAAAAATAGATTTGAATACATATTTTTCTTTGTTTTTTATTAATTTTCTGAAATTCAATTAGCTAGAATTTTAATGTGCATTTGCTTGTCTGAGTAACAAGCAAATCTCACCCACTCCATCTTTCTCAGCTCCAGTGGGCGTCTCCTCAGGAAGACCATCATGGTGACAGCTGGAGTGCTCATCCACCTGACACACAAAAGTACAAGGGCATTAATTAGCATAAGGAGATGAAAATGAGAAAAACTTCATTTACAGCATTTAAACCAGATAATATAACATGCATGACCTGTTTAATCCATAGAGCACACCTTTTCTGTCCTGAGACCCTCAGGGGCCCACCAAGGAAAAACACTGAGTAAGTTAAGAAGGGGAAAAACACAATGTCTGATAACTTGAACAATGTCCAGGAATACAGACATGATGGACTGCAACATTCACAGGAAGCTGTTTGTTCTGAAAGTACAATAATCTGCACGTTTTAGTAGAATTGAACTAAATCAAATTGCACACCATTTCAAATCATATTAAATATTGTTATGGATTTAATGTTATATAAAAATTTAGAGTATAATAGGGCATGACAGCATTATTGTCCATTTTAATTCATGTTCCAAAAAATAATTTAAAATGAAGTTACACCAAAAAAAATAAATAATAATATTTGGTACATACCATCGGTTTTGAAATCATGGTAGGTATGATTTTAGTATAGCAGGAGAAAAAAATAATCAAAATTGCTTTCTTTAGTAAACAGTGGTTTACTGAACAAATTGGGTCTCTCTTAAATGAACTATAACCAAAATTATTTAATGGATAAAACATTTCAGCTAGTGCCATAAATTACAGAGGGAGTCCAGTTTGTTGCACATTACTATATTTGTAGGTTTAATTTAACGAAACCCAAAGTATTAAATTCTAATTAATTTTTAGATTATATAAGGGGGTTGGGACACTTTCACACTACAGCCTTACATGTGAGCCACATCTCTCTGAGTGTAAACGGTGTAAACAAGTAGGTGTGTTCGACTTGACGCAGCTCCTCGCAGGACCAGGAGAGTTAGAGCAGACTGCTTTTTAGGTTTTTTTGAATTGCTCTCGCGGATGTCAACACCAATCGATCTGCGCGTTGCCGCTTCTTGTCGAACACACCTAGTGCTGCAGGCTTATTGGCTCACTGATGTTGACAAGATTAACCCCTTAGGTATCGAAGTTTGGTATCGAACGACAAGACGTTTTATCGATACTCGATGGTATCTTGGAAATTCGGTTGGAAACTAAAAATCAACAAACACCACACCAATCACTATTTATAACTTTGACAATAAGTGCGTACCATGATAAACTAAACTAAGTCAGTTACTGGAGTGTTGCATCAACTTTTCATCTGCATGCCCCTAAAGATGATGCTACACAACAATGAATCGTCATTGGTTGCTTTACCTGGTGGTCCTTGGCCAATCAAGGGGTTCAGACCTTTCTGTTGTCAGCCTGAAGGCCTGGCTACACAAGACAAAGATTATCTTAACTTTAAGGTTTATACAACTGTGCACAAGAACAAATCAAACTAAGATATTGACTACAGAAAACATTCCAAGAGCTCGCAAAATCGCTAGCCCGAACATCCTAGGGCTATTGTGTTTACCAGTCGGGCTACCAAAATGGCTCAGCACTCTGCCCGAAGGGCTATCTTAAATACAGATCTCCCGCAGGTCCTTAATAACTCCTAAAGTGAGTAGTATCAGACATAAGGCCAAAAAAAGTTTTAAATACATTAAATAGTATATAAAAATCTCTTATTCTTATTTTTTATTTATTTTAGGCTAGTTAAATGAATTTCCGGGCTACCAAAATCTGAAGAGTACCTGCCTGAAGGGCTACCAGCGATTTTTTTATTTTGCGGAGACCTGATTCCCATTGTTAAAATTCACATCAGAGTCCTCATGCTGTCAACAGAATACCAATATAGATTTTTGGTCAGTGTCAATGTAAAAATAATTGAACCAAACTCTTATACAGTTATTATAAGAGGTGAAGATGTTTTATGTTTTTTCTGAAATTTGGTTTTAATTTTACTGTGTATTTATTTGTTTTGGTAACAAGCAAATCTCACCCACTCCAATCTTTCTCATCTCCAGTGGGCGTCTCTCAGGCAGACCATCATGGTGACAGCTGGAGTGCTCATCCACCTGACACACAAGGTGCAAGAACATTAAATAGAAATAAGGAGGAGAAAACACTAATTCACAGCCCTTAGCACAATCTAAAACTGAATAACATAATATTTTGTGTTCAAATCCATAGAGCACACCTTTTCTGTCCTGAGACCCTCAGGTGACCACCAAGGAAGGACACTGAGTAAGGTTACCCATTATTATTGATGTTGAAACCATCATCACAACTCCATTTTAAGTTTTTACTTTACCAACTCCATTTTGAGCTCCCGTGAGGCTCTTTAGCAAACCAGAAAACACTGAAATGCATATAAGGGTCAGGATAATTTTTTTTGGAAAATGGTAAACGTTTTACCCTAAATAATGTGACATTCTTTTGATAACATCAAGGCAGATGCATGTAACACTACATCTAAAATTTTAAACCCTTACAGTAAATTTATACTTACAGGTACTTCTGGTGGGAGACAGGAAAATCCAAGTCTTGAGTACTGTACCAAGTCAATGTACATGTATATTATTTATTAATTTAAATAAGTTGCAAAATGCATCATTTCATTCATCAAAGCTACATACCAAGTTAAATTATCTTCTGTATTGCAGCTGTAGAAAGGGCAATTCTGGAAACACTAGAGAAAATGGACATGAAGATCAACCATCTGACTTCACTGGTCCAGTCTCAAGTGGGGAACAGGCGTGTTGTACCCCAAATGCAGATGGCTGAAGAGGAAGAGGGTGGTGTCTTTCCCTCTAGCATCTACTGCAGACCTAGATAGGCTGGAACAAAGATTGGTAGACAGAGGGTTTCTGCAGAGAATGGTAAGAATCACTGAAACTGTCAAACCTACAACTACTAACAAAATGTAAACAAACTGTTTGTGTGCTAACATGTATGTGCATGTTTACACACTACCAGTCAAAAGCAGGGAATGATTTGCTGAAAGAAGTCTCTAATGTGCACTGCATTTACTTGCTAATGTATAAAATTAATGAAAAATATAACAGAAACAGTAATACTCTGAAACATTCCAATAATAAGCTATTTTAAAATATTTTTATATACTCATTAATCCAGCCCTCCAGTGTCACATGACCCTTCAAAAATCATTAGAATATGCTGATCAGTTAATAGCAATTATAAATGGCAGTTATTAATAATGGTTCATCTTATCAGTGTTAATTATCATCAAAACCAGTTTTTGCTACTCATTATATTTTATGGAAACCATAATTAATTATTTTTTCAAGGAATCTTTGAAAATTAGAAATAACGCTGATTTGCAGTGGTTAAAATCAGATGTTATGTTGGCGTATCATACTAGATGTATTTGAAAGTTCTGTTATAATCCTTCTCTGTGCGGTCATCACCGGTCTATTAAAACATATGGACACGGTTTGTGTCACTAGTTAAAATTGCTTATATCTCTGGATTTAAACATTCTTCGAAACATTTGGGAATCGGATAATGTAAGTACACAAGTCAGCAAAATATATAACACTGTTCTAGCAAGTGCACCATGGTTTACACAAAAACTTGAAGCAGTACAACCATTTTCACCTTTGATAATAATAATAAATGTTTCTTGAGCAGCAAATCAGCATATAACTTAGATTTGATCATATCCTGCTGAGAAAATTCAGCTTTGCATCACAAAAATAAGTTATATTTTAAAATAGTTAAATATAGTTCCTCTAAATAGTTTCATAATATTAAATTATACTGCATTTTCAATAAAATAAATGCATCTTTGGTAAACATGAGAGGCTTCTTTCAACAAAACAAAACAAAAAAATTACAAAATCTTAGTTGTTCCAATCTTTTAACTGGATGTGTATAGAATACAGGTCAATTTAATGCTAAAATATTACTTTAAAATGTCCCTGTTGAAGGTGAACATATTATCGATCAGTGGCGGGCCGAGCATGAAGAAAACTGTATGGAGGATTTGCTCCAAGGTGTTCTCCACTGACGTCGCCCGGCAGTTGAACTGGTGCGGGAGAGGAGACAAGAGAGGCATCCGAAAATCACGCATCGGAGCGCTCCTAGTAGGCAAGTTCAATAATGTTGTACAAATACAAGCAATAGAATTAATGGCGGAGCTGTCATTACAACATTAGTCAGTACAACTAAAATAATGTATAACAGTTTCCAAATTGGTTAAACATAACCTGACGTGGCATCAGCCATTAACAAAAAATATTTAGAAAAAATTTACTTGTGAAAAAACTTAAATTAGACTTAAAACAACGGTATAACATTACTCGCTAACAAAACGAAAACAAAAAAACACACGAAACAACATTACTCTATAACGTTAACGTTACTTGCTAATTAACAAACAGGTAATAGTCATCATACACAACTTAATTTGGAAGTTATTATAAAACCGATCGCTGACACAACAATTAGTTTTAAAATATACACGTACCTTAAGCAAATCCTCCCTTGCAACTAATCTAGACGTGTATTCTGCACAGCTGGGCACATGGTTAAGTTGAATAACGCGGGAAGAGCTTTGACGCATAGTTCACATACTCCTTCTTGTTTGGCTGTTGGCGTCGAACCAGCAGCTAATATTATTTGTTCTTTATGCTATTTAGATAACTTTGTCCGATTTATTCAGAAGAACCAGATAGTAAGACTCCTCCTGTAATGACTCTCCAAGCCACTAGGGAGCGCTGTCTGCTACTACCTGCAATTACTCTCACAACCATTGGTGGGCACCTCCTGCACCTTAATGAGAGAACTCTCCAGGCCACTAGGTGGCACTAACGGCCATGAACCCTTTAATTAAGACTGCTCATTAAGTTAATGTGTTCCACCTGTACTTTGACCTATTTAAGTTTGGCAGTTTCATTGTGCTGTGTTCAGTCTTGAGCCTACCCAGTACGTATTACCTGTGTTGTAGACCTGTTAAGTTTCATTTTCCAGTTGCCTATTGGACTACCTTCTGTTTTGTGCTGTAAAGCTGTAATGGATATTTTTGTTTATATTTACTACTGAGACCAAGTAAAGACTGCCTGCCTTTGAGTTACCTGAGCCTCTGAGTTTGCTCTTCCTTCTGCACATGGGTCTTCTAAGAAACTGTTCTTCCCAGTAGACCAGAGGTAGAGAACTAGCTTTCTCTGACTGGGAGACCCGGGTTCGAGACCCAGCTCAGACACCTCATGCCAGTCCATCGTGACAGCAAGACTGAACCATGGAAGTAGACCCAGCAGAAGAACAGACTCCTCCCTCCAATGTGGAACGGATACTATCTGAGCTCTCTAGCCAAGCTGCAGCCATTCATAAGCATGAACAAATCCTGACTGAGATTCTGCAGCATCTGAGACTTCAATCTATATCTCAGGCCTCTACAGACCCACAAACCCATGTACCCTTGCTTTCCAACTGCAGCCTAACAGTTTCTCGAGCCTAGACTTCCAGCCCCTGAGAGGTATGATGGGAACCCAGAGAGGTGTCGAGGATTCATTACCCAGTGTACCCTTGCTTTCCAACTGCAGCCTAACAGTTTCCCTACAGAGAGCAGCAGAGTGGCTTACATGACAACACTTCTTGTGGGAAAGGCACTGGATTGGGCTACAGCTCTCTGGGAGAGGAGGTCTCCTCTCACATCCAACAGTGATCTCTTCATAGCTGAAATGAGGAAGGTCTTCCACCACCCTGTTAGTGGAGCAGAGGTTGATCATCGACTTCTTCAACTTGCACAAGGAACCCCGCAGTGTTGCAGAGTGTTGCTATCGAGTTCCGCACCTTGGCTGCAGAAAGTGAGTGGGATCAGCGAGCCCTGAAAGCTGCATTCCATCGTGCTCTATCACGTGAGTTAAAGGATGAGCTGGCCTACAGAGACCCAGCCCCTGATTTGGAGTCTCTAATTGATGTTGCCATCAGACTGGACAACCGCATTCGAGATCGTCAAAGTGAACGTTGTCATGAGACTCGACTACCCGCGATCCACACCCCCACTGGCTTTGTGGAACCTTCCTCACTGATTGGCTGTCCTGAGGAGCCAATGCAGCTGGGAAGAACCTGGTTATCACAGGCTGAGAGGGAGAGACGGATGAGAGATAAGTATTGCCTGTACTGCGGTGAGTCCGGTCACTTCCGGGCCAATTGTCCTGAACTGGCGGGAAAAGGCAGCTCTCGCCCAAGAAGAGGGGGCCTGGGACGAGAGTAATTACTTGCCCCCGACCAGCAGCTTCGGGCCTTTTGATTGATGTCTCAATTTCCTTGGGCAATGAACGTCACAAGCTCATGGCTTTCATAGACTCTGGTGCTGCAGGAAATTTCATGGATTCCGCATTGGCAACACAGTTAAAGATTCAGCCCATCACTCTCCATGATCCTTTAACTGTTACCGCATTGGATGGAAGGCCCCTAGGTTCTGGCCAGGTAAGCCAGTGCACCAACTCCCTTCATTTTCAAGTAGGTTCTCATAGAGAAGAGATACAGTTTTTTTTTATTAATTCTCCCGAGTTCCCTTTGATCCTTGGCTATCCTTGGCTATAATATAAATCTATAATCCAAGAATTGACTGGTCTTCCAACCAGATAAGTGAGTGGGGGCCTAACTGCTGTGTGTCTGGCTTGTCTCTCTGCCATTCTCTTGAGCCACAGGCAACCTTCCCATCCAAGGAGAGCCTGACTAGATCTGGACTGAGACAAGTGGCTTCCACAGATCTCTCTACCTCTCCCGAGTTATCCCGTGTCCCCCAAGAGTATGCAGACCTCTGAAGTATTCAGCAAGGAACGTGCTGCCTCTCTTCCTCCCCATAGACCTTATGATTGTGCCATTGAACTGCATCCTGGCACTTGTCCACCTCGAGGGAGGGCTATTCTCCCTGTCTGCCCCCAGAAAGAGCCGCTATGGAGGAATATATCAACAAGGCTGTTGACAGTGGATTCATCCGCCCTTCAACCTCAACGGCAGGTGCTGGGTTTTTTCTTTGCGGGAAAGAAGGATGGCAGTCTCCGTCCATGTATTGACTACCGGGGTTTTAAATCGTATCACTGTAAAGAACCGTTACCCACTGCCATTGATGACCTCCCGCCTTTGAACTTCTACAAGGTGCCACAATATTCACAAAACTGGATCTTAGGAATGCTTACCACCTGGTCAGGATCCGTGCCGGGGATGAGTGGAAGACGGCGTTCAACACCCCAACTGGGCCATTATGAGTATCAGGTAATGCCCTTTGGTCTAGTCAATGCCCCAGCCGTCTTCCAGGCATTCATTAATGATGTTCTACGAGAGATGCTAAACAATTTGTATTCGTTTTTATCTGGATGACATCTTAATCTTCTCCCCGTTGTTACCAAGATCATGTCCAGCATGTCCGGGCAGGTTCTGTCTCAACTGTTTAAGAAACAAGCTCTTTGTGAAGATTGAGAAAAGTGAGTTCCCATGTTTCAAACTGTCTCCTTCCTTGGGTTCATTGTCTCCAATGGCAGCATTCGGATGGATCCTAGCAAGACCCAAGCAGTTCTGAACTGGCCTCAGCCTTGCTCTGTCAAACAGGTACAGCGCTTTCTTGGTTTTGCAAATTTTTACAGGAGAGTTTATAAGAAATTTCAGCCCTATTGCAGAAACCCCTTACAGCCCTTACCAAAAGGACCTCAAAGCCATTTCGATGGACTGAAGGGGCTAATCAAGCATTTGAGCTGCTCAATGCACTGCTTCAACCTCTGCACCCATCCTGACCCTCCCTGATCCAGATTTGCCTTTTGTAGTAGAAGTGGATGCATCAGCTGTCAGAGTGGGAGCTGTTCTGTCCAGGGGGCATTTCTAGGATTTTAATTTTAGGGGGGCTCAGCCCCCAATAAGTGTATGATTAAAAAAAATATTATTTGACTATAAGGGTAGGGTTGTATACTACTAACCTTATTGTAATCCACTATTCCATTGTATTCCCTGTATTTCATAATATGGGAGTAGAAGTACTGACTGAGCCATACAGTATATAACACTGTAAAAAAAAAAAAGAAAAAAGAAAAATTTAGAGGTGACCAGTCACTAGAAAATTTTGAGTTGGGAATGTAGATTTTTTTTTTTACAATGAAGACTTCCTGATTCATTATGTAGACATTCATGTTTATCCTTTGACTGATACCACTGCTTTTTTCTCATGAAATGTACGTGGAAATTGGCAAGACAATTAAAACAACATAAGGGTTCAATGACTGCAGTGAATCTTGGGAAACAGTGGTATTGTGTGTGAGAGGCTGTCTACGTTCTGTTCTCAACTGACTTGCTCATTTGCAGACCTACTCCCGCACGACAAGAAAAAAATTTGTATATCCATCTACAATGAAATATAAATTATTATTATTATTATTATTTTTGAGCTTTTTAGCCTTTATAATCAACAATATGGTTGGTTATACATCATCACCCCCTGAAAATTTTATTTCATTTCAAATCATTTAACTAACTAACCAGCTATATCATTAAGAATATAGACAAAACATGGATTAATGTAATTGTCTGTTGGCAACATGTTTAATCTGTTCTATATGTATTTCTATTTATTAAAAATAACAAACATGAATTATCAATTTGCCACTTCTATAAATCAGTACTTAAAAAAAAAAAAAAATCACAAATCCATTACTCTACTCGCCTCTTTACTCTAATATACAGTATGTATCATGATACACTAAATGATTCATTTTTACTTAATACAAAATTATATTTAATAATACAAAACAAAATAACTCCACATGATGTTTCTCTCTCTGTGCCCTTTAGTGCTTTCAGAAAATGATGTGTGTCTTTAATCATTTCTGTGCATGGTTGCACAATGTAATGCCAAAATACACAATAATATGTTTTAAATTTTTAAAAAGTAAGTTAAAATAAATTATGATTGTTTTCTAAAGTATGTTTTCATGGGTGTTAATCGCTTCATTTTTGTTGGAAGAAAAAAACAACTATCACACTGTGATGAGGGTCTGAAAGTGAACGCAGCGAAGACGTATTGGTATTGGATGAGAAAACCGAACTGTGTATTGGTCCCCAGTAACATTATGTAAACTGCAATTACAAGAACTGCACCAATGCAGATGTCATATCATAGCAATCTATCAATAACTGCACAAACACACACACACACACACACACCCTGTACTCTCTGATGTTCGCTCTGATCGGCGCCCCTGCGGATTGAAAAATTGCGCTGAATTCATGCAGATCAGGGGAGGAGCCGAAACTTGACGCAGCTTTGCGGCCGTTTCAAATGAGTTTTTAAAGGGGACTGAAGCGATTTACAAATTAATTAATCAAAATTATTTTTAGGGGGGCTGGGCAGAAGTTTAGGGGGGCTCAAGCCCCCCTAAAAAGGGCCTAGTGGACGCCCCTGGTTCTGTCTCAAAAGGCCAAGAGGGACAATAAGCTTCATCCTTGTGCCTTTTTTTCACGTCGACTCACCCAAGCAGAAAAGAACTATGATATAGGTAACCGAGAGTTGCTGGCGGTGAAGCTGGCACTGCAGGAATGGAGACACTGGCTAGGGGGGCCAAACACCCATTTGTCATTTGGACAGATCACCGGAACCTCACATACATCCGGGAGGCTAAGAGGCTGAATCCACGCCAGGCCCGATGGGCTCTCTTTTTTAACCGCTTTGATTTCATTCTCTCTTATCGACCTGGCTCAAAGCACTCAAAGCCTGATGCCCTTTCGAGACAGTTTGACATGCCAGATGTGGAGGACAGACCTGAGCCCATCATTCCCAGCTCCAAGGTGGTGGCAGGGGTTTCACTGGGGAATAGAAGTGGCAGTAAGGAAGGCTCAACGACAACAGCCTGACCCAGGTAATGGCCCCCCAGGTCGCCTTTTTGTTGTCTAATATTTGTACGCTCTGATGTGTTGCAGTGGGGACATGCATCTCTTCTCTTTCGGGTCACCCCTGGAGTTGCAAGAACTTTGAAGCGCATCCAGACACGGTTTTGGTGGCCCAGTATGCAGGTGGATGTCCGAAAGTTTGTGTCTGGCTGTTCTGTATGCACCCAGAATAAAGAACCTAAAGCCCACCCTCAAGGTCTACTCCATCCTTTACCCATCATAAGACGTCCATGGTCCCATATCTCCTTGGACTTTGTTACTGGACTTCCTAAGAATCACAAGGTAACACAGTCATCTTGGTGGTAGTAGACAGATTCTCAAAAGCATTCAGGATCCACGGGTTTCCTCAAGTAATGGTCTCTGATCGGGGGTCACAATTTACTTCCCGATTTTGGAAAGCTTTTGGCCGTCTGATTGGAGCATCCATCAGTCTGTCTTCTGGATTCCACCCTCAGTCTGATGGTCAGACAGAACGGGTCAACCAAGAGATTGAGAAGACCCTCAGATGCCTGGTGTCCAATAATCAAAGCACCTGGAGCTCCCGTCTGATCTGAGCTGAATTTGCTCATAACACCCTACACCAACCATTCATCCTTGGGCATGACTCCATTCGAATGTCAATTTGGGTTTCCCCCAGTTTTGTTTCCTGAGCAGGAACTGGAGGTCCAGGTACAAGCCGCAACCCAACTAGTCAAGCGGTGTCGTCAGGCCTGGCGGAAAGCACGTACAGCCTTACTGAGAGCATCACAACAGCAGCAGAAACAGGCCAACCAGCGCCGTAGAATTGGGCCATCACTACTCACGGCAAGGTCAGAGGGTGTGGTTGTCAACTAAGGATCTTCCACTTCATCTAGAGTCTCGGAAACTGGCACCCGATTCATTGGTCCTTTTTAAGATCCTTAGGAAGATCAACCCTGTGTCCTACCAACTAATTTTACCAAGGTCTATGCGCATCCACCCCACTTTTCACATTTCACGTTTGAAACCTGTTGTCTGCTCTCCTCTGTCCACAGCCAAGAAGCCCCCCCCATTACCCCAAGTCGTTGGTGGGCAGCCAGTGTATACGGTCCGTCGACTGCTAGATTCACGTTGAGTCCGTGGAAGGGTGAAATACTTAGTGGACAGGGAGGGTTATGGTCCAGAAGAGCGGTCCTGGGTGCCAGCTAAAGACATCCTAGATCCAAACCTGATCAGAGAGTTCCACCGCCATGACTCCAACCATAGCCAAAGGAACGTCGGGAGCCGTTCCTGAGAGAGGGGCTCCTGTAAGACTCTTCCTGTAATGACTCTCCAAGCCACTAGGGAGCGCTGTCTGCTACTACCTGCAATTACTCTCACAACCATTGGTGTGGCACCTCCTGCACCTTAATGAGAGAACTCTCCAGGCCACTAGGTGGCACTAACAGCCTGACCTATTTAAGTTTGGCAGTTTCATGTGCTTAATGTGTTCCACCTGTACTTTGACCTATTTAAGTTTGGCAGTTTCATGTGCTGTGTTCAGTCTTGAGCCTACCCAGTACGTATTACCTGTGTTGTAGACCTGTTAAGTTTCATTTTCCAGTTGCCTATTGGACTACCTTCTGTTTTGTGCTGTAAAGCTGTAATGGATATTTTTGTTTATATTTACTACTGAGACCAAGTAAAGACTGCCTAAAGACTTGCTCTTCCTTCTGCACATGGGTCTTCTAAGAAACTGTTCTTCCCAGTAGACCAGAGGTAGAGAACTAGCTTTCCCTGACTGGGAGACCCGGGTTCGAGACGCACCTCAGACACCTCCTGCCAGTCCATCGTGACACAGATAAAGAAAAAAAATATCTGACGTTCATTGCAATGTAAGTGAAAGCAGGCTGCTCGATCTTTTTACATTTTTGTAATTGTTTCTTTTAACATACAGCTTCAGCTATGAGGAACCCCGTCCTTCTGGCTCCAACCGAAGCAGATGCAGAAAAATTTATTAAAGATTTCCTACGCTTGGCCCCAGGGAGGATTTTACTTATGTTTTTTTTGTAATTCCTTTTTTTTTTGGAATGCCTGTATATAAGTTACAAATAGTGTATTGTTGTTTGCATAAAACTGTTATCTTGTTTTGTATGAAATCAAATGTTTTTTTTTTTGCCTGTTATTTATTTTTTTTATAAATAAAATCAACGAATGTATGTTCTTTAGTTGTTGTGTGGTTTATTTATTGATTATTATATGTTTGGTAATTGTAACATGCATGAGGGAGGATTATTTTTAAAAACATCGCAAAGGTTATTTTATTAAAATAATGGGAGGGGGAAGTTTTGATAAAACGATGTCTGTTCTACATCAATCAGACATCTTGCAGACGTGAACATCTGATTAACATCGTTTAAAGAGCGGATCCTAGACGTTCTAATTTATTTACGTCTGGAATACATAGGCTAGGCGTCGTCTTAACAGCTGGCAGGGACGTCTCGGCGACGTATGCCAAATGAGCAAACGCCCTAAAATATACATCTGCCAGATGCAAAAGACCACATCGCACAGACGTCTCCGCGACGTACGTGTGCTATCGCTTTAATGCAGTCCAATGTTTACTGCATCGTCCACAGACCTGTTTGCTCTATAGGCAAACTGAAGAGGATCCAGTAAGGGTCCAGTGATGTCCTTCAGGTGGTGCCAGCACCAGTTTTTCAAATGACTTTCATGACCACAGACATTAGAGCCACAGGCCTGTAGTCATTTTAGTCCTGTAATTTTTTATTTTTTGGGGGGGATGGGGATGATGGTGGAGCTGGTGTAACACAATCTGGGCCTGGTGCTTTTTTCCTTTCTGCTTCCGGAAGACCTGGCGCACCGCATCCTCGCTTATCTGTATTTCAGGTGGTGGGGGAGAGGGGGGTTGCAGGAGGTGTGAATGGTGTGAACGGTTGTTTGGAGAGGCGTTTCAGGGCAGGTGATGGATGTTCTTCTTTCAAACCTGCAGTAAAACTCGTTCAGATCGTCTGCCAGTTGTTGATTCTCCACAGTGCTGGGGGATGGTGTCTTGTAGTTGGTGATCTCTTTCAGACTTTTCCACACTGATGCTGAGTCGTTGGAAGTCCTTATTTTTCCAGGATAATTCCTCTTTGCCACTTTAATCTCCTTTTCCAGTGTGTATTTAGCCTGTTTATACAAGACATTGTCCCCTTTCCTGTAAGCATCTTCTTTGGCCTGATGGAGCTGTCTGAGTTTTGCAGTGAACCACGGTTTGTCATTGTTGTAAATTAGTTGAGTCCTGGTAGGAATACACATATCCTCACAGAAACTGATATAAGAATGTTACAGTCCTCTGTGAGCTCATCCATGATCGGTGGGCAGCAGCTTCAAAAACACTCCAATCAGTGAGGTCAAAACAGAGATTGTAAATCCTGCTCTGCTTCATTAGTCCATCTTTTTACAGTCCTTACTACAGGTTAAAAATGATTTTAGGTTTTGCCTGTAGGTCTGTATAAGATGAACCAGACAGTGATCAGAACGTCCCAAAGCTGCTCGTGGAACAGAGTGATATGCGTCCTTTATTTGTGGTGTAACAGTGATCCAATATGTCTCATGTGGGACATGTAACTATGCTGTCTGTATTTTGGCAGTTCACGGGAGAGATTGGTTTTGTGTTAAAGTCCCCAAGAATGATTAAAAAGGAGTTCGGGTGTTGTTGTTCTGTCTCTGTGATCTGATCAGAGATTTTCTGTAAAGCCAGGCTTACGTGCGCTTGCGGAGGGATGTAAACACTCACCAGAATGAACGACTGAAACTCCCGCGGCGATAGACCGGCTTGCAGTTAATGAAGAGTGTTTCGAGATCTGAGCAGCGCATCTTTTTTAACACAGTTACATCTGTACACCACCGTTCATTGATGTAAAAGCACGTCCCGCCGCCACTTGATTTCCCCGTTGATTCTGTGTCGCGGTCCTCTCTGAACAGCTGAAAGCCCGGCAGATGGAGCGCGCTGTCAAGAATGGCGTCATGCAGCCAAGTTTCCCGTGAAACCAGAGCAGCAGAGTGTGAGAAATCCTTATTTGTCCGAGAGCAGAAGGAGTTCGTCCGTTTTGTTGGGTAGAGAGCGGAGATTTGCCAGATGGATACTAGGCAGCGGCGTTCGAAATCCGCGTTTTCTGAGTCTCAACGAGCGCGCCAGCTCTTTTTCCACCCCGTCTGCGCGTCAAAAATGTCCAGTAAAACATAAGAATAGTAGTCGGAAAACCGTTAAATATATAATTTAGATTATTTTACTTGAATGGTTATTGTGACTTTGAAATAAGAAACTGATTATAGATGCCGTCATAGATGCAGGCTCCGCACACTTTAACTACCCGAGGAATCCTTGCGAAATGCCAATCAGGACAAACGGATGGGAGGAGATTTCGCTCAAGAGCAATTGACATGGCTGAGAAGAAAATGTGTAGGTATCATTAAGGTTTTTATGACCTAGGTGTACATTTTACCAGTTGTTACCTACAGTTTATACAAACATTATGGTCATCGACCAGTGGTTGATATCTCAAACATAATAATATCGCGTTGAATAACACAATCGAATTATGATTCATTATATAAATAGAACCGAATGTCAGGTCTTTACTGAGTCCTATGTAAACCTAGTATTTATATTTAAACCTGTAAATTCATCTGAAACTCACGCACATGTTTATTATGTGTTAAAAATTGTAATCTTAGTTCAAATGGAACATACGAGCCCTGAGTGGAGCGTCGGCCGTTTTCATTTGTTGCGTCCATACAATATTATTTAAAGTGTGAAATATTCATTTTTTCACAGAATGTAGCCTATTCATGAACAATTATATTGAAGTTTTTCTAAATCCCAAACAGAGTCCAGACATCAGTAAAGCATCCGTTTATGAACATGTTTTATAGGCTTTTTTTTTTTGACAGACGTGACAAAAAACCCAAGAGTTTTTATATATTTTGTAGCCTTTATGTGATTAAAATGCACAAACCAGAAGCACAAATATCTGCAGAGAAGGGCTGGCCATTCTCAAAACATAAAATATCAATTTTTACTTCAATTTTCGTTTTTGTGTTTCAGAGGAAAAATCAGTGTTAAGACATATCTTCATTACGGACCGTTCTGAAAGAAGAATTTATGCAAACGCGTATAAAAATGCTTTAAAAACTTTAACAGAGATGTCCAGAGGGTATTTAAATAGGTCTGCCCTCCCATGTAAGATTTTTTCTAGTTACTAGTCGTTCATTTTCGTCATTATTACTAATCGCAGGTTTATATTAAATTTACATCTATAATCCATAATGAACCTTAATTATATTCCTCGCTCAAGCACATGCATTGAATTTTGCCCCAAAGCACAGGCAGAAATAGCCCAATAATTGTGAAAAATTAGACATTTTAATTATTTATTAATAAAAAAATGATTTCTTGTCGGCCAGCAAGATGAAATTCACAGTTCTGACTTTATCCACATGAACGCGCCTTTAGAGAGAAATGCACCTTCACAAGATTACACAATGCTTTCGTTTTGAATTGATTCGTTTTAAAAGACCATTTCAGCTTTCTGTAGATAATATTTCTTCATGTATGTGAGACACCCCAATTTTAAGTTATTTAATTATAAGGAAAAAAAATCACGTGATGCCTGCGCATTAATAATTTTCGCACAAAACACTTGAATATTAATAATTCACATTTTGCATATGCATTACAAAGCATATATATATATATATATATTCATATATATATATATATATATATATATATATATATATATATATATAATATTACATATAATTATCCTAAATAAAAACCAAACAAGATTTGTAATGAAGATAAAATATGTAGACAAAAATAAGAATAAATGCTGCAAAAACGTGCACTCAGCATCATGCACGACGAGCAAATCTTGCAGTGATATTTTACGGACTATTATACAAACCTGCATTTAAATTCGGCTACAATTTTATTTATTTATTTATTTATTTGTACTTAAATTACATGAAACAAGTAAAGAAGACTGAAGTTTTCAATTAATAAAGCTCTTTTTAACATCATGTGCATTTTGTTGATTATAATGAGAGAACTGGAGTCCATTCTTTAGAGTTTCAGTGATTTAGCTAAATCGTTGCAGGTTTAATTTATTCGTTTTCTTGTTTTAATTAGGCCTAAAATAATGGGGCGACATTATTCAGTGCCTCACTTTTACTAAAATAAAGAAAATAATTTATAAAACACACAAGCCTAGCTCACAATAGGCTACCACTCTTAATGCTCCGATTGCAAAGTAACCATAATTTATTTTGAATAATAACACATAATTCATATTATATAAAATAATACTGCACACTATTTAAATGTGTCAAAATCTAAAATATGGTGTAGAGAAAATTTGGGGGGGGGAGCACAGGCTCATAGGCTTGATATTTATCCGTTGCTTGAAATTCGTTCTAAGAAACGCACATATCTTCATAAGAACTAAACTTTTCATCTGTGAATAATAAATATGTTTTTCTTTCATTTTCCCCGACTGCAGTCAAATATAACACATCGGTGAGGCAAAGCTGATGTCAATTTGCGAAAAATGTGCTTTGATGCGCTTGTTTGAAAACTTGTGATTAAAGCGCCACTCAGCGGTCAAAAGCTGCAATTGCACTTTTGCAGACGCCGCGGCGGTAGTTAACCAACGTTTTGGATGGCCACCTACTGTAATAAGGAGGCTATTATAGAAAGGCATATAGATGCTATTTACACTAAGTGCAAATAGCAGCATTTTTTGTGATATTTAAACTAAGTGCAAATAGCTATAGATTCTATTTAGAATTGATGAAAAAATGGATGCTTTAAATTAAATGCATAGCCTAGTAAGTAATAGGCCTAAAATAAAAATAACAGTTTGTTTTCATAAACAAAAAGCGAAATAATGTGACTTAAATAATTAAGATAATGAATTTAAAACAGAAGTGTGTTGCAGCGCCATACAAGTAAGTTCACGGAAAGTAAAGGATGACAACGCACATTCTGTTTTGTTTGCTTTATTTTACAAATCTTCATTTGTTTACCATTTAAATGCCTTTGCAGGAGTTAATTAGCTGATAAGAGTGTAGCACCTTGTGTCTTCATTACTGAACCTTTTCACAATATTCTAATTTTCTGAGATACTGAATTTGGGATTTTCCTTAGTTTCAGTTGATAATCATCAAAATTAAAAGAAATAAACATTTGAAATATATCAGTCTGTGTGTAATGAATGAATATAATATACAAGCTTCACTTTTTGAATGGAATTAGTGAAATAAATCAACTTTCTGATGATATTCTAATTATATGACCAGCACCTGTATTTCTCTGAATTCTCCCAGATTACTTGTTGACATTCTATGACAGTAAAACTGTGCGTTTCTCATGAATTGAATGAGATATTGATTTTATGTTTAAATAAATATTACAAATACTCTTGTGTTTTTATTCTGTATCTCCCAATGTTGTCTGTATAGCCTATATTATAAAAATAACCTTTAAAATATAGGCTGATAGCTCAAGACCACAATAGAACTTGGAAATGCATGATTTTGTGCTTGAACGTTGCTCTACACTCAAATGATGTTTGATCATGCTCATTTCCCAAAATGGCTTAATTATTATAGAGATGATTGCAATTCAACAGTTATGTTTTTTTTTTTTTTTTTTAGGATGATCACATCCTGTGGATGTGAATGGAATAGTTGTGGGACACCAAGAAACCATCTCAGACAAAGGGGTGACAGAACTCTATTAACATATACAGACCACAGCTGTAACGACAAGAGCAACTTTATTTACATTAATGGTAGTAAACTGGAAATATATATATATAAAAGGTTTGAGCTTAGGATGCTGGGTACATTCCCACTCTGTTGAAACCCAAGGTGTAATATACTTTGTCACTGCTATTGCTGCAATAAACATCTTCATCAAGATCTTCGACATCCTCATCACTTTTTCTTACAACATAAAAACACCACTGGTCTACATGGTACAGGAAAAGGCAGAGCTCACAAAACATGAAGGAAAGGTATACTCATAAATACATATTTGAAATAAATATTTTATTAGTATTGCTATAGTAATTTGGTCATCGATCCCATGATTTTTCTTCACCAACATTCAAATTTTTACAGATAAATATGAATAAAAAGTGTACTTTTAAGACACTTTTTTTTCTAACTATAAAAATAAATGTCCCACTTGATGAATAACTGATAAACCTAATAACACTTTATACAGAAATATGTTGAGGGAGATACTTTTTATTATCAAATTTGAAAAAATCTAAATAATATTTATGATAGTTAGATAACTTTAGGTATATGTGACCCTGGACCACAAAACCAGTCTTAAGTTGCTGGGGTATATTTTCCGCAATAGCTAAAAAAAAAAGAAAAATTATATATAATAATAAAATAAAATAAATAAAACCTTGTTATGGGTCAAAATGATCGATTTTTTGTTTTTATGCCAAAAAACAAATTCATTAGGATATTAAGTAAAGATCATGTTCCATGAAGATATTTTGTAAATTTCCTACCGTAAATATATCAAACTTGTTTTTTGTTTAGTAACATACATTGTTAAAAAATTATATGGACATATTCCTCCTCAGTTTAGTGAAATCTATCGTGCTAACGCTGTTGGAAGGATCTATTTTGAATGCTGTTGAGTCTTCCATTGGGCCTGATAAACTGACTTTCTCTTCTCTATACAAATTGTTCTAATATTTTAGATGTTATTGCACCTTTTAAGTTAAAGTCACCCAGGCAGAAAAAGTTAATCTATTATTGGCCTCGACGACAATGCTCGCTCTCTTAGGCGGGCATGTTGTCAAGCGGAGAGGAAATGGAAACAGGATTTTCGTTAACTGTGTCTTGTGAGTTTTTTTCAAAGAATGTCTGTTTTAACTTTCAGAAAGTTGCAAAATCAGCTAGGTCTAAGTATTTTTCAGATTTGATTAATACACACTCTCATAGACCTAAAATTCTGTTTTCCACGACTTAATTCAATGAATTAATCCAGGTTGTCAGTTTTCATGTGGGCCCCTCAACTGAACGTTGTGAAAATTTTTTACAGTTTTTTTTCAGATAAAGTGTTAGCTATTCACTTGTCTCTTTTACCTTGCAGTCATCAGATCTGTCACTGTTTTTTTCACTGGCAAGTCCGGCTTCCTTTTCTTGTTTTCAAAATGTTTCTTTGAGGGAACTCTGTGGTTTGGTCAATAAGATGAAGAAAAACTGCCTCTTCACTTGATGTCATTCCTTCTGAGATTATTAAGGGCCTCTTTTTCTGAAAATCGGGACTTCCATTCAGTCATTGATTAACTCGTCTCTACGTGCTGGGGTAGTCCCAAAATGTTGTTAAGCATGCTGTAGTTCAACCTTTGCTTAAGAAACAGGGTTTGGAGGAAAATTTGCCTTAATAATTATCGGCCTGTCTCTAAGCTTTCATTTTTATCAAAACTTTTAGAAAAAGTTGTATATTCACAACTCATTTAAATTTTTAAATGTAGCTAAATTAACAGAACCTCTCCAATCTGGTTTTCTCTGCCCATCATAGCACTGAGTCTGCTTTGCTTAAAGTATTCAATGACATTTTGCTTGCAGTGGATAGTGGTAAAAATTCAGTTTTGCTGCTTCTTGATCTCACAGTTGATACAGTTGATCATGATATTCTTCTCTGCCGGTTAGAAAAATTGTATTGGGGGTATGCTTTGCAGTGGTTTAATTCATATCTTAGAGACAGGTCTTTTTCTGTTGAGTTAGGTAAGTTTTTCTTCATCTGTTTGCTCCTATTATCTGTGGAGTGCCTCAAGGATCCATTTTAGGGCCACTTCTTTTTAATTTATATATGCAACCTTTGGGAGATATTATTAGGATACACAATGTTTCATTTCATTTATATGCCGATGATACCCAGTTATACATACCATTGAAAGCTGGCGATACCATTCAACCCGTTATTGGCCTGCCTAGGGGACATCAAGAAATGGCTTTCCAATAGCTTTCTTAGACTTAATGAAAATAAAACAGAAGTAATTGTCTTTGGCCCCCCTAAGTTGAGAAGTGGTCTCATAAATTAGCTTGGCAAGCATTTCCCCTCAGTCTCCTCCCAGGTCAGAAATCTTGGTGTTATTTTTGGATTTTTGAAAAATCTTAAAGAGCAGGTCATATGGGTTTTTGAAAAATCTCTCTTTTTGCAGTTTATAACGTAGCTATCCTTAAATGAAAACAATCTGCAAAGTTGTTAATCAAAAAAGTGCATGATAAATAAAGATATTGTCTCTCAAAAGAGAGAGTCGGTTCTGAATCGCCTTAACGAGTCGTTATATTTTCTAATCTTTTGCCTGTTACGGGTCTACGTCACTGGGTACACATTTGCATAATCCCCGCCTGCCCGCGAAACATGAACAGAGTCTGATCTGCCCACAAACACTTTTGCTATTAGTGCGTTTACATCATGTTGAGCAAGACGCGGTGTTCAAGGATACCACAGAAATACAATTCGAGCCTTTTGTTGTGTGCTTGTCATTTTATCAAGGACTGCCTCTCTAATCTGGGCTTTTATCTTCGTTGGCTTCTAATCTTCTTAATTTGGGCTAACAAGCTCTCTGAACCACGACCTGTAAGTAGTACGATTGTTACTTTAGGTGTTTTTTTCAAATGAGTGCTCAAAATATAATTTTTTTGTGCCAATATGTGATGTATACCTAGTGCAGGCTTTAGGTTTTCCAGGTAAAGCACGATATTACAGTCTTACTGAAGTAGTTCTAAAAATTTGCAGTGAACCAAAGAATATGTAGATTATTGTAGACTGACGTTGTTCTAATTACTTTGTTTAATAATAAAGAATGTAGTGTAGCACACAGACTTTATAATAATTGTGAAAAACTGCGTTTATTGTGCTGCACTGGCAGTTACAGGGTTAATGCGGGAGAGATGAGTGATTTCGGCTGGTGCTCCTGTGACACAACTGTTCTGCGTTCTGATTAAAAGTTAAGACCAAGCGTCTTTTGTCTGTCGTTCTTCAAACATTACAGTAAACATATTTTGGTTTACAAACTGTATTGTTTAATCATTTAGTCATGTTAGCACTCGGCTAACGTATCCACCTATTGTTCACAGTTTAGCAGCTAAACTTTAGCTGTGGGCACGATTCGCTTGCATAAGTGTTTTTGTATTTTATGTCATTATAAGAACGGACTGACTATATTATTGTTTTATGTAAAGGTGCTTTGTCAATGGTAGTGCTGGCTAACTGGCTCAAGGACTCATCTCTGTGCCAATCACAACAGGTTTGGCCAGCTGACCAATCAGAGCAGAGTAGGCTTGAGGAAGGGCGGGGCTTGCTCCGAACTTGCTTGAAACGAATAATTTCCTAATCATTGGAAAATTATTCTAATATTAATGTATATTCTAAGAAAATTACAATGTTTTCTGTCCTTGGATGCATTTAAACCTGATGTAGGGGACTCCAATACAATATTGGGACACTTTAAAATACCATCTGACCTGCTCTTTAATCACATTTTTCTCCATGATGTTTTACCTGGCATTGATTAAAGTGTCCCTTCCCACTCAAATAATGATCAGTTCTTTTAAAGTGTACATGAAAGTCGTGACATTTGCCAAGTATGGTAACCCATACTCGGAATTGGTGCTCTGCATTTAACTCATCCAAGTGCACACCCACAACAGTGAAAAGTGAACACACCGTGAACTGAGTAACTGCAGGAACCATTTCCATTCCAGCAGTAGACTGATGCAGTCTGAGGTGCTGCATTATATCCTAGATCAATAAAACTAACAATTTGACATTTGATTTCCTTATGCTATGTTTAAGATTATTATGTGGTGTTCCTGCATTTTTGCTGTCAGACAGTTGTCAAGGTCTTCAGTGACAAAAATACACAAAACACAATTTAGTCTTTAGCTCAAACTTGTATTAAAGCTCATAAAACAATATCAAGTAGAACTGACATGAGATCAGATCTTATCGTGTCTCTGTTTACAGCAAACACATCTTTTGCCTGACATTAGAAAATTTTAGCTTACGTGATTTTGATACATTATATACCATATATTATAAAAATGTAAATGTAAAAAAATATATATCTGAGTGCTAAATTTGATAATTAGAATTATGATTAGCATTAATCCCAAAATCATTATTATTGTAGGCTTCATACTGAAGACCCAGAATCCTCTCTGTTCTGATCATTGACTTGATTCACTTTACTGCTCCACCTGTGAATAAAACAACCAACAATAACCATTCAATATCAAATATCATTCCTGCACATGGATGTTCCTAATAATGTAGCATTATTCATTTTAAAGTGCATGTGTGTATTTCCTTCATTAAAATTACTAACAGCTGCAGTTTTGTGCAAATGTGTGCATATGAATAAAAAATAAAACATATTTTCTGACACAGTGCTACAAGTTAAAGCTTTAAAACTGCTAAAAGCATTGAGTTCATTTTTTCTTTTTTGTGCTGATATTTAAGAAAAGAGTTCATGTTTGAATATTTAATGAACGTAATAGATTCTGGGTACAGACGTCACATCATCACACATATTCATTTTATGCTCATACTAAAATGAGGCTCTTCTGAGGATCCTCACCTGATAATGAAGCTCCTTCTCATTTCACAAGTTTCTAAGATTTAGACCAGGATGTAAATTGCATACCAGTGTGCTTTGTAGCAGCTCTACACAAAGGCTGTTCACGGTTCAGTCTGTAAGGGGAAAATCAGAAGAGAAAATAATCAGTGTTGGCTGTAAAGGATTGCAAATTAGATACTATATTTCAAAAGTAAAATGAAGTGTCACATTAAATTAAGATTCTAAAAGTTAGTTACACATATATCTAAAAACAATATTTGGGTTTTAAATATAATCCATTTAAAACATGAATTATGTTCACATGTTATTATGACTGCAGGAGAACCTGAGTCACTGTAAAGAGAAACACATGCTAATGAGTTTGAGGTTTATGTGATTGATGACATAAAAGCAAATACAAATGATATTCATAATTAAAATGAAAACCTTTGAGCAGAACTTTCACTATTTAAAGTGGATTGTCCTCTAGTTAAAACATTGCTTTTATTGGTCTTAGTAAATAATGTGAATAATGTTTCTTGTACAATGTAAAAAATTATAACAAAAATTTAAGTTTTGAATGTCAGATTTGTTCTGACACAAACTCTTCCAATAAAGATTAATAAAAAAAATTTTGACATATTTTTTGAAAGGTGTCCCATGTATTAAAGCTATATGAAGCTTTCTTTAACACCACAGAGAGAGATTTACTCACCTTAGTTTACAGTTTGAGTCTCGGAGCACGTAAATGAGCTGCTTCTCTGAGTGTCCTATGTTATTGTTTTTCAGATCAAGCTCTTTTAAAAACTGCAGTGCTTTTGTGTTTGTCAAAGACTGAGTTAAAGCAGAAAGGTCTGTAATGCCACAGAAATTTAGACTAAAAAAAGACAAACAGACAGACAGAATCATAAAACAAAACATAATTTATAATTGTAAACAAACATTAAATGAACTGATATGAATCTGATTTAAACTATATGTTTTAAGAATTATGATGTTCCTCACCTCAATCTCTCCAGTTTACAGTGTGGATCCTTCAGTACGTCACATAATTGACTCATTCCTGTGTTTTTTATTTGATTCTCACTGAGGTCCAGCTCTCTCAGGTGTGATGGGTTTGATTTCATAGCTGAAGTCAGGATGAGACGCTGTTTGTATGTAATACCGCATTCACTCAAACTGAAGAAAGAAAAAGAAAATACAATAATTCAGATCCATGTTAAGCTCGTGTGAGTTAAATGCATCATATCACATTATTTTAGCTGTCATTACTGTCTTCTTTCACAGCAAATTTGTCAGATTTCCGTATATGAAACCAATTTTATAGCCACAAAGTATCAGAGTGTAGTGTTCTTTATACTGACACACAAACTGAACAATCAGTGGCTAATTAGCTAATAGAAATTTTCAGTCTTTCTTTAGATGAGGAAATGCCAGGTGTATCTTTAAATGATGTGATATGAGTCGTTTTCTTAAAACAAATTAACAGTGAACTTTAATCAGTGATGGGTTTGTTGTACAGTATAATGATACTAACTGTATTATTTCCAGCTTGCATTGTGGGTTCATCAGTAGATCACTGAGGTTATTCACTCCAGAGTCTCCTAGTTTATTCATGCTCAGGTCCAGCTCTCTCAGATGTGATGGGTTTGATTTCAGAGCTGAAGTCACAGCAGAACAACCTTCATCTGTCATATCACAGTATCTTAACCTATATTAAGAGAAATGAGAAAATAAATCACACTTAATTCTGTTTCATTTAAATAAAACTTTTTTTTTTTCTTGTACGTGAATATTCTTCACCTCAGTCTCTCCAGTTTACAGTGTGAATCCTTCAGAACATCACATAAGGTGTGATTCACCCCTGTGTTTTTTAGTTCATTTCCTACTGAGGTCCAGCTCTTTCAGATGTGATGGGTTTGATTTCAGAGCTGAAGTCAGATGAAACAACTGTTTCTCTTTAATACTGCATTCACACAGACTGAAGACAAAAAAAGAAAAGGCCAAGAAACAAACACGTTAAGTTCATGTGTGAGTTAAATTCCTAATAAGTAAATACAAGACCAGTAAATTATTTTTAAAAAATTACACAGTGTACACAATGTACACAGATAAAATCATTTATAATAAGCTCTGCAATATTCCATTAAAAAAAAATAAGAATTTTCAATTTTGTTTTCATGGTGGACTTTAAGAAACTAAACAGTTAATCACACTGTAACTGCGTACAGTATAATGATACTAACTGTAGTTTCTCCAGCTTGAATTGTGGGTTTCATCAGTAGATCACCGAGGCTTTTCACTCCAGAGTCTCCTAGTTCATTCCCACTAAGGTTCAGTTCTCTCAGGTGTGAAGGGTTTGATTTCAGAGCTGAAGTCAGTGCAGAACATCCTTCATCTGTCATATAACAGCAGCTTAACCTGCATTAGAAAGAGAGCATAAAAAGAGAGAAGAAAACTAACTGAATTAAAATTAAATCATTTAAAAAAAAGACAGAAGAAGAGGGTCTGGGTGCCTTTGGATAATTTGTTTCGATGTTTTTACCTTCAAAACAGAAAAACAAATAAACCATTAATTTATCACACATTTGGGACGTATGTTTCCCTTTAACTATGTCACTAAGTGATGCTCCAGAACACATCATCAGTGATGTTTCCTGGGACCATCAGGTGTTTTCGAGTCTTTCAACAACCATACACCCTTGCCCAGATGACCCAGCCAGGGTCCTGTATCTGGTGTTACCTTCTCCCCAGCCTTGATAAAAGTTATAGTCTTATTCACTGAAGGTAGGCACTTGCAGTGAGTGATCCTGCTGGAGATGGTATCTTCAATGGCCTTCTGGATTTTGTCATAATGTCAGCGATAACACTCCCACTCAGTGCTCTTTGACAGCTACTGAGGATTTGGTCCAGAGTCCCTCTCATCAGGCACAGAGTGCAAGCTGGTGACTCTGCCTTCCCCCAGTAGAAATAGTTGGAAGGGCCCTGGTAGTACATCGTATTAAACCTGGATTATGAATTTCATTCAGTCGGGCTCGGATTTCAAGAGCCCAGCCCAAGTGGCTTTGCACTCCACCATTTGTTTCCACCTTGTCTAGGCTTCCTGGTGCTGCATCTCAGCCATCCTGCTGGCTCTCATTTCCTTGGGCGATACTCGTACCTCATTTTGGAGATGCGACCTCCTCCTTGCCTTGTCAATGGCAAAATGTCATGTTACTACCCCAGGCCTGTCTTTCTTGAGCCACCGGTGCCTACCAACACCCCTTTGCTCCAGACTTGATTCAGCAACATGTCCTGACCTCAGTCACTGCCTGAGCGATTTTTGGTCACATGACTTGTGGTACTGCAACCCTAGCACCTCCCCTAGGGCCTCATTTATCAATCTAACAAAGAAATGAACACCGATCCGTGCACACAAATCATCATTGACAGAGTTCATGTGTGATTCATGAAACATTTGTATGGCCCCAATCTCATCGTACGAAAGATTCACATGTTTATAAATGTGGCGGCAGAAAACAATCGTCATTTGAATATTCCGCCCCTAAAAAACACCCAGGTTTAGAAGCCCCTGTCCCTAGAGTTTACGACATGGAGAAACGAAAACCTGGCCAAAAAGAGGAAGTAATCCTCATGAAAGAGAAATTGATTTACTCCAAAAACACCCGTTAACCTTGTAATTGCAAACAATTAGGCTACATTTAATTAATGTAATTTATATGTAGCTTATATTAAAATACTGGTAAATCGAAACAGCAATATTTAGCTCTCCTCACTCTACAACAAATATTTAAAATTTAACGGCATTCAGAACAGAATAAGAATGAAAAATAAGTAGGCCTAGTTATAAAATGATATATTACACTATAAAATAAAACACAAATTAGGCTATAGTGGCATTTATTATAAATGACATACAAATGTCAAGCAAAACTGAAACAGCATTGGGCTGAATACCAGGTCCTAAATATGTTTATTAAATATAATAAATACGTCTTATACCACAAGAATCCAAATGTGTTCCATTCTTGCCATATTTGTAACATTTGTTTGCATTATATTTATCATGTAGCCTAAACATGGCTTTATACTTCACTCATGCGCTAATATCCGTGTAAAATCCTACACATGCACAGGAATGTTTGTTTGGGCACTGCATGCTGATTTTACAGCAGATCATTTTATAATGAAAACTGTTTAACTTTTATGTTTGGTTGACTGCATTTTAGTTTGATGACCAATGGCTGAAATGTCAGGCAATGCTAGAATTAATGTTGTTTAGTTCGCCTGTGCGATCAGATGTATTAAATCAAATAAAAAATATAAAGAAAATAAAATAAAATGCATTCAAAAGAGTGTCACAAAAATGGAGCATAGCCTATACTTGTTGGACAGTGTTTTTTTTTTTTTTTTTTCTCTTGTTAATCGGTTAATTAAATTATACCCTATTAGCTAACTTTGGGTAGTCCCAGCCTTTTCCATAAGAACCTGCTGATTGTCCTCTCAAAGCCCTCCACTGTAGATATGGGAAACCTAGTAGACTAAGAGGGGCAAAAGGGTCTTCGGAAGAATGCTATGTTTGTATATCTAAGCCTTGAACTTACCAGGTAGGCCTGATTTGGCCACTGCAACTAGCCAAGCTTCTAGCTCTTGCTAGATATAAATAAATAATTTTTTTTAAAAACAACATGATTCACAAACAGGGTGCTACATACTATATGTTGTGTAAAATCAAGTGATCTTTACTTATGAAGTGCATTGTATAATGTAGATTGTCAAATCTGCTTCATAAACATAAAAACAAACATAAAAAAAAAACAAGTCAAATAAAGTGATCTTAATTTGATTCTTGTATGTGAATGTTACTGACCTCAATCTCTCCAGTTTACAGTGTGAATCCTTCAGTACGTCACATAAGTGATCCATCCTGTGTTTTTTCAGTTTATTCCCACTGAGGTCCATTTCTCTCAGGTGTGATGGTTCTGATTTCAGAGCTGAAGTCAGGATGAGACACTGTTTCTCTGTAATACTGCAATTCCACAGACTGAGGACAGGAAGTAAAAAAAAGAAAAAAAAAGAAAATTGGGACAGATCCATCCTGATCATTTATGGTTTTGGAGAATTTTTCTTGTCATGTCTGACAGATATTTGTCATTTGAAACTGACAACTCCAGAAATTACCAATATCTAGCATTAAAAAGATAAATAAATGCTCTAAAAGATATATTGCTAATTGTTAGTTTAATTAATACATGAACTAATTTTAATAAATGAGTCATGAGTTGATAAGAGATGATTATGACCGTGTACATAAATCTTCAGTAAAGAAAAACTGGGTGAAAAGTGAAAGTGTACGACAGGAACCAAACACTACAAAGAATTTTGCCCAAACAACACAAAAACTATGGTTGGGTATCGATTGGGTTTTTTTACGATACCGGTGCCATATCGATACTTTTAAAAACGGTACCGGTGCCCCTAGACAGTGCCTGAACCAATACTTAAAAAAAAAGAGCCACAAAAAAAAACTATGGATAACATTAAAGAACATTAAAAATATTTAAAATAAATCCATAGTTTTCACACGCTCCTTGGATGCTCTCTCATTTCCCAAGCACCCCTTACTCTAAGGCTAATACATGTATTTCATGATCTGGGTTATTATTTAATACAAAACCACACATAATGTTTCTACTGTATCTCTGTAAATCACTCTGATATTTAGTTAAAATGAGTGCTGTCTGTCACTGTCTTTAATCAGTTCTGTCAACGACTGTATGGTCATTCTTTATAAAGTAGCAACAATGTCGTTAGTACTGTGTACTGTAGTACCATGCACATGTCTTAGGCATATTAGCATTTTCACCCAAAAAGGGTTTTAAGACAGTAATTTATATATTTTGCTGTAGTGTGTCAGTAGGAAATATCACTTTCTATTTCCAAACATTAATTTTGCCATTAATTTTAATAATAATCTAGTTAGATTTTTGAATGCACAAGCAGTCTGGCAAAAGCTGGTGCTCCAAATGGAGATCTGATATCACCATCATCGAATCTGTCTGGGATTAGATGAAGAAACAGATGAAACTGAGATAAACTAAATGTAAACTGATATTTTCTACTCTATTTTCTACACACAACAATAAAAGATATAAACAACTGGCTGAACATGAAAATACTAATGTGGCTAAGACTTTTGAACAGTAGTGTATGTATAAAGTAAGTATAATTTAATTTAGTATATTTAAATAAGTGTAATTAAAGTATGTGTTCATATGTGTTACGGGCTAGATTTTTGCTGGAGGAAAGAGCTGTGGTGTGACGAGTGGTGAACGGAGTGAAAACTTTACAGTAGATGGGAAACCGATTGCTCCCTCGTGACTGTCACAGGTTAACCTGGTGACTCTATAAAAACTTGGACTTACAAACAAACACCCATTTCACTGATACTGTGTATTGCCGGCATTATTAACATCTGTGTACACCTCAGGAAAGTTTTATGGAGTTTTTGTTTTGTTTAGTCTAAAGTTTGTTGCTGCTGTGTTTTGTTATAGTTTCAAACTCTTGATTGTTTTCCCTTAAAGTTTGTTATTATTTTTCTAAAAATAACAAAATGCCAGAACACATAATAATTCATAGATATTACCTTTATTTTTCCACATATTTTCCACAAACCTTTTTGCAGTTAAACTTTCCTGTTCACACTCTGTACAACCAAACCCATAATCCAGGTTGGGCTGGTTTTTAAAGCAACAGCCACATCACTTCCTGTGGAAGATACCATTTTGGTGTGATGTCGGGGGGGGGGGGGGGGGGTTAGAAAACTTGCTTTTGCCCATTTAATTAGTTGGTAACCTCTTTCTCTGTTAATGGTTGTTGTTTTACCTGTTTGGAAGGTTTAAGGGTGGTGTTGAGTGTTTATATTATTTAATTTGGATCCTTGCAAACTAAAACGTTGGTACTTAGTTGGTAGGCGTTATGGCTGAAAGGATTTCAGTTCTGATTGTGGACTCTAATGCTGAGCAGTGTTGCAAACTTGGGCCATTTGGTTTAGCCAGAAGTAGCACATTGTTGCTGTTTTCTTTTCTTTTTGTACAGTTTTTGTTTATTTTTTGTCTTCTCCTGCACTGTAAATATTTTAGCACCTTCCAATTAAAACACCATTTTTGGATTTTGCATCAACTTTTGTACAGCACGTCATTTTTCCTTTTCCACTCAAACTGGTTGGCCTCCTTACATATGGTGTCAGAAGTGGGATCTTCCTACCAGTGAGTGACGAGCCTGCATAAGGTAATGCCCTGCTGACATGCCACCCAAAACGAGGGGTCAGACTGTAGAGGGCACAGATGCAGTAATGGACCAAGGTGCTGATGGAGGTGTTGCCAAGGAGAGATTGCTGCCTGCGGAAATCCCAGCCACTGGGGGAGATGCTGCCATCACAGCACTGGCACAAATGTTTCAGTCATTCATGCAGTATCAAAAGGACCGGGATGAAAGGCAGGAGAGGGAGGCTTCTCGCCGCAAACAAAATTACAAGGTCCTCAGCCACCAGGTCACCCAAATGCAGCTAGACATGGAGCGAACAAGAAATGGAGCTTCGGAAGGAGCTGCAAAAGCGGGTGATAGACCATGAACCTCGAATAGCCAAGCTGGAGGACAGTGATGATATTGAGCACTACCTAACAACTTTTGAAAGACTTGCAGAGGTGTATCAGTGGCCAAGGGGCGACTGGGCTGTTCGTCTTATTCCCTTGTTAACTGGCAAGGCCCGAAGTGCTTTTGTAGCTATGAACCCCTCACAAACCAGAGACTATGACCAAGTGAAAGTTGCAATTCTAAAAAAAATATGAAATCGGTGCAGAGACATACCGGTTAAGATTCCGGTCCCTTAGTACCCCTGCCGATGAGACCCCTACGGAACTCTACATCCGACTGAAGGACTTGTTCTCCAAATGGGGTACATTATGAGCAAAGTAATAAGAGGGACATTATGGAGTCTCTGGTGCTGGAGCAGTACCTGTGAGTGTTGTACCCTGAGGTGAAGACTTGGGTAAAGGAAAGAGATCCCGACACTGCTGGCTGCAGAGGCTGCCTCATTGGTTGAGGCCTACATTGCTGCACGCAAGGGACCTGGAGCTACTCGATATGCTGGCATCTTGCACTCTTTGAAGGGTAAGTCTGATGGGTTGGGGGGGGGTTCAAACTCTCAAAGTGGCCCCAAAATCTTTAAGCCCAGTCATTCTAAACCCCCAACATCGGCCATAATGCCCCAGACAGCTGTTAAGGGAGAGATTGTCATATGTTATAACTGTGGTGAGCCAGGTCACACTAGGCCCCTTTGCCCACTCAAAAAGCCCAAGACAACTGGTCTTTGTTATATGCCCCGGCCAGAGCAGTTAAGAACACAGCCCGATCGAGAGCCAGTAATTACTGTACTGTTAAATGGTAAACCCCTTTCAGCGTTGGTGGACACAGGTTGTTCCCATACGCTGGTACAGGCCCAATATATACCCAGAGATTCCTGGAGTGAAGGAGACGCCGTAACAGTTTGTTGTGTGCATGGGGATAGCACCGAGTTGCCTACTGCTGAGGTTTATATTGAGGTCTGTAATCAGTCATATCTGATGAAGGTGGGTGTTGCAACCAAGCTGCCCTATCCTGTACTGTTAGGTACTGACTTCCCTGTACTAGCTGAATTGCTGCAAGAGACTGTATGGTGTGGTGTTGTCACGAGGGCCCAAGCAAAGCAGCTTACTCAGGTTCCCCAGCCCCAAGAAATAACACCAGACATTCTGCAAGAAATGCCCTTCAGCTCTGAGACTAGCTTAGGTGAGTCACGGCCTACAGAGCAGGAAAGGCTGAAGAAACGCAGGGAATGGGTTGAGGGGTTGTTGGATACTTCAGAGCAAGCTGAGGAAGGGGTAGAAGAACCCGAACTCACTGAAGCAGACTTAGTTGTCCCTGGTAATCTAGCCCAAACTTAGCGTAAGGACTCAACCTTGACTGAATGTTTTAAACAGGCTGAGGAAAATGAGGGTGTTCTGTCTTTGCTTGGTGAGACTTTTGTTGTACAAAATAGTCTTTTGTATCGACAGAGTAAGGAAGACGGACTACAGCTAATAGTACCTAAGGCATACAGGAAGGAGGTATTAGAACTTGGGCATGCTATTCCCTGGGCAGGTCACTTGGCTTTTATGAAGACCTTTATGCGAATTGCAAAAAGATTTTACTGGCCAAAGATGTACAGTGAGGTTAAGGAGTTCTGTAAATCTTGTCCAGAATGCCAGCTCACTACGGGCCGTACTCCTGCCTATGCACCCCTTATACCACTTCCTGTAGTTGACACTCCTTTTAAGCGAATAGGAGTTGACGTAGTTGGGCCTGTGGAAAAGAGTCAGAGAGGGAACCGATTTATTTTGGTTATTTGCGATTACGCTACCAGATACCCTGAGGCATACCCACTAAGAGAGGTCACCGCTAAGCAAATAGCCACTGTACTCCTACGTTTTTTCTCACAGGTAGGCATACCTCAGGAAGTGCTCACAGATCAGGGCCCAAACTTCATGAGCCACACCCTACAAAAGGTATATCAATTGCTGGGCATAAAGAGGGTACGAACCACCCCTTACCATCCACAGACTGATGGTCTTGTTGAACGTTTCAACCAGACCTTGAAAATGATGCTGAGGAAATATGTTTCAGACACGGGCAAGGACTGGGACAAGTGGCTTCCATTCCTCCTGTTTGCATATAGAGAGGTGCCTCATGCATCTACAGGGTTCTCGCCATTTGAACTGTTGTATGCTCATCATGTCAGAGGGCCGCTGGATGTACTGAGGGAAAGTTGGGAGGCCACTGATAAACCCGACAAGAAAAATATTCTCTCCTATGTGCTGAAGATGAGAGAGCAGCTGCAGAAGACAACAACCCTTGCGCGAGAACCGAACAGCCAGATCCCGTACATTTGAAAAGAGTGGTACGACCGAACAGCCAGATCCCGTACATTTGAACCAGGTGAAAAGGTTTTGTTGTTGTTGCCAACGAGTGAGCATAAACTGCTGGCAAAGTGGCAGGGCCCCTACCAAATAAAGCGGAAAGTGGGTCCTGTGACATATGAGCTCGAGATCCCCTCCAGGACCCAGCCCTTACAAATTTTCCATGTCAACATGTTGAAGAAGTGGTATGCTCGTTCCACACAACTAGAACCTATGTCTGAGGAAGAAGCGGGAACCGCAACTGCTTTGTTCGTGAGATCCGTAGAGGGAGAGGAGGAAATAGAGGAACAATACCTGCCTGGTCGTCAGGGGAACAGTCAGCTGAAGTTTGAGCACCTGGAAGATGGTAAAAGGCAGGAACTTCTACAATGTATTCCAGCCCAACTCTTTATGGAAACACCTGGCAGAACAAGTGTCATCCACCACCACATAACTCTCAAAGATCCCAAACCCATTTGTCAGCCAGTATACCGGGTCCCAGAAAGACTCCTGCCAGTTATGAGGGAGGAATTGGAGACCATGCAGAGCCTTGGCGTGATTGAACCGTCATCCAGTGAATGGAGCAATCCCATTGTCCTAGTGCCCAAGAAGGATGGCACTCTTAGATTCTGTCTGGATTTCCGCAAACTCAATAGTGTGAGCAAATTTGACCCGTATCCCATGCCAAGAGTGGATGAAGTAGTAGAGAGTCTTGGCAGAGCAAAGTATCTCACCACACTTGACCTATGCAAGGGATATTGGCAGGTTCCACTAAGTTTGGAGAGCAAGGAGGTGACTGCATTTAAAACACCCTTTGGGCATTTTCAGTTCTGTGTCCTTCCCTTTGGCCTTCACGGAGCTCCAGCTACTTTCCAAAGGATGATGGACCAGATCCTCAGGGGGACTGAGAAGTTTGCTGCTGCATACTTAGATGACATAATCATCTATAGTCAAACTTGGCAGGAGCATATGTGTCATCTGAAGGACGTACTACTGAGAATTAAGAATGCTGGTCTAACCATCCGCCCAGACAAATGCACCCTAGCCAGGACTGAGACACAATACCTAGGGTATGTGCTGGGACATGGAGTAATACGTCCCCAGGTGGGCAAAGTGGAGGCCATCAAGAATGCAGAACGACCAGTGACCAAGAAACAGGTTCGTTCTTTCCTTGGACTTGTGGGGTGGTACAGGCGTTTTATCCCCAACTTCTCTGAACGAGCCTTTACCCTAACTGATTTAACTAAAAAAGACAAGCCAAATAAAGTTAACTGGACTCAGGACTGTGAGAGGGCTTTCCAGGACTTAAAGAACTCCTTATGCACAGAGCCTGTTTTAAAGAGTCCTGACTTTGAAAAAACTTTCACTGTACAGACCGATGCTTCTGAGCATGGCCTTGGGGCTGTACTGCTTCAGGAAGGTCAAGGGCAGCTCCAACCGATTGCCTACATCAGCAGAAAGCTCCTTCCCCGTGAATCCAGGTATTCTACAGTGGAGAAGGAGTGTTTGGCAATTAAATGGGCATTGGATGGCCTTAAGATACTACCTGGTGGGACGCAAATTCATTCTTGAGACTGATCACAGGGCATTGGCCTGGTTGGGCTGTATGAGAGACACAAATGCTCGTATCACCAGATGGTTTTTAGCCATCCAGCCATTTGACTTTGAAATTTTGTACAAAGCTGGGTCACAAAATTGTGCAGCAGATTACCTCTCTAGGACACCTCAGGTGTCTGAGGAAGGGGGGGGGAAATGTCACAGGTTAACCTGGTGACTCTATAAACTTGGACTTACAAACAAACACCCATTTCACTGATACTGTGTATTGCCGGCATTATTAACATCTGTGTACACCTCAGGAAAGTTTTATATGGAGTTTTTGTTTTGTTTAGTCTAAAGTTTGTTGCTGCTGTGTTTTGTTACAGTTTCAAACTCTTGATTGTTTTCCTTAAAGTTTGCTATTATTTTTCTAAAAATAACAGAATGCCAGAACACATAATAATTCATAGATATTACCTTTATTTTTCCACATATTTTCCACAAACCTTTTTGCAGTTAAAACTTTCCTGTTCACACTCTGTACAACCAAACCCATAATCCAGGGCTGCGTTCAGCCCCGACAAAAACGTTGCAAAACGTTTTTTAAACGGAAACGGTGGCGTGTTGAACACCCTGTTGTGATGACGCAAGCGTTGCAACTATGGCAGCTGAGAAGGCCATTCTCTGTGTTCTTTTTGAAGAATTTTTTCGGGGCCTGATGATATTGATATAAATACTTGTTTAATACTGCAAAGTACCCTCGATGTTACAGTCACTGCCCTTGCCGTCCAGAATGAAAGAGAACATCCCCAATCGAGTGAAGGGATTTGTGGAAACTGTGGTCCCTAATTATTGTGATCCAACATTTGCCTCGCATTTCAGGATGAAAAGACAAACATTTCAGGTGAAGGATAATCCACTTCTTACCTCCGAGAGTGTGTTATGATCTATATGACCTTATTATTTTTATTGTGAGTAGGCTATCATTATTGACGATCACTGTTGTACTATACTTTTGTGATATTTACCATTATATAATCAGATGAGTATAAAAAAAGTTAATGAAAGTGTCACTCCACAATACATTATCAAAAATATATAAAAATGTATAGTATGTTTGTTACATTGCATTTACTAAATGATATTTAGACAGACTTAAAGAAGGTCCAGATCTATACTTGTGCTCTTATTATTTTAGTTATTTTGCCTTTAATGTTAATAAACATGTGCAAACAATATGTGAATTTGATGTTAATTACATTGTGCGAGCTGTCTCTTTAATACCGCGTGGTTTATATATACGTTGCTGCTGATTGGGCAGACATGTTTGACACACCCACCAAACAAGAGAAAACGTATCTCAAACCCCGTTGCACACCGTTGCACACCGTTTCCAGGAAACGTGTCGTTCAACCCGGAAAAACTAGAAGCTGATTGGCTTTGATCGTGATTGGTTATTGGTTGACGAATGGGCTGTTTTTTAAAGCAACAGCCACATCACTTCCTGTGGAAGATACCATTTTGGTGTGATGTCAGAGAGGGGGGGGGGGGGGGGGGGGGGGGGTTACAAAAACTTGCTTTTGCCATTTAATTAGTTGGTAACCTCTTTCTCTGTTAATGGTTGTTGTTGTTTTACCTGTTTGGAAGGTTTACGGGTGGTGTTGAGTGTTTATATTATTTAATTTGATCCTTGCAAACTAAAACGTTGGTACTTAGTTGGTATGGTCTATAGGTGGGGCTTCAGCCTATAAATAGGCGTTATGGCTGAAAGGATTTCAGTTCTGATTGTGGACTCTAATGCTGAGCAGTGTTGCAAACTTGGGCCATTTGGTTTAGCCAGAAGTAGCACATTGTTGCTGTTTTCTTTTCTTTTTGTACAGTTTTTTTGTTTATTTTTTGTCTTCTCCTGCACTGTAAATATTTTAGCACCTTCCAATAAAACACATTTTTGGATTTTGCATCAACTTTTTGTACAGCACGTCATTTTCCTTTTCCACTCCAACTGGTTGGCCTCCTTACAGTGACCTTTTGTAAACTGTATTTATGACAAAGAAACTGCACAGATACAGATATTCTAAGGAATCTATCAATAAACACACACCGTGTGTCCTCTGTTTCTGTTTGAGTCCGCTCGTGCTGCTCGGCCGCGGTCTGCGGATTGCGCTGAAAGACGGAGAGGAGATAAATCTGCCGCCTTTTTTCATATAAAATTTAAGGGGATTGACTCTGAGCCGATCGCAAATTTGTGTACAGTTTATGGAGCTAAATGCTATAGCCCCTCTAAAAAAGCCTAGCGGCGCCCATGCTTCTTGCGGACATTTCGGAGAACAGGACAAAATATTTCAAATAATCACTAAGGCATTTAAGAGGCACCGAAATGAGGCACCGAAATCTGCGTTATGATTTGGTTCGGTTCATACCGGTTCCATAGGTACTGGTGTCATATTGGCAACGGGTTTCGGTACCTAACCCTACACAAAACTACTGCAGCATTGTGACAGCAAAATCTCAAATATAAAATATTCACCTTACAGACCCTGCTTCCACAAAAAGCAACCACAAAGAAGCTGCAACTGCCACAATTTTAATCAGATACCAATACTAAAATGTGAAAAAAATGGAGTCATGATCATAAAAAACATCTTGGACATTAGGGGCACCAAGATATATTTCAACATTAGTTAATAATCACCTGAACTGAATATTATCAAACCACTGTGGACAGTTTTGGAGTGAAGCATGAGAGACTGATTCCCTCTGTATCTGAAGCAACTGGCAGATGATTTTATAGACAACCTTCAACTCAATACTAATCAAATATTGCATGAATTTATTCTAAGAAAGCTGGTGCCAAACTGGAGAATAGACAACAGGAGTGATTCTACAGTACTTAGGTTATCATAACAGTTACTCTGTTCTCTTTAGCAGAGTGGTAAATGTCAAGGAAGGTGGACTGAAGATGATGATTATGGCAGAGAAGAAACAGCAGGGCATACAGGTAGGCAGTCAAGTATACAGCAGTATTAGACAAGACCAGACAACAAAAAGAGGGTGAGTGCTGTCTTTATAATAGTTCGTGATGAATGATGATAGGTGCATATGGTTAATATTCAGGGGGAGGAGTTCCAGGATCTGGTAATGATAGTACAGCTGAGTCAGTGTTAAAGGCAAATGGTGGTAAAAAACACCTTAATATAATATCACCTATTTCCCATGAGTCCACATTATTTTGGCCAACTCCTGTATAATCTGTATTGTCTGTATCCTTCATCTCTGGATGTGAAATAGTCCATTATAAAATCATTTAGGGCACTGACATCACTAAGATTGAGCAGATTGAGACGAGAAAGATCATTTAAGTGAGCAGCTACTTCAGACTGTGTTGTTTTCTTGAGCTCTGCCATCTCGCGATACTAAAAAAAAATAAATAAATAAAAAACTTTGCATGGTGTAGTTTACACAGTACTACTGGAAATGTGCATTGATACACCTTTATTATATATGTTATGTGGTCTATTTTGATAGGTTAACTGTTTTTGTGGTGTTAAAAGAAAGCACCTCTGTAGCATGTGATGTGTAAAGACACAAAAAATCTGTCTGTGCAATATGACATTGCTTGCGGTGAGGCATCTTCACCCTCTTCCTTTTTCTAACATCGCAAACACAGAGTCATCAATTCATTCTCGCTACCTATCTCTCAAAAGGACCATCTTCTTGTTGCTTTTTGGCAGATCACAGACTTATAAATGCATTACCGCCACCTATCTCTCAAAAGGACCATTGACACTCCTAATTGAGATTGTAGCGTGTCAATGGTCCACTTGAAAGATAGGTGGCGGTAATGCACTTATAAGTCTGCAAACCCCAAAAATGATCCCCGGGCTGCTCTGTTCAGCACGATTTATAAATCGAGTGAATGAAATAGTAAATCGAGGGAACACAATAGTAATGGTGTGCACGTTTTAGTACACTGAGGGAACAAATTATTAAATCATGCACACGATTTAGCCTACTATTTTTTTTCCTGCATGCCATGTGCGGGGCTACGTACATTAGACAATTTCATGAATAGTATTTTAATGCAGATTAATATCTTTGAGAGCTTTCTATTTATTGATTACTTTAGAAGGGTCTGGCTGCAGACTTGCACTTGCATTCTCAGACTTGCACTCTCAGACACTTGCGCTTCCGCTAGTGACATCACTAACAGTCTTTTTTTATTTTTTATTTTGTTCTATTTGTTGATTACTTTTTGTTTGAATCTCTCAACATTTTACAACAGTAGCCAGGTGTTGAAGACAAGAAAAAAGAAACTAAATTACGAAGTCACTTGCAATTGCCACTTGCACTCTCAGCTACCTGCAACATCACTTGCAGTCGACACAAATCATGTGTGTTGCCAATGGAGACAAGACACTGTGGTAATTAAACAATTAAAACTAATTTAGTACTATAACGTACAGCGTCCTGCAAGAAAAAGACAAGACCCGCAAATCCACGGCCACAGAACAGCAGAATATGAACGCGATGCACAAAGGACAAAAACCCATAGAAAAAAAAAAAACACTTAATATGGCTTAATGTACTAAGATAGGCCTACATAAAGTGAAATTAAAAGATCAAAATTCAATATATAGTTATTATTTAATTTACTACAAGGCAAGCAGATGGCCATAAACACAATGCGCAAACTTTCACTTGTCCTCCAATACAGCAAAACGCTTAATGTGGCATAATAATGGACTATAAAGACAATTCAGGAGCCTATACTGTATGTCTTTCTGTTGACTTAAAGTATTAATGTAGCTTAATGGAATATGTTGGTCTGTATATATGCATTTTTGAATGCATTAAGTGATATTAAAAGCATCAATGCGTTATGCGTTAATGTTAAACATTTTCCTCCCTAAATCATTATAAATAAAACACGTAATGTAGCTTAATGGACAAAGACAATGATATAAAAGTGATGTAGACAATTATTCTATATGGAAAAATGCTTAACGCGAAACTTTGCGTGTTGCATTATTCTGGGCTCACCTGCTTGCCTGTACATATTAGTAATAAATAATTTATTTTATTTTATTTCACTTTTAGAATAATGAAGAGGAGCATATTGAGTTTGGTCTTTATCATATTAGTCTATTATTATGCCACATTATGCCATGTTTTGCACATGTTTTGCCATGTTTATATAATTATTCATTATATTAATAAACTATATTGAATTTGATATTTTAATAGCATCTTAATACATTAAGCCATATTGTGTGTTTATGTTTTCTACGGGAGGAAAACCCTTAATGAGAGACTTTGCGCACTGCATTCATATTCTGCTGTTTTGTGGCCGTGGATTTGCGGGTCTTGTCTTTTTCTTGCAGGACCCCTGTACGTTACGGTACTAAATTAGTTTTAAATCGTTTAATCACAACCACAGAATCTTGTCTCCATTGGCAACACGCACGATTTGTGTTGACTGCAAAGTGACGTCGCAGGTAGCTGAGAGTGCAAGTGGCGATTGCAAGTGACTTTGTAATTTAGTTTATTTTTTTCTTAACAAAATATAAAATAAAAGACTGCAAGTGATGTCACTAGCGGAAGCGCAAGTGTCTGGAGAGTGCAAGTCTGAGAGTGCAAGTGCAAGTCTGCAGCCAGACCCTCTTACTTAATGGACCGCATTTCAGTCATTATAATGTTCATTCCGTTGTCTGATAACAGAAACATTAAAATATAGTAATAAAAACGATTTTATTGAGAATTTGGCTGCATTCAAATGCAGTACGTGAGCACAGGGAGGCAAGACATTACGACACACTTACGTCATGAATATGCAAATTAGCATATGACGTAATCTAGTGACATTTAGTGACTTTTCAGGCAGGGTTTAGCTACTTTCCATTGAAAGGAGTTGGCAACACTGTCCCCGGGTGCTCCAGCAAAAAAAAAAAAAAAAAGGCTGCCCACTGCTCGTGGTGTGTGTATATAGTGTGGTGTTCACTACTCACTGCTGTGTTTGTGCACTTGGATGGGATAAATGCAGAGCACAAATTCAGAGTATGAGACACCATACATAATTTCACTTTCAGTGTCCTGTTGGAGGAACAGGAGCACTGAACTAGTTGGCTCAGAATGGTATCATAAGAACATATAAAGCGGTGTTTTGGGTCAGCTGGGGAGTGTGTCAGACGTCCAAAAGTTTTGATTGAGTAATTTGTAGATCTATGCTGCTTAAGCCTTTTCCAATTTGGTCAACTGGTTCATCTACTGCTTGAAAGTTTGTAAACCCTTTAGAATTTCTATATTGTAATTTTGAGTAATATGACTCAAAACATAATAAAAATTCTGAAAGTAGACAAAGAGAACCCCAAAACAAACAAATGAGACAAAAATATTTTCTTTGCTGTTAATTTATTGAGAAAATATATCCAATGTAACACACAGTATCTGTGAGTGGCAAAAGTATGTGAATTTTTTTGCATTCAGTATCTGATCTGAACCTCTTTTGTAAAAATTACTGCAGGTAATGTTTCTTGTAACTGCTGATCAGTCCTGCACAAAAATCTTGAAGGAGTTTTAGACCATTCCTCAGTACAGAACCACTTTAGATCTATGATGTTGGTGGGTTTCCTCCTATGAACTACTTGCTTTCAGAAAAAAAAAAAGTCTGATTAAGTTTTGGGTCATATTTACGCAGAAATATAGAAAATTCTAAAAGGTTCACAAACTTTCAAGCGGCACTGTAATTCACTAAAAATAACCAGTGCAAAAATAATGATTATTTTGCAAACTGGATATCACTCTTGACCATTTGCCCGAGGCTATGAATTTACAGGTAATAATACTGTAAATAATGTTCAGTTTCTTACACCAATCATTTCCCTTCGTAAGACCTCAATATATCATTAGGAGCCGCGGGTATTCATTTTGTGTTTCTTGGTATTCATTTTTTTGAAAAACAGGCAGCTGCTCATCTTGAATGGTCTGAGTGTGACTAAATTAACAGAAAAAAAAAAACAAACAAAAAAAACACCTGTGTTTATAGCACAGTTTTGTTTTTTTTTCAATCTATCACGTTTTTCTAAAACACTGGAAATAATCTTATAGCTAGGCTAGCGAATGTGTACAGCTACGCGTAGCCTCTCAAAAATACACTATATTCTATATTAGATGTACACAAACACAGGCGGTTGACACATGAGTTCTAGAGAGCTTAATCTTTTTTCTACTTTTAACCAGAAGTAATGATTGACCTAAAAATGTCTTTGTACACCTTTAAACTAAAGTTGCTGCTATTGCAAAATGTGGCTGTCTATTGTTGTTTTAGTCTTCACTATTTTGTTGATTTGGTTGTTCTGTATCTTTAGCTAGGTTTTCTTCTTTGAAAACTTTATGAAAGACAGTGTTGCCACCTTGTGAAACAACTGATTAGTGCAAAATATAGTAATGCAAACAGTAGCATTTAAATTGTACTTGTTTTTAATTGCCTGTTTAATTGTTCCATGTGCTTTGTTGACTTTATGAAGTTGCACCAGGACAACTGCAAAACACTAGTACTAGTAGTCATGTAACATGTCAAATAATGTAAAATACTCACGTCAGTGTGCTGAGTTTACAGTGTTTATCCTGCAGTAGAGCAGCAATCTGATTCACTCGTGTGTCTCCTAGTTCATGTAAACTCAGATTCAGCTCTCTCACGAGTAACGGGTTTTCACCCTGAACTTCAGTCGCATACTGATAGGCTTCATCTGCAGCAGGACCCAAAAAACCTGCAGAAAATAATTTAAAGTAGGATTCAATTAAGTGTGCATTATATTAAAACAAATATACTAAGATTATCAAACTGTCACTGTGTAAGAGGGAGGGACGAAGAGACGCTGGAGAATACTTATTCTTGGAATTTATCAACAAAGGTTAACACTCAGGAATTCAGGTATGACATTTGTACCACGACATTTAACAGCAGACAGAGAAACTAGGGACTGGGAACACATTAAATACACAGACACCAATGGGACACACCTGGGAGCAAATTAACCAATTAATGAAACACAGCTGAGAAATGAATTCACATGATGAGGACAGGCACAGGAAGGACCAAATAAGGATTACAGGAATATAAATGTGACAGATCGCTCCCCTCCCGGACAGGGCATCCCGCACCGTAACCATACCATCGGAGAGAGGGGTGGGCACCCTGGAGATGGTGCAGGACTGGAAGAGGGCAGAGTCAAGGAGAGCTTCCAGGGTGGATCATGGAGCTATGGCAGAGCAGGCTGTTTTAGGTTGCCATGGTGGATCTGGAGACTCGGGAGGCCATGGCAGATCAGGGAACCTGGGAGGTCATGGCGGTAATCCGGCTCGGCCACCACGGCCAGGGGCATATAGACCCCCCTAAAAAAATTATTGGGTAAAACTAGGTATCTTGATGGGCGTTCCGGAGGAGCTGGCTCTGGCAGGCGCTCTTAAGGAGCGGGCACTTGAGGGCACTCTGGGGCTGGAGCCGACACTGGAGTGAGCTCCGGGGCTGAAGCTGACATTGGAGCGAGCTCTGGGGGGTGACTGGAGATCCGGAGCACTTCCTGGGCAGAACTGCTGATCAGGAGCCCTCCCTGGGCTTAACTGGGGATCAGGAGCTCTCCGTGGGCTATACTCGGGAACAGGAGCCCTCTGTGGGCTATACTCAGGAACAGGAGCCCTCCGTGGGCTATACTCTGGAACAGGGGCCCTCCGTGGGCTATACTCGGGAACAGGAGCCCTCCGTGAAAGCAGGCACAGCAAAGTGCTTTCGAGGAGCTGTTATAGGAGTGAGTTTTGGGGGGTGGAAGGCTTGCCACATTAGCAACCAGCAGGCTTGGGTGAGCGGCGAACGGCAGCGGGCAGGAGAGTTGAGTGACTCTCAATCCTGGGCTGAGGTCTAAGGAGGAGCTTTGGAAGATTCGGGAAAGTGCGAAAGGAAAGGAGGGAGCAGGCTCATTGGAGGGATATGTGGAAGGATCTGGCTTGTGGTGAGTTGGAATGTCCACATGCTTCCGGATGGGAGGAGGATGGGGATCCTCCGTATCTACTAGGAACCGGAACCATTCATTTTCTAATACATAATTAACAAAATCTGATAAGGGTCTGCGGCAATCATCAGGAATTTAAACAAACTATCATCTTTTAGTCCTATCCAGAAGCAGTCTGTGTATTTAGTCCCATAAATACACTGACACCAATGGGACAGATCTGGGAGCAAATGAAGTAAATTAATGAAACACAGCTGGGAACGAATTTACATGATGGGGACAGGCACAGGAAGGACCAAATAAGGATAACGGGAACATACATGTGACACAAACATTTTTTTGTAATGTAAGCTCTAGCTACTTTTAACAGTTTTACTTTGAAAATGTAAATACACAAATATTGTTTTGAAAAAAAAAGTAAAAAAGTCGCAATTATTCAAGTCAAAATCAATTTTACTACAAACATCGGAAGACTGAAATGTTCAACAAAGCAAAAGTTCACTAGATCATGATTCTCCAAAATGAAATTTACCATCTCAAGATCCTTCTGGGTTTTAAGCAGATAAGAAAAGGTAGCAAATACAAACCCGATTCCAAAAAAGTTTGGACACTATACAAATTGTGAGTAAAAAAGGAATGGAATAATTTACAAAATCTCATAAACTTATATTTTATTCACAATAGAATATAGATAACATATCAAATGTTGAAAGTGAGACATTTTTTGAAATGTCATGCCAAATATTGGCTCATTTTGGATTTCATGAGAGCTACACATTCCAAAAAAGTTGGGACAGGTAGCAATAAGAGGCCGGAAAAGTTAAATGTACATATAAGAAAGAGCTGGAGGACCAATTTGCAACTTATTAGGTCAATTGGCAACATGATTGGATATAAAAAGAGCCTCTCAAAGTGGCAGTGGTCTCTCAGAAGTCAAGACGGGCAGAGGATCACCAATTCCCTCAATGCTGCTCGCGAAAAATAGTGGAGCGATATCAGAAAGGAGTTTCTCAGAGAAAAATTGCAAAGAGTTTGAAGTTATCATCATCTACAGTGCATAATATCATCCAAAGATTCAGAGAATCTGGAACAATCTCTGTGCGTAACGGTCAAGGCTGGAAACCATACTGGATGCCCGTGATCTTCGGGCCCTTAGACGGCACTGCATCACATGCAGGAATGCTCCTGTAATGGAAATCACAACATGGGCTCAGAAAAGATTGTCGGTGAACACAATCCACCGTGCTACTCGCCGTTGCCGGCTAAAACTCTATAGGTCAAAAAAGAAGCCATATCTAAACATGATCCAGAAGCGCAGGGACGATTCTCTGGGCCAAGGCTCATTTAAAATGGACTGTGGTAAAGTGGAAAACTGTTCTGTGGTCAGACGAATCAAAATTTGAAGTTCTTTTTGGAAAACTGGGACGCCATGTCATTCGGACTAAAGATGACAAGGACAACCCCAAGTGGTTATCACCGCTCAGTTCAGAAGCCTGCATCTCTGATGGTATGGGGGGTTGCATGAGTGCGTGTGGCATGGGCAGCTTACACATCTGGAAAGGCACCATCAATGCTGAAAGGTATATCCAAGTTCTAGAACAACATATGCACAAATCCAAAAGTCTCCCAACTCATTTAAAACCTTGCATTAACCAACATGACAATGCCAGACCACATACTGCATCAATTACAACATCATGGCTGCGTAGAAGAAGGATTCCGGTACTGAAATGGCCAGCCTGCAGTCCAGATCTTTTCACCCCATAGAAAACATTTGCCGCATCATAAAGAGGAAGATGCGACAAAGAAGACCTAAGACAGTTGAGCAACTAGAAAGCCTGTATTAGACAAGAATGGGACAACATTCCTATTCCTAAACTGCAACTTGTCTCCAAAGTCCCCATACGTTTGCAGACTGTTATAAAGAGAAAGAAGAGGGGATGCCACACAGTGGTAAACATGGCCTTGTCCCAACTTTTGAGATGTGTTGATGCCATGAAATTTTAAAATCAACTTATTTTTTCCTTAAAATGATACATTTTTTCAGTTTAAACATTTGATATGTCATCTATGTTGTATTCTGAATAAAATCATTGCATTCTGTTTTTACTCACAATTTGTACAGTGTCCCAACTTTTTTGGAATCAGGCTTGTAGATAATTAGCTTGTGACAATGTCACATCAAATTTGTCCATGATAAATTTCCAAAGTAACATTTTTCACATCTCACCTCTAGGGGTGTAAGAAAATGAGTATCGTGAGTATCGCAATATTTTGTTTGGCGATACTGTATCGATTCTCAAAATGTAATATCGATATTTAAAAAAAAAAATCATTCAAGATTCATGGCAGTTTTTTCGTTTCGAGTTTATTTCCCGACTGCTAGATGGCAGTCTTCATCCTGAGTGACAGGAAATACTAGTATTAGAGCACAGCACTAATGTTAGCTTAAATGTAGTTCGCTGCTAGTAATTGAGGGTGAAAGATTTGTCCCAGTTCATGTTTCGGTGTACAAAGCTGAAGTGTGCCGTCATTTAGGCTTTTATGGTAACGTCCACTGTTGGACTGTTGCGCTGGCGCCGCCTCGGTTCCGCCGCTTGCTGCGACCCGTGTGAAGAGGCTTGCACGGGGCGCAGGCATAGGCGGGAGGGGGTCAACCCGCGGCTGAAGTTTCTCTCATTTTAGGGGCGTTAGGGTTAGGGTTAAAATGTTCAGAAAAACATCCCTGTTATTGCACAAAGTTCCATTTTTGAATTACGGTTTTATGTGTTTTATAATAATTTTACAACTTTTAATGTATGCAATAATATGAATACATTAAATGACAACACCATTTGATCTAAAGGTATCAAAGCAACTGTAAAATATACAGAATATTATTCAGTATAATGCACAAGCCTTAGTTTTTTCAGATTATGCCTTTATTGATTTTATATACAGTATTGAATGATTCAGTATGATTCAATTTGAATCCATATTTTTCAACCGTTTTATATACTGTACCCACTTAAATTAATTAAACTGACACCATTTGAGATAAAGGTATCAAACCAACTGTAATATATTCAGAATATTATTCTTTGTAATGCACAAGGCTTGGTTTTTCAGATTATTGTTTTTATATTGTTTTATTTTATTAAAGGATCCTGCAAGCACTTTAAATTATCCCCCTTTACTCATACTGCACAAAAAGTGGTTCAATAACATTGAATGTTACAGGGACTGATTATTGCAAATGCAGATCCCACTGTGCTTTGGTTAAACAATTTTTATTTATTTATTTATTGCTAAGGTTTGCATATGGTGGTGTTCTTAATGACAGCTTTCCTTACAATATATACTATTCCTAAAATAAGAAATATCCCAATATATCGCCTTGCTTACAGTATTGCAGTGTATCGCAATATATCGCAAGGCAACCCTTGTACCGTGATACGTATCGTATCGCCAGATTCTTGGCAATACACAGCCCTACTCACCTCAGTGTCTTCAGTTGACATTTTGGATCCTGTAATAAATCATTGAGCTGCTTCACTCCTGTTTGTCCAGGATCATTTCCGGGAGATCCAGCTCTATCAGGTGTGAAGGGTTTGATCTCAGAGCTGAAGTCAGAGCTTTATAACCTTCTTCAGTGATACTGCAGTCTGAGAGCCTAAAGAAAAGAGGATAAAAAAAAAATCATATATATTTTAAAATAATATCAGTGTATGTTTTTTATATCATAAAACCTCAAATACACTAAATTAATTTTCTCTTCTTGGCTGAGAAGCCCTGACCTAGGGACAGAAGCATGTGTCTTCATTTTTCTTATTTTACTCCAGTTATTTTTAACTTTGAACAAAAGAAAACAATATTATTAAACTCCAACAGTGGTTCATTAACACTAGAACCACCAGAGATCACTGTATACCTATAACCGCCAGCGGGTAAATTTTACCCATGTACATTACAACTGTATTTATATGGCTAAAGAACATATTATTTCACTGTATTATGCAACTGTCTTCACAAAGAAGTGTCTAGAGTTATGAAATGATTATGTCTAGTCATCAGCTATATTTGTATCCTGTTGTTTTATGTTTAAGACTTTTTAATGCAGGCTACACGAATCCGTAATGGGTCATGAGAAATAATCACAAGAAATACAAACAAATGAGAAAAGCAAGTATGTCCCCGTTGACTTCGTTGTTTACTTGCTCCGTCACCTCCGTTCTTTTTCTTCTAGAGCACTGGTTCGCTGGCTGAACAGTCAATCAGAATGATCAGATGGCCCGACTGACTGTCAAGCCCCAACGCTGATTCAACATGTCGAGTCATCCATTACAAAGCCGACGAGGACCAATTTCAGCCGACAGTGCTAAACACACTAAGAAGATTCATCGGCTTGGTGTGTTCCAGGCTTAGCGCACCATCGGCTTGGTGTGTTCCAGGCTTAGCGCTAGGTCAAAAAAAAAAATTTAACAAAAAAAAAGGCCTGCACTGACAGCAGAAAATAGAAGGTAGTAGCCTAAATATTTGGGTGGTACATTATTATACAATGTTATTAATCAATATATTAAGAATACCCATTCTATTTAAATTACTAATATAGCCTATAGACAATAATGAGCAATAATAATTCACCACACTGCATAGGATGATGTGATGACAAATTCAAGCACACAGCTAAATATGTATTAATTTGTTTAGTTATATCATTTATAGTTTGAATAAGAGAACAACACCATTAAACTTGGGTTATCAAAAACAAAGTTGTATTCATTAAATCATATAGATCAGATTTTTATTAATTTATTTCTTCAGCAAACGACCAGACAAGAATATCAACACAGTAGAAAACAATAAACGATATGGCAAGATAAAAATTAAATAATTAAACCAAAGTTTGACCAATTAGAGTAATGTTAAGCTAAAAAACATGTAAATATGATAGTAAATATGATATATGGATCACTGTCAGATGAGCCGTCAGATGCTTAGCTGAACCAGGAAGCAACTTGCCATCAGACTCTCCATCACTCATGGCATTTAGTGTTTCTAATACCTACCTTCCATAAATCCCTTTTTTTTGTCATTTTTACTTCATTTATGGAAACTGATAACCGCTAAAATCAGTGAGTGAAAGGTGTTGCCTAGAAATGTACAATGTTAAAAACATAAGCGGCAAAAAAATGACAGCGCGAAAATACATGCATTCAATAGCGGGTAAATTTTGACCCACTGGCGCTTATAGGTATTAATTCCCCCATTTTTTGATCTGGTTTTTTATCTAAACAATGTTTAAACAACATTGAATTGTAAATTACATCATTTTAGTAAAAGTCAATGACTATCAAAAACTCTCCTTGTTTGCACGTGTCAATGTTTACGAATAGATTAAATGAAAAACTCTCCTTGTTTGCACGTGTCAATGTTTACGAATAGATTAAATGAAATAGGACAAATTAAATCTTGACAAACTATATATCATTATAAACATCTAAGCCTCAAGCATCGACGACAGATCGCTGTTTTTCAATGGAAAGCTTATAAAGAATGTGTTTACTAGATTTGTGTAAGCAGTACACATCAAAACATGAAGAATCAAAACGCAGTACATACCAGATTCGTCGTAATAACGAGTCATAAACATATCCACAGCTATAAATCCCGGTTTAGTTAGGAAGGTAAGGGTCCACTGAATGACATCCCATTGAGCAGGTTTAGTCCACTGAAGCAATAACGTTGTAATATGGATGATAATTCCTTTGTTTACGTTTCAGTTCTTCAGGGACAGTATTGTTTGTGTCCGTTATGGAATAACTCACGCTCAGAAAACTGCATCTTGGTTGTAAAAAACAACGGCGTGGCTATGTAGCGTGCAGTGTCACAAACAGAATGAGACGATCCACTAGGATCAATAGGCGGAAAAATTGTTTATTTGAATTCTGGCACTCTCTTAATCTGAATTCTGCTCTGTATCTGCATGATTACCATCTGTTTGGGGATCTAGACATAGTCTCAGAAAAATCTCAGAAAAATGGTTTTACATTACTTTTCTAGATTGCTCCAGGACTGATTTCATGTATTTTTATATCAAATAAAAACAAATTCAGTGTGTAAAAAAAATTCAAGGCACTTCAGTGTCTATAACTTTGAGCATTATCAACTCTGGTTGATAAAAAGTAAAGCCCAAAGGGTCTTCTCTCCAAAGACACCAAAATTATGTGTGTAACACACTGAAGTAAGGAACTGTTGCAATTTTAAGTTGGCACTTTCAGCTGTGAGTCCCATAATGGGGGGTCTGGTTGACAGGTTAAACCTGCTATGTACATTTCAAAAATAGCCACAAGTAAAAATGACCCCATGGAGGTTCTAGTGTTAAACTCACCTTAGTTTCTTGAGTGTGCAGTTTGTGTCTTCTAATCCGCTCTGGAGTTTCTTCACTCCTGAATCCTGCAGATTATTCTTGTTCATGCCAAGTTCTTTCAGACTGGAGTTTGATCTCAGGACTGTAGCTAGAGCTGAACAGCTTTCCTCTGTTAGACCACACTTACGCAGACTAAAATGAACGTGAGAGTGACAATTTACAAATACAAAGTACTTGATTTCACTATTAAGGGAATCCCGAAAACTGATTTTGGTCACTTCATTTAAAATATTTTAAATGTGTAAAAAAAGAATTTAACTAAAAATACTCACGTCAGTGTGTTGAGTTTACAGTTATCCTGCAGCAGAGCAGTGATCTGATTCAGTATTGTGTCTCCTAGTTTACGTTCACTTAGATTCAGCTCTTTCAGGAGTAACGGGTTTTCACCCACAATTCCTGTCACATACTGACAGGCTTCATCTGCAGCAGGACCCAAAAACCTGCATAAAGACGAAATATATTGACATATATTGAGAATACATCTTTTTTATCTTGTGAAAGGTCTTTTAATAAATTCAAAGATTTTTTAAACATATTTTTTTATTATCTTTCAGCTAAATTGGGTTGACTGTTAATATTATAAAATAAATCTTTTGAAAGGGCTTTAAGACAATCAAATTCTATGAATTTATTTTTGACAGTTATATTCTCTTTCAGCAACAGTGGTTTTAAAACTATTGCACTTAATAATTTTTAATGTCACTCACCTCAGTGTCTTCAGTTGACAGTTTGGATCCTGTAGTAAATCACTAAGCTTCTTCACTCCTGATTGTCCAGGATCATTTCCTGTCAGATCCAGCTCTGTCAGGTGTGAAGGGTTTGATCTCAGAGCTGAAGCCAGAGCTTTATAACCTTCTTCAGTGAAACTGCAGTCTGAAAGTCTGCCAACATTTAAAAAAAAAAAAAAAAAAAAAAAAAATTAATATTGTGGCTCAAATTCATGATCGTTGTATAGTTTTCATCTTATTTTTTTATAATTATTTTTTTTTTTAAATACATGAGGGGCTACAGATCACATTTCAACAGATTATTAAATATGTTTCAGAAATGAAGATTTATTATTTTTATTTTTATTTTACAAATGTGTCTATGTAATTGATCTCCCTTGTTATTTTATTAAGAGATAAACAGGATATGGAGAAAACAGGTGATTACTATATACAGCCTACTATTGTATACAGAAAGAGCTTTATTCTTTAATCAGAATCAGAATCAGAAAGAGCTTTATTGCCAAGTATGCTTGCGCATACAAGGAATTTTGTTTTAGTGACATAAGCTTCCAGTACACAGACACAACAACACACAGTCAAAAAAACAAAAACAAAAAAAACCTTTGCAATTAAATAAGTGTATAAACAATTGTGCTATAAATGATAATGGAATAAGATTGAGTAAGATGCAGGGATGTACTAGGATGGAGGAGTAACAAATAAATATAAGGATTCTGCACATTTTTATTGCATAAGTGGGGAACATTTAACTGTTCATTAGGTAGATTGCATGGGGGAAGAAACTGTTCTTGTGCCTGACTGTCCTGGTATTTGCAGCTCTGAAGCGCCCGGCCAGATGGCAAAAGTTCAAAGATGGGGTAACTTGGATGTGAGGGATCCAGAGTGGATTTTTTCTGAGCCCTTTTCCTCACTCTGGATGTATACAGTTCTTGAAGGGTGGGCAGGGGAGCACCAATAATCCTTTCAGCAGTCCGAACCGTTCTCTGTAGTCTTCTGATGTCTGATTTTGTAGCTGAACCAAACCAGACAGTTATTAAAGTGCACATTACAGCCTCAATGACAGCTGAGTAGAACTGTTTCACCAGCTCCTGTGGCAGGTTAAACTTCCTCAGCTGGCGAAGGAAGTACAACCTTTGTTGGGCCTTTTTCACAATGGAGTCAATGTGATTGTCCCACTTCAGGTCCTGAGAGATGGTGGTTCCCAGGAATCTGAATGACTCCACTGCAGCCACAGTGCTGTTCATGATGGTAAAATGTGGGGAGTGCAGGGGGGTTTCTTCTGAAGTCCATGATCATCTCCACTGTTTTGAGCGTGTTCAGCTCCAGGTTGTTAAGACTGCACCAGACAGCCAGCTGCTCAACCTCTTGTATGTAAGCAGACTCGTCACCGTCCTGGATGAGACCGATGACTGTAGTGTCGTCTGCAAACTTCAGGAGCTTGACAGAAGGGTCTTTAGAGGTGCAGTCGTTGGTGTACGGCGAGAAGAGCAGTGGGGAGAGAACACATCCCTGAGGGGCACCAGTGTTGGTGGAGTGGCTGCTTGACATGAATTTCTCCAGTGTCACTAGCTGTTGCCTGTCTGTCAGAAAGCTGGTGACCCACTAAAATAAACAAAAACAAAAACAGAGATGGATCATTTTTGTATCAAAATCTATTACGAATAAGGTGTTGAAAGCCGAACTAAAGTCCACAAACAGGATCCTCACATAAGTCCCTGTTTTATCCAGCTGTTGCAGGATGAAGTACAATCCCATGTTGATTGCATCATCCATGGACCTGTTTGCCCGGTAAGCAAACTGCAGGGGGGGTCCAGTAAGGGTCCAGTGATGTCCTTCAGATAAACCAGAACCAGTTTTTCAAATGACTTCATGACGACAGACGTTAGAGTCACAGGTCTGTAGTCGTTAAGGTCCTGTAATCTTGGGTTTCTTTGGAATAGGGATGATGGTGGAACGTTTGAAGCAGGAAGGCACTTCACACAACTCCAGAGATCTGTTGAAGATCTGTGAAAAGATGGGGGCCAGCTGGTCAGCACAGGTTTTCAAACAGGGTGGTGTAACGCCATCTGGGCCTGGTGCTTTTCCTTCTTTTGTTCTTCCTGAAGACCTGGCGCACATCATCTTCACATTTACATTTGTATTGCATTAAACACACTTCAGTATATTCTTCATGTTTAATGGAAGCAAGATGAATAAGCATCAATATTTATATTATACTGCTTAGGAAAAAACAAATGTGACTCTGGACCACAAAACCAGTCATAAGGGTCAATTTTTTTTGAAAATGAGATTTACATACAAAAAGTCTGGAATCTGAGGGTGCAAAAAAATCTAAATATCGAGAAAATCACCTTTAAAGTTGTCGAGAACTAAAGAACTAAAGTAGCAATGCATATTACTAATCAAAAATTAAGTCTTAATATATTTACAGTTAGAAATTTACAAAATCTCTTCATGCAACATGATCTTTACTCCATATCCTAATGATTTTTGGCATAAAATAAAAATCAATCATTTTGTCCCGTACAGTGTATATTTGGCTATTGCTACAAATATACCCCAGTGACTTAAGACATAAGTCTTAAGACTTAAATCACAAATGAATTTGTAGTATTTTTTTTTTATTTTAATTGGTTTTAAAGTAATCCATATATACTTCACTTTCATTCTAGTTATTTGAATTTAGTTCAGTTTTCCAGTTGTGTTTGCTTTTATTTAAGTACAGTTAATATATTTTTGTTTTAGTTTTAGTTAGAAAACTGGTAATCTTACATGTTTCCTATTTTTTGAGGTGAACAGAAAAAAAAAAATATTTCCATAATCTGCCAATGTGTAATACTGATCTCACTGTTGTGGTGTTGAGTGTAGCTGATGGTAAAATGTACTCACTTAAGTATCTTCAGCTCACACACAGGATTCTTCAGTCCCTTACAGATCTCTTTGACTCCTGAGACCAGCAGACGACTGTTGTTTATGCCCATCTCTTTCAGGATGGTTTTGGAGGAGAGAACAGTAGCTAGAACTGAACAGATTTTTCTCTGTCAGCCTACAATTATTCAGCCTAAACAGAATAAAATGGCATTAATTGATATTCAGGACATATTCAACAGGCCTTAATATTAGGGGGAAGTCATGGCCTAATGGTTACAGAGTTTTGACTTCTAACCCTAAGGATGTGGGTTTTGAGTCTCGGGCCGGCAATACCATGAATGAGGTTCCCTTGAGCAAGGCACCCAACCCCTAACTGCTCCCCGGGCGCCGCAGCATAAACGGCTGCCCACTGCTCCAGGTGTGTTCATGGTGTGTGTGTGTGTGTGTTTTAGTGCTGTGGGTGTGCACTTTGGATGGGTTAAATGCAGAGCACAAATTCTGAGTATGGGTCACCATACTTGGCTGTATGTCACTTCACTTCACGTTTTTAACTATCTGATCACACATGTGACTGACAGTCTTTAATAATGATAAACAAAGTGTTATAAATGTATAACATCACTCACGTAATTTTTTTCCAGTTTGCAATGGGAGTCTATCAATAGAGCAGAGAGCTTCTCCCAATCCAAATCTCCAATTTTATCTTCACTCAGATCCAGATCTGTCAGAAGTAATGGACTTTTATCAAGAACTTCAGTGAGATAATCACATGCTTCCTGTGCAGCAGGACTTTTCAGAAACCTACAGGAAGAAGATAAGAATTTAGATCATTAATATTTTTACATAATGTCATCACAACTTCCGTTGTGTGTCTGTTGAATTTCTCTGCATTGCATTTTGATTTAATTCATGTTATTCCGATTCCACATTGGTCTATTTGACCCCCTCTATTGTTAAAATATATCAATGTTTATTACCTGATGATCTTTAATTTACAGGAATCATCCTGTAGTAAATCATTGAGTTCCTTCACTCCTAATTGTCCAGGATCATTTCCTCTGAGATCCAGCTCTATCAGGTGTGAAGGGTTTGATCTCAGAGCTGAAGCCAGAGCTTTATAACCTTCTTCAGTGATACTGCAGTCTGAAAGCCTAAAACATATGTCATTAGTTTGTATTTTACATTATTTTTGGGTGGTTAATACAATGCCTGTTTTTTTTGTCTAAAAACAGCAAACCACTGTCCAATATATTTTTTTGTCAGTAAAATGTGAATATAAATCTTAAAACTTCGATCAGCTACATTTTTGCCTGTGTAAAAAAAACTGTTTTACTTTAGAGTGATCAAGTGACTTTAAGGATGCTTTCACACTTGGTTCGCTTGCCTGGTCCAAACCCGCACAGAGGTTGTTCACAGAGATTCGGTACATAACGGTACTTACTGTACATCTGTCTTATGAATGTACTGCAAATGATCTAAAGAACGCTGAAGGTGAATAGAAATGAGATATACAGCTCTCTGTTTGCAGCATGTCAGTCACACGCGTCAGGAAAGTGAGTGAAACACAAACACAAATACACATATTTATCAAATGATACAACATTTATAGCGGTTCACTTTCACGATTTGGTACGATTGTGTTCACTTGAACCGTACCCCAGACCACCCTTTTTAAGTGGACCCCGAGTATGGTTGGCAGTTGTGCACCTGAGTTTGGAAGACAGCGTTCTCATCATCCAAACAAACCGAACTCTCGAGTCAATGAAACCTGGGTATGCACCAAAAGTGCCAGTGTGAAAGCAAAAGTCTTTTGATTCTTGTATGTGAAGTTTCCTCACCTCAATCTCTCCAGTTTACAGTGTGAATCCTTCAGAATGTCACATAAGTGATTCACTCCTGTGTTTTTTACTTCATTCTCACTGAGTTCCAGCTCTCTCAAGAGAGATGGATTTAATTTCAGAGCTGAAGTCAGGATGATACATGTTTTTCTCTGTAACTACTGCATCTACACAAACTGAAAAGAGAAAGATAAAGAAAATATGTCGATTTTATGATAATCCTTCAAGGTTTTGGAGGATTTGCTTGTCATTTCTGACAGTAATTTGTCATTTTAAATTGACTCTACAAGTGCATTACAACTACCACAAAGTTACAAGCTATGAAATACTAAGATATGTAAATTCAAGATGAATTCAATCTTACCCTTGGTTTGTTACATCTGTTTGTTTATTTTCTACTCAGTAACTCTACAATAAGGTATAATTTGTAAAAATTGGTAAATAAATAATAACTAGTTAACATGAACTTATAATCTAACATTACATAATAAATGCTATAAAAATATATTGCTAATTTTGAGAAGGAAGCTGTATTATAGGCAAATGGTGGCAAACACCTGAATAAAATATTGGATTGTTCCCACGCATTCACATATATTTTTGTCCAACCCCTGAATGTGCACTTAAATTTAACTTAAATTGAAATTTACAGCTGAAAACCGATTCTGTAACTCAGCTAGGAAAGACATCTGTGTATTTATAGTGAAGCTGTATTTTTTATTTTTTTTTTGGGGATGCTAAGAGAAAAATTGCACTGACTTGAATGAGAATTATCAACTACTGTAACATAACTAGTAGCTATTAGTAGTGACATGTGAAATGTTGTAAGATACTCACATCAGTGTGCTGAGTTTACAGTGCTTATCCTGCAGTAGAGCAGCGATCTGAATCTGTGTGTCTCCTAGTTCACGTTCACTCAGATTAAGCTCTCTCAGGAGTAACGGGTTTTTACACATAACTGCAGTCAAAAACTGACAGGCTTCATCTGCCAGCAAGACTCAAAAACCTGGAGAAGGGAAGTTGAAGCAGGATTCAATTCAGTGTGCATTATATTACAAAATATGTTAAGATTATCAAACATTGTTTGTAATGAGAGCTCTTGTTAATCTTAACAGTTTTATTTTAAACATTTCAATAAATATCTCATGGCCTGAACCAGTTTGTGAGGCAAGGGGCTGAGGAGCTTGGAAGATCACCGTAACCTCCCTCTGGCCAGAAATCTTGCTCTGGTCTACTATCACAAGAACAGTCATCATGGTTGAATTGAGTGTACCATGGGAAGACAGCCTGGAGGCTGCTTTTCAGAGGAAGATGGAGAAGTACACCGATCTCTCATTCACGTGCAAAGAGGAAAGTTAGAGTGCTTTCACCTATCCAGTGGAAGTTGGCTGTCGAGGCTTGAATAGTACCTTCACTCAACAGCTCCTGAAGTCTCTCGGTATCAGAGGAGCTTGGAAGCACCACATAGGCGTGATCCCTGCTATCACCCGAAGGCAACTGTTGCTGGGAGCTGATCTTGACCACCAGTTGAATTTCCTGCAGCAGATCACCGTAACCTCCCTCTGGCCAGAAATCTTGCTCTGGTCTACTATCACAAGAACAGTCATCATGGTTGAATTGAGGTGTGCCATGGGAAGACAGCCTGGAGGCTGCTTTTGAGAGGAAGATGGAGAAGTACACAGATCTCTCATTCACGTGCTAAGAGGAAAGTTAGAGTGCTTTCACCTATCCAGTGGAAGTTGGGTGTCGAGGCTTGAATAGTACCTTTCACTCAACAGCTCCTGAAGTCTCTTGGTATCAGAGGAGCTTGGAAGCACCACATAGGCGTGATCCCTGCTATCACCCGAAGGCAACTGGGAGCTGGGAGCTGATCTGACCACCAGTTGAATTTCCTGCAGCAGATCACCGTAACCTCCCTCTGGCCAGAAATTCTTGCTCTGGTCTACTATCACAATAACAGTCATCATGGTTGAACTGAGTGTGCCATGGGAAGACAGCCTGGAGGCTGCTTTGAGAGGAAGATGGAGAAGTACACAGATCTCTCATTCACATGCAAAGAGGAAAGTTAGAGTGCTTCACCTATCCAGTGGAAGTTGGCTGTCGAGGCTATGAATAGTACCTCCACTCAACAGCTCCTGAAGTCTCTTGATATCAGAGGCACCAAGTTGTCAAAGGCACTAAAGGATCTGGCAGAGGAGGAAGAGGAAGGGAGCTACTGGCTCTGGCTTTAGAAAAAGGATCATACAACGGGCGAGAAGGATCATAGAACTACCTGTAGGGGGACAGTAAGGAGTCTTTCCTGCCACTACTCCACCACCCAGAGATGTTCTGGGATGAAAGGAGCTGAACATCAATGATGGGTGGCTCCCGGCTGATGACTCTGCAGCCTTCCGCCTAAATTGCACATTCTGATCTTTCAAATTTGATCATTTTGACCCATTTTGATGCAACAAATTGTGTACCTTACGCTATTAGGGAAATAATACATCTAAAAATAATTCACATGCGCATCATTTATTTTGAATTATTTCATCATCTCTCACCTCAGTGTCTTCAGTTGACAGTTTGGATCCTGTAGTAAATCACTGAGCTCCTTCACTCCTGATTGTCCAGGATCATTTCCTGTGAGATCCAGCTCTATCAGGTGTGAAGGGTTTGATCTCAGAGCTGAAGCCAGAGCTTTATAACCTTCTTCAGAAATACAGCAGTCTGAAATTCTAGTGAAAAGAAGTTTGAAATTACCTATTATCTAATCAGATCTATTATCTAAAATTAATATCAGTGAAAGAGTTTTCATAATGTAAAACCTCAAATAAACTACATTTATTTTCTCTTCTGGACAGATAATTTTTTACTACACTAAAACTCTTTACTACAGTAATGTAAACTTTAAACAAAAGATAATAACATTATTAAAACCAAACAAAGGGTTCATTGAACTCACCTGAGGTTCTCTCCAGTGTGCAGTTTGTATCTTCTAATCCATTCTGGAGTTTCTTCACTCCTGAATCTTGCAGATTATTGTTGCTCAAGTCAAGTTCTTTCAGAGTCGAGTTTGATCTCAAGACTGTAGCGAGAGCTGAACAGCTTTGGTCTGTTAGACTACAATCACACAGCCTAAAATATTAAATAGGAGAGGGATATTTACAAATACAGCATGCTTGAATACTTGATGCCAGTATTAAAGTGATTCCTGAAAAAAACCTGAACTAAAACTACTCACATCAGTTTATTGAGTTTACAGTGTGTATCCCGCAGTAGAGCAGCGATCTGATTCACTCGTGCGTCTCCTAGTTTTGTAAAACTCAGATTAAGCTCTCTCAGGAGTAACGCGTTTTTACCCACAATTCCAGTCACATACTGACAGGCTTCATCAGCAACAGGACCAAAAACCTGATGAAAGGAAATATATTGACATAGCCTGACATATATTTTATTTTCACAAACCTGTAAAATGCATTTTAATCATTCCAAAGTTTTTATAAATTTATTTTTGTCAGTTTCATTCTCTTTCAGCTAAAATGGGGTTTAAGACTATTGAATGTTATTATTTTTAATATCACTCACCTCAGTGTCTTCAGTTGAAAGTTTGGATCCTGAAGTAAATCATTGAGCTCCTTCACTCCTGATTGTCCAGGATCATTTCCTGTGAGATCCAGCTCTATCAGGTGTGAAGGGTTTGATCTCAGAGTTAAAGCCAGAGCTAGATATCCTTCTTCAGTGATACTGCAGCCCGAAAGTCTACAAACAATAAAAACAAGAATTTAAATTAACATTGTAGTTCCCTTTCAGTCAGTCACTTTCGATGTCACACTGATGACCAAGAGAATTTGGGATCTCACTAGAGAGACCCACTTTACTTTGAGTGTAAACTAAACGCAGGTGCAACACATAATTCAATTCAATTCTTTGGGCTGGTACTCGGTATTCAATTCAATTCTTTGGGCTGGTACTCGGTGCTAATCATTTTGCTTTGGAGCCTAGCGGTTTTAATCATTCTGCTCTTACCAAGCTTCGTTTGTGAATGAGACAAGTTCAGCGTGCTTTATGGTAGCTTCTTCGTGATGGGTGGAATGGCGCTACAGCGATGGTCGTTTTCCTGTGTCGAGTGGGTTTCACACATCAGGCTGAACTACCCTGTTTGTGTTGCAGGCAGCCATCTCACCTGTGTGCTTCAGCATGCTAATAAAAGGCTTCTTTCCTAAAAAAGCATTCACGGGTGGACGTGTCTTTTTAAAGATGAAATTGCGTCTGTACCAGCTCTACGCTGTGTCTTTGTAAAGACGACATTGCATCTTTGTATAGATGTTGTTCCCTTGTACCAGGTGATGGTCATGATCACAGGCTTCACTTCCTCATAAAGAGCAGAGTTCCAGTGCCTCTGCCTTGATCTATTTCTCTTCATGGCAGAAGTCAGGGGTGGACTACTTCAGGAAATAGCTCGGGTGGTCTGAGGATCACAGTGGCGGCGACCCCTCTGAAGAACCTTCACACCTCTAGCACTCTGCAGCCAGTTAAGCTGCCCGAGGAACATGCTGGGCCCTCTAAAAGGAGCATACCAGCAGTATCCTTTGGGGCTCCTCCCGACAATCATATGTCAATCACTGCATCAGAGGGCCTCCTGGATGGTGGCAATGCCTGAACTGGATCCAGAGATGATGAATATGCTTGCCGGGGGTTGCCAAGAGGGTAGGGCTCGAGTGAAAACCTCTACCATGTCCATGACCATGAAGCTGCCTCGGCTGTACATGCTATGGCGTTACTACAGGTCCACCAGGCAAAAGCACTGAAGGACCCGAGGGATATTCCGAGCGATGAAGCGTCACCTCTGGTTGTGTCTGGACGACACGAGGGATGGCTTCATATGCTCACAATTTTTTTTTTTTTTTTTTTTTTAGTGATCAGATACCTGCACCACAGATGAATCCTGCTGACTTTCACTTGAGTCTCTTCAAACTGTTTTTCCTCTAAGAGCACTGTAACAACATCAGATGTTCCACTACACTGATATTCTAAAGTAAAACAAGCTCCTTGACTACTGATGATGTTTTTTCCCCCTTGAATCCATGGAAAGAAGCAGAAAAACACTTAAAGGGTTACTCCACCACAAAATAAAAATTGTTGTCATTAATCACTTACCCCCATGTCGTTCCAAACCCATAAAAGCTTTGTTCACTTTGGAATACAATATAACATATTTGGATGAAAACCAGGAGGCTAGAGACTGTCCCATAGACTGCCAAATAAATAACAGTGTCAAGGTCCAGGAAAGTATGAAAAGCATCATCAGAATAGTCCATCTGTCATCACTGATTCAGCCATAACATTATGAAGCGACAAGAATACTTTTTGTACACAAAGAAAACAAAAACAACGACTTTATTCAACAATTCCTTTCCTCTGTGTCTCTCCAAATCAGTGAAGCACCATTTTTGTAATTCTGAGCTGTACGCAGATGGCGTACGCTCCTCTGGGTCAGCTGCGTTGCGCCGATGCACTGTTTTCAAACCAAAGTGTAAATACACGTAACAAAACGTATTGATTCAACCGTAACGTTATAAAGCAATGAGAATATTTTTGTTAACGAAGAAAATGAAAAATAACAACATTATTCAACAATTTTGTATCACTGATGGCAGATGGACTATTCTGATGATGCTTTTCATACTTTTCTGGACCTTGACAGTGTTATTTATTCGGCAGTCTATGGGGACAGTCTCAAAGCCTACTTGTTTTTATCCAAAATATCTTAAATTGTGTTCCAAAGAAGAACGCAGCTTTTATGGGTTTAGAACAACATTAATGACAAAATGTTCATTTTGCGATGGAGTATCCCTTTAAAATTCAAGCACTGTTAATGCAATGCATATTATTTTTCAGTTAGTGCTATTCAACATGCTTTTTTGGTTCAAAGACATATGGCATTATTTTTCTTCCATAAACAGAAAGCTGGACTATTCCGTCAATGGCAATGAAGCTTTGTCTCAAAAAAAAAAAAAAAAACAACAAGCTCAGTGGCAGGGAAAGAGTTAGGTAATAAAAGGAATATGAAGAAAACAGATGATTACTATGGGCTATACACTATAACATTCTTCTATATCTTTATAATTGTACCACAATAAACACACTTTGTATTTATATAACGCCAAGCCAGCAGAGGGATCTCTCACCTCTGCACTGACTGTTACTGCTCCCTCTGCTTGGTCTATGGTTACTTCCTGTTAGGCAGCCATATAAGCATGGCCATGCCAAACAGAACTGGAAAAGTATTGTTTTGCTGATGCGGACTCTACCAAGCATTTTCCCTGCCAAAGCCATTGTCTTGTTTCAAGCCATTACCTTGTTTCTTTGTCTTGTTTTGTTTTGTTACTTTGGATTACCCATTTGGATTTTGACCTTGGACCATTGCCTTGTCTTTTGTGAATGTTTTGCTGCCTGCCCTGACCATTCCATGTTTCTGGATTACGATTATGTTTTGCCCTTGGATATTCCTGTTTGCTGGTGTTTGGACCTTGCCTGTTTTGAGCATGCTGTGTTTTAATAAAAGCTCACACTTGGATCTACAATGCTTGTCTGAGTCCTGCCATTACTGAATATTTTGCCTACCATAGATCCAGCAGCTTTTCAGACACAGATCACCATGGATCCAGCATCACGCCTTGTTCACCTCCGTCAAGGTAATCGCTTAGTTGGGGATTATTTCGAGGACTTTTGTGGACTTTGCTATAAGGTAAACTTCAATGACACTTTCATGAAAGACATTTTCCATTATGGTTTACACAAGGACATATCATGTTTAATGCCATGCAATACCCCACATTGGACTCTTGAGTAGTATATAGACTTTGCATTGTGGTTGAGTGGTTCTGCATTCGCTGTGGGTGTTGCGGATGAGGGACCCCACAATCCTGCAGTTGCCCCCATGTCAGTGTCTTCCAACACAAGGACTATCATGTCAGGAACAGTTTATGCCACACCTAAGCCTGTTCACAAAATGGCTGCCTCCATGCCAGAGACTGTTCACAACATGGCTGCCATTCCTGCACCCACTCATGTCATGCCTGCCAAGCCAAAGCCTGCTCACGTCACGTCTGCCAAACCACCGCCTGCTCACGTCACACCTGCCAAGTCAAAGCCTGCTCACATCATGCCTGCTACGCAAGGACCTGCTTACACCATGCCAGTTAAGTCAAAGTTCACTCATGCTATGTCTACCAAGTCTAAGGCTGATTACATCATGTCTGCCAAGCCAGAGTTTGCTAACATCATGCCTGCTACTCCAGGGTCTGCTCATACCATGCCTGCTGCTTCAAGGTCTGCTATCATCATACCTCGTACTCCAGAGCCTGCTAGCTTCATGTCTGCCAAGCATGAGCCTGCTCAATCCATTCAAGAGCTCCTTCACAACATGGCCGCTATTCAAGAGCTTCGGTGCAAGATGGCTGCTACACAAGAGTCTCTTGACAAGATGGCTGCTTGCCAGAGGCTCATCGCAAGATGGCCGCTACTCAGGAGTCTCTTCACAAAATGGCCACCATTCCAGAGTCTCGTCACATCTCAGCTAATCTTCCAGAGTCTCGTCACCTTTCAGTTGATCTTCCAGAGTCTTGTCGCATCTCAGCTGATCTTCCAGACTTTCATCACATCTCAGCTGATCTTTGAGAGTTTGTCCACGTCTCAGCTGATCTTCCAGAGTCTTGGGACGTCTCAACAGATCTTCCAGAGTCTCGCCATGTCTCAGCAGACCTTCCAGAGTCTTGACAACGTCTCAGCCGTTCTTCCGAAACACCTGACCCCCTAGCCAAGATGGCCACCATGCCTGAGCCCCCAGCCAAGATGGCCACCACACCTGAGCCCTATAATGCCACGGCTGCCAAGCAAGTTTCCCCCAAGGATTTTTTAAAGGGCTATAGTATCCAAGCTCCTGCGGATGTGGAGCTTGGGCCAGGATTGATTGCCAGTGTGATGGACCCACCACTAATGTCAGTGCAAGCAGCTAGCATCCCTGGGGGGCCTCAGCACTGGCTATCACAGAGACTGTTCCCTTGAAATCATTGATTCCTGTTATGGCGGTTGCCATCATGTGTGTGTGTGGGCTGCACATTGAAGCCCCAGAGGCCTCTCCTGTTCACGAATCTGCTGCAGAGGCCTCTCATGTCCATGAGTCTGCCTCAGAGGCCTTTCCTGTCCAGGAGTCTGCTCCAGGGCGTCCGTTGCAGAACCTCTGGACGGTGGCGGCGTCCGTTGCAGAAAATCCAGAGGAGGGTGGCGGTCACTTCGGAAGTCAATGTCTGCCTTGTCACAGCCATGGAGACGTTCATGAGCTCACTGTCTGTCCTGTCATGGCCAAGGAGACTGTCCATGAACTCTCAGCCTGCTCTGTCACGGCCAAGGAGGCCGTTCATGAACTCTCTGTAAGTAGCTTCCTGCTCTGCCTGCACTGCCATGGCTCCTGCTCTCCCTGCACCACCATAGCTCCACGGACCAGGTCCCCATGGTTCCGCTGTCTGCCACTGCTCCACGGTCCAGGTCCCTCATGGTTACATAGTCTGTCACTACCCCTTGATCCATGTTCACTTCCTTTGCACAGACCTGGCCCTCCATACCACCCCTGGTTTACCTCTGTTCAATAATCCTCCCAGACTGATGTTTTTTTTGTTTTTTTTTTTTTTAGGGCTAGGAGTCGCTCCTAGCCAAGCCAGCAGAGGGAGCTCTCACCTATGCACTATGCACTGACTGTTACCACTCCCTCTGATTTCTCTATGGTTTACTTCCTGTTTGGCAGCCATTGGACTGTTGCCTTGTGTTTTGTGAACTTTTTGCTGCCTGCCCTGACCATTGAACGTTTGTGGATTACAATTCTGTTTTGCCCTTGGATATTCCTGTTTGCTGGTGTTCGGACCTTGCCTGTGTTGACCAGGGCTATGTTTTAATAAAAGCTCGCACTTGGATCTACAACGCTTCTCCTGCCGTTACAATATGTTCTCACACTTATGTTTTCATGTTTTATGGAAGCATGATGTGGATGTGTAAAATTTATAATATACTGCTTAACAAAAACAAATACATTTTTAAAAATCGCCAAATGGCTAATAAAAAGTTGTACCGTGAGGATATGTTGCAAATGTTATTCGCTAATTCTGACTCTGAAGGGGAATATTTGCCTTTTGGAAATGACGATCGGTCATCTAATAGTCACGCTTCTCCCGGTACATCTTTGCAGTGCAATGGTGCCGCCGTGCAAGGCAAGAGTGTTTACAAAACACAAACAAGTGATCATTTTTGACTCTTTGCCCAACGGGGATGGGGGGTGGCAGGGGTGAATGTGGTCATAGTGTCTAGTGGTGTTTTTTTTATTTAATTTTTTTTCCTGATCATTTGGAATGAGAATAAAAAGACAAAAATCAAACAAAAAAAAAAACCCAACCAAACAAAAAAAACCTTGCCAATAAGTTCAAACATCCATTAAATATTGAATATTTCCTGAATATTACTGATGAACTGATAAAAAAGTAGGCTACTGTTCACATGTGTTTTAATGAGCGCAGCGTTAATTCAGTCAGGCCACGGAGGCATAGGCTGCGACCAGCTGATGCGGACAGCTGTCAAAATCGCTCCAATTACTACCATTCTCCTATTAGACACGGGATATATATACGTGGGCACTACTGCTCGATAAGTATGCTCTCATAAATGGCTCGCAACCCTCCCTCCTTCCCCATTATAAGCATGAGCATATTACCGTGCACCTTCTGGTTGTCATCTTCTTTGTTTCAGATCACTAAGGCTTTCAAGTCCCGGTTAGCATGGACCTCACTGCTGAGAGACACTCATCCTCATAACCAAGCTACAGGATAGACGTCCCACTGCCACATCTACACGAGATTACCACTGTTCGCTTTCCAAGACATTATTAAGTGTTTAATTGTCATGTATTTCCAAGCTGATAGTTCTGGGCGGCCAATGTTTAAGCTCTTGTATGTTCAATTAATTTGGGAGCAAGAACCCCCATAAGGAACCATACCGCCAAATGATAAATTGTGGTCAATAAACTCAAGTAACTTGCCAAAGTGGTCCTGTCTGAACTACTATATAGTGTAGTAATATAGTCAATAATTTAGTACTTCATTATTAGTACTTCTGGAAACATCAATTCAATATCTACTATTTCCTGAATATTATGAAATTTGAGATGGCCGCCCCCGGAGACGTCATTAATATGCAAATTAGATGAATATATTTACACCCCACATAAAACTTTAGGTAATGCCCAACATTTTTCTAATTCACAGTAGATCTCTATCTTTAAGCCCTTTCAAGCCACAAGCTTTTGAAATCTTGATGTCAAAAATACAGCATTTTTAACAAAAAAAAAACCCTGGCGCCTAAAGGGTTAAGAATATATATATATCCTCATAATCAGCCAATGTGCAACATTAATCTCTTTGCTGTGGCATTTGTTGTAGCTGTTGGTGAAATGTACTAACTTGAGTATCTTCAGTTCACACACAGGATTCTTCAGTCCCTCACAGATCTCTTTGACTCCTGAGTCCAGCAGACGGCTGTTGTTCAGGTTCATCTCTTTCAGGATGGTTTTGGAGGAGAGAACAGTAGCTAGAACTGAACAGCTTTTCTCTGTCAGCCTACAATTATTCAGCCTAAACAGAATAAAACATCATAAGTTATTATTCAGCATATATTTAACACACATCAGATCAATAGCTCTTGATCTCTGCTCACACATGTGACTGAAAGTCTTTTATAATGATAAACAAGATAAATCACTCACTTAATTTTCTCCAGTTTGTTATGAGAGTCCATAAAAAGAGCAGAGAGTTTCCCCCCATCCAGGTCTCCTAAATTAACTTCACTCAGATCCAGTTCTTTCAGAACTAATGGACTTGTACCTAGAACTTCAGTGAGATAATCACATGCTTCCTGTGCGGCAGGGCTTTTCAGAAACCTACAGGAAGTAGATGAGAATTTTAGATCATTTTGTGCTTTTTGCATTATTTTGCCACACAATATGTTGTCAGTCAAATTCTAAGAAATTGCAATTAATTCAGTTCACATCATTCCTATTCCACACTGATCCATTTGTCTGCTCTATCTGTTGATATACAGCTGTTTTCACATCTGTGGTTCAGTTTTTAATATTTCAAGGTTTATTACCTGATGGCCTTTAATTTACAGGAATCATGCTGTAGATATCATTGAGCTGCTTTGTACTCCTGATTGTCCAGGATCATTTCCTCTCAGATCCAGCTCTATCAGGTGTGAAGGGTTCGATCTCAGAGCTGAAGCCAGAGCTTTATAACCTTCTTCAGTGATACAGCAGTCTGAAAGTCTAAAAAAAGACTTATAACATTCTTATAACTTATAACATATTCTTGCTCATACACATAGTTACAATACAATTGCATCTCAATAAATTAGAATGTCGTGGAAAAGTTCATTTATTTCAGTAACTCAAAATTGTGAAAATTACTTGTGTATTAAATAAATTTAATGCACACAGACTGAAGTAGTTTAAGTATTTGGTTCTTTTGTGATGATTTTGGCTCACATTTAACAAATACCCACCAATTCTAAACAAATTAGAATATGGTGACATTCCAGTCAGCCAATCAACTCAATACATCTGCAAAGGTTCCCTGAGCCTTCAAAATGGTATCTCAGTTTGGTTCACTAGGCTACACAATAATGGGAAAGACTGCTGATCTGACAGTTGTCCAGAAGACAATCATTGATATGGAGGGGTAAGACACAAACATTCATTGCCAAATAAGCTGGCTGTTCAGATAGTGCTGTATCCAAGCATGATAACAGAAAGTTGAGTGGAACGAAAAAGTGTGAAAGAAAAAGATGCATAACCAACCGAGAGAACTGCAGCCTTATGAGGACTGTCAAACAATATAGATTCAAGAATTTTGAGTTAACTTCACAAGAAATGGACTGAGGCTGGAGCCAAGGCATCAAGAGCCACCACACACAGACTTGTGAAGGAATTTGCTGAACCACAGACAAACGTCAGAGGCGTCTTACCTGGGCTAAGGAGAAAGAATAACTGGACTGTTGCCCAGTGGTCTAAAGTCCTCTTTTCAGATGAGAGCAAGTTTTGTATTTCATTTGGAAATGCAAAATCATACCCCAAGTTGCTTGAAGTCCAGTGTTAAGTTTTCACAGTCTGTGATGATTTGCGGTGCAGTGTCATTCACTGGTGTTGGTCCATTGTGTTTTTTGAAAACAAAAGACACTGCACCCCTCTATCAAGAAATTTTGGAGCACTTCATGCTTCCTTCTGCTGACCAGCTTCTTGCTGATTTGATTTTCCAGCAGGATTTGGCACCTGCTCACACTGCCAAAAGCAACAAAAGTTGGATAAAATGACCATGGTGTTGTTGGTGTGCTTGACTGGCCAGCAAATTCACCAGACCTGAACCCCATAGAGAATCTATGGGGTATTGTCAAAAGGAAAATGAGAAACAACAGACCAAAAAAGGCAGATGAGCTGAAGGCCACTGTCAAAGAAAACCTGGGCTTCCACATCACCTCAGCAGTGCCACAAACTGATCACCTCCATGCCACACCAAAATAAGGCAGTAATTAAAGCAAAAGGAGCCCCTACCAAGTATTGAGTACATGCACAGTTAATGAACATAGCTTTCCAGAAGGCCAACAATTCACTAAAAATGTTTTTTTTTTTTTTTTGTCTTATGAAGTATTCTAATTTGTTGAGATATTGAATTGGTGGGTTTTGTTAAATGTGACCCCCAAACCAGCACAATTAAAGAAACCAAAGACTTCAGTCAAACTACTTCAGTCTGTGTGCACTGAATTTATTTAATACACAAGTTTCACGCATGATAACATTGTCTTTAAGTTGGTGTGTGTGCGTTTGTTTTTGTGAAAAGTGGGGACATCCCATAGGCGTAATGATTTTCATACTGTACGTTTGTTTTTGTGAAAAGTGGGGACATCCCATAGGCGTAATGATTTTCATACTGTACAAACTGTATATTTTTATCGCCCTACACCAACCCTACACCTAACCCTACCCCTACACGAAACTTTGTGCATTTTTTACTCTCTCAAAAAAAAAAAAATCATTCTGTATGGTTTATAAGCGTTTTGAAAAATGGGGACATGGGTTATGTCCTCATAAGTCACCCTCCTCTTGTAATACCTGTGTCATACCCATGTCATTATACAAAGTTGTTTCCTGACATGTCACAAAAAACACGCACGCACACACACACAAATCTCAGATGTATCGCCGCATTGTTTGGAATCCCTGCGGTTTCCAGTGGTTTTTATATGAAGCAGCCAGGTACTGTAGATAACTAGTTAAAATTCTACGCAACTTTTGTAAAAAAACAAGATGCAACCACTGCAGCAACTTCATAATGCAAACAAGATACAGTCAGTGATGTAATCACGCAAAGACAAATGATGCCAAATTGGCATTTACTGCGAAATTCAACCTGACAGCTCAATTTATAAATCACTATTAGATGACTACTGTTGTGAATCAAGGCAAGACAAGGGGGACAGTTTCTTATACTTGCTGGCATATTTACATACTTGCACAATAACTTTTGTCATTACTTAAAATCTACCTTTACAAATTAAAATTTGCATGTGTATTTTCAGTTATCTACATTTCTACACTTCTTTCTGTGAATTTTCCAACAGAAAACAGATCTTCCCTATTTCTATCCTGTCCTATCTACAATTCCTATACCTTCTCTATATTCCTGAGTTTCCTAGTTTATTCACACTCAATAATCTTAGTACCAATGCAGTCAAATACTCACATTAGTGTGCTGAGTATACAGTGTTTATCCTGCAGTAGTGGAAAAAGCTGTTTCAAGTCTCCTAGTTCATGTTCACTTAGATTCAGTTCTCTCAGGAATAATGGGTTTTTACCCACAATTTCAGTCACATACTGACACTTATCTGCAGCAGGACCCAAAAACCTGCAGGAGGGAAGATCAAGTGGGATTCAAATAGTTCTTAACCAAACTTTGTGATTCTCAAACTATGTTAAAGGATTTTTCTTTAATTTATTTTAATGCAACAGTGAAATAATATTCCATAAACAATTCAACTGCATATAACTTATTTTGAATTGTCTCACCTCACTGTCTTCAGCTGACAGTCTGGATCCAGTAGTAAATCATTGAGCTCCTTCACTCCTGATTGTCCAGGATCATTTCCTATGAGATCCAGCTCTATCAGGTGTGACGGATTTGATCTCAGAGCTGAAGCCAGAGCTTTATAACCTTCTTCAGTGATGCCACAGTCTGATAGTCTAGAACAGGAATAAAACAATCTGATTATTCTAGAAATTACCTCAACATTAATTGACCATTAAGTGAATATATATTTTGTTCCTTGTACAGTAATTTGCAAAGCAAACTGAGAACTGAATACAAAAGCCCAGGTAACCTAGAATATTTGAAACGTCAACACACATGAGAATCTGTAATATCTGGACTGCAGAATCTGGACTGTAACCATCTAGTTTACAGTAATTTATAAGGGCTAATTTATCTAAAACTCTACACGAGGGAAAAATCTTTCACCTGAATGACCCAAAACATTCAAGCGACCACAAAATGGTGAAAAACAAGAAAATGAAAGTTCTGAAATGACCTTATAAAGATCCACAGTTAAAACCCCATCAAAATGCTGTGGTAGGACCTAGAGTATACAGTTCATGTGGGAAAGTCTAGAAATTCCACTGAGCTAAAGCAGTTCTGCCCTCCTTTCTGTGACAGACTCATCAGCTCAACACGGGATTGTCACAAAACTTACCTCAGTATCTCTAATTTGCAATTTACACTCTTCAGACCAGTGCAGAGATGCTTTACTCCTGAGTCCTGCAGATTGTTATTGTTCATGTTCAGCTCTTTCAGACTGGTATCTATTCCAAGAACTGTAGCCAGAGCTGGACAGCTTTTGTCTGTTAGGTTACAATCATTTAGCCTACAAGAGAAATAAAGCACACCACATAATTAGATACATAATGTCATATATTTGTGAAATACAAGCATTACATTTATACCAATTATTTTTATATGAACAGTAAATATTCTGTGAGTAATGTGAGCTACAATGATATTACTCTTAAAAAACTAGTACTTTTGGTATATTAGAATTTAATTGATATAGTCATACATTTCATAAATAATAGCATTCTTGATTAAAAAAAACATTTAAGGTTTATAGCTTTAATAATAATCAATCACACATTTAAAGTGCTAGCTCTATCTAAATAATAAGTATCTTGAGGATTAAATTAATTTTAGTATTAAAAAAAAATTATAATTCACCCATAAAAGTATAATTAATTTATACATGGTATATGTTTAAGAATTATTATAGATCAGGGGTGTCCAAAATTGCTAAAGATCAATGTAGAAAAATGCATTTTTAAATGAGAACAAAACATTACAAAATGTAAATAAATGACTTACAAAGCTCTTTTGGTAGTTTTGATGACTGCCGATAATCTAATGAGACACTCATCTGATTTCTTGAATTTCTGAAGCTCAAACTCCTCCATCTCTTCCTCTGATGTCAACAAAACAAAGGCCAAAGCAGACCACTGAGCAGGTGAAAGATCAGTAGATGAGAGACTTCCTTCTCTAAGTTGAGTCTGAATCTCTTTCACCAGAGTTTGATCATTCAGTTCATTCAGACAATAGAACAGATTGATGGATCTCTCTGGAGACAAATTATCCTCCAATTTCTCCTTTATGTACTGAACTACTTCCTTTTTCCTCTGGTCACTGTAGTCATACTGTGTCAACAGACCTCGTAAGAGTAGTTGATTGGATTGGAGTGACAGACCAAGAAGGAAACGAAGAAAAAGATCCAGGTGTCCACTGTCACTCTCAAGTGCCTTGTCCACTGCAGTCTTGAGCAAATCAGTCATGGCTTCATTTTTGTTTTCCGGTTCTGTAGGGTCTTGAACAAACACACTTTTCTCGTTGTTGTCTAGAAACAGATGTGCATAAAGGGCTGCAATAAACTCTTGAATGCTCAAGTGAACAAAACAGTACATGGTACAAAGAATGATCCCTGTTTCATCCTTAAAGATCTGGGTACACATGCCTGAATACACTGATGCCTTATAAATGTCAATACCACAGGCTTCCAGGTCTGTATCATAGAAGATCAGGTTATTTCTTTCTAACTGATGAAATGCAAGTTTCCCCAGTGAAAGGATGGCATCTTTATCCCAGGAAACATCTGGTGTGTATTCTCCATCATACTTTCTTCTGCTCTGCAGGATCTGAAAGCGGAGAAAGTGTGTATACATTTGTGTCAGAGTCTTAGGAATGTCTTCAGTATTTGATTCCTGCAGTGTTTTGGAGGCGTCATAAGCCTGATCATTTTTCAGATCATTATTTCTTTTTTCCTCCAAAATATTCTGGAGAACAGTGGCTGAAATCCAGCAGAAGACTGGGATGTGACACATGATAAACAGACTCTTAGATTTTTTTACATGATAAATGATTTCACTGGCCAGATTCTGATCAGTGAATCTTTTATTGAAGTACTCCTCCTTTTGTGCATCATTGAATCCTCTGACCTCTGTTACCCGATCAATACAGTCAGGAGGAATCTTACTGGCAGCTGCTGGTCTGGTGGTGATCCAGATGAGAGCAGAAGGAAGCAGATTTCCCTTTATGAGGTTTGTCAGGAGAACATCCAGAGAGGCCGGTGACGATACATCAGACAACGTCTCATTACCCTCAAAGTTCATAGGAAGACGACATTCATCCAATCCATCAAGAATGAACAGGACTTTGAATTGATTCCTTCTTTTAAGATTCAGTTTTTTTGTTTCTGGGAAAAAAGACTTATAATATTTGTCAAGCTTTGTGTTCCTTTCTCTTTTAAGTTCAACTCTCTAAATGGAAGAGGAAATATGAAAACTGATATCTTGATTTTCTTTTCCTTCAGCCCAATCCAGAACAAACTTTTGCACAGAGACTGATTTTCCGATACCAGCAACTCCTTTTGTCAGTACAGTTCTGATATGCTTTTCTTGTTTAGGAGCTTGAAACATCTTTGTGCATTCTACCTGTATCTCTTGTGATTCTTGATGCCTGGTAGTAACTTCAATCTGTCTTACCTCATGTTCAGTATTGACCTGTTCACTGCCACCCTGAGTGATATAGAGATCTGTGTAGATGTTATTCAGAAGTGTAGAGTCACCTTCTTTGCAATTCCCTCAAACACACATTGATACTTATTCTTTAGGTTACTTTTTAGTTGATGGATGAAGAGCAGCTCATCTAAACACCAGAAGAAAAATACAGATATTTGTATCAGGATTGTATCTCCTATGTTTATAAGAGGCAATATGCCAGATGGTCATGAGTCTCTTACCTTCTAGAGTATCAGCAGCTTCATCTTGCTTCATATCTCTCAAGAAGTGGAGTGTGAGATCAAGAGCTATTTCCTTGATATTGCATCTATTCTTATTAAAGTCTTTCACAAAGTATTGCATGTTTTCTTTTTGTAATATTTTCTTAAAATTCTCAACCTCATTTTTCAGAAATTGGATTATCTTGCTCTCAAGATCCTACAAAGCAAGAAAAAGGAGAAGCACTAAATCAGTGGAGACTGTGTAAGTGCTAGAGAGCGCAGAAGTGTTTGTTTAATAGCTTGTTTCTTTTTGCTAATGCCCCGTTCAGACTACACAGTTGTTTTGTCTGTTACAACAGTCACTTTGTCAGATTATACGATTTTGACTGGATAAAATCTTGTCATGTCGTGGGTACCAAACATGCCAGACTACTACGCGTTGCTTCCCGACCAATCCCGTCATCAAGAAGCCTGACTTCCGTAAACAACAGCGGCAATGGAAACCGAAGTTGCATGTTTTGTACTGGCTGTGTTGTCCTCGGAAAAGTGCAAAAAAAGAAGAAAAAAATCGGCAGTGGACACACATCATGGCTTGCTGGAAGAGGAACATATGGGCTGTCAATCCTCCAAGAGAATTCAAGGTAATATATCGGTTGTTTATAGTTTTACTTTTAGTCAGACAAAAATAGACTGTTAAAAATTGAGCTAAAGCTTAAATTAAGCAGTATGAAGCGCCAGTGTTTTTCATTGATCACCAATGTCATTTTATACTCCAGAAGTACAATTTGTTTTATGTAGTCACATGGGGTAAACACAGAGCCTTTTTTTAATCTCCAGGTGATGATACATGGGGCAGTGTAAGATTGGTCGTGGGCCCCTGTGTCTGACATTGTTTCCCGTTGACAGCAACATTGTTGCCTGGCAACATTGCTCAAAAAGTTGCCCCATGTATCATCGGCCTTTGATTGATACAGCACTCCAACAAAAGAAGTTAAAATAATAAGTAGAATGCACACATAATTTTTTTTTTTTATTTATTTAGTTCTGCATTATGTCAATTTTTTTTAAGTTAACAATAAAACAGTTAACTATTACTAGCTTTGGATTGTATATATACTAGCTTTGGATTGTAACCAGACTGTTTGACTTTACAAACAGTTTCTTTCTATTTGCACTGAAGGACAGCCTGTAAGGGAAACAGGTCAATTTAGCTCAAATGGAATCATTTAAGATTTTAAAGGGAATTTGAACAGAATCACTGTTTCACGACTGATCACTGAAACGGCCAGCGATTCACTGAACGAGCCGTATAACAGCAAATCTGCACTGGATATTAATATCCAAAGGTATAGTGAAAACACTATTAATTAGCACAGTAACAAGATCAGCAGTTTAAGACATTAACTTGTGGGCACAAAACACAAGATACTTCTCTTTTCAATATGAATGAGCCTTTATTAGATAAATCTAAGACATATAAACTAATCTAACACATAAGCACACGCACTCACATTCACACAAGTTGCAGGAAGATAGAGAGTTAGGAAAGAATGAGTTTAAGAGAATGAAAATGTGAAATCCCAAGTTTACAGCAATACGTGAAATTGCATAGACATGAACAACCATCAGTCACTTAATTAACCCTTGCATTGAGTTCCTCAATGAGGTTTAAAATTATATTAGATAACACCTGTACAGATCAAAGTCTGGAGGTACGTTACTTGTGATGCCTGTGTAACGGGGTTCCCTTTTGTTGTCGCTGAAAAGGGGGTTTCCCGAGGTTGCTGATTGGCTGGAAGTTCGGTAGTCGTTGAAGTGACGTCTTGGGAAGCCTGTGGTTGGGCGTTGGCTGAAGATGCGGAGTTGTGGGCTGGCTGAAGTTTCAGACGGGCACGCGAGGTCAGACTCGGAGACACGGCGTTACAAAACTTAACTCAGAACACGAAAATCTCTCAACGGAAAAAAAAAAAAAAAAAAGTAAAAGAATAGAAGTAAAGTTTGACGAGACTAGGTGGTGTTTCTTCTCATCGTGGCTAAGTAGCAGCAGGCGTGCAAGGCCGAAGCACGCTAGAACGGCGCTCGAAGAATGCTAAAAGTGATGACAAAGCATGACTAAAAGCTAAAGCTAAAAAGCAAAGGCTAAAAGCAAAATTTGATGGTGTCCTGAGTATTTAAACTGGCATTTTGGCCACACCTCAAATGTTGTCTTGACCAATTAGATATTGTCTTTTCTCGGGGTGTGTTGCATTGTTAGTCCCACCCATTCATAAATCATATGTTATCTTGTCAAGCACGTGGTCCGAATTTTCTCGCTCTTGCAGGGTATAATTTGGACATGATTCCTATAACAAGAATATGACACATTTGACAAATAACTGATGGTCAGAAACGTTTCAAGCAAGAAGATTCGAACACACACATACTAAACATGAATATGATCCCTTAAGCTATTCAAGAGTTACTTAAAAAGACATACACAATAAGTGATTAGAAACATTATAATCAAATGTGGGGGTTACATGTATGATATGGAGTTAAGCAACGGACTGCTATCCATTTAGAATTCTTTTTTGAGTTCATTTTGGTGCATATATGCATATATTCTCTGTGCCATTCTGGGGAGTAAGGATATGTCCTGTGAAGACCAGAGGGGTTAACAGGTCTCCTTAGGAATTTCAGTCTGGTTCTGCTAGGTGGGGGGGAAGTCAAACCAACGATCTTGTTTACTCTCATGGCTTTACATGTGAGGGTCAGACTGTCCATCTCTTCGATTACTTGCCCCAATTAGACAATCTCTTCTTCGATTTGAAATTGTCAAAAATTGATTTAATGGTGTTAATGTTGAAAGCTGTTCTGTGAAAGAGCTGGTTGGTTATCTAGCTTCAGACTGTGGTGCTAGGAGTTGATTTACAGCATCCTGTTGCCTTTCCGAGGAATTCGGCTTCTCTTGTTTCAACCATGCTCACGATCGAATCTTTAATTTGTCTGGCTCATACGCTACAAGTGACAGGAAGGGTTTCCGTGAACTGCTCAGGATGGATGTGGAGGATTTCAGCTACTTGCTTGACAAAGTTACACCACTCATCCAAAGAAGGGACACAAAATTTAGAAAAGCCATCAGTGCAAGAATGCGCCTGTCTCTAACGCTACGGTTCCTTGCTACAGGCAAGTCAGTAAAAAAAAAAGTGTATTGTTAAAAGAATGTTTGTAACCAAACAGATGTGGGGCACCGTTGACTACCATAGTATTTTTTTTGTGCTATGGTAGCCAATGGTGCCCCACATCTGTTTTGGTTTAGACGTTCTTCAAAATATCTTCCTTTGTGTTCAACAGAACAAAGAAATTTATACAGGTTTGACATGAATAAATATGACCTGAAGGTGAATAAATTTTTTCAAGAGATGTCCCGAAACCATGGCTTTGTTTTAGAGATGGGACTTAGATAAAGCTGGGACTAGGCCTTAATTAAATTGGACATTTTAAAAGCTTTTATAAATATGGTTAAATTACTGTTATTCATATTGAGACAAAATAATGGCACTGACATATTTTAAGATAGGTAATTGCAAATTGTTTCCAGTTAAGACAGCTCAAGCATACTTTTTTTTATCTCAGACTAGGCTTATCTGTTAAACTGCACAATTGTTTTAACCACAAAGTCAAAACCAGAGTATACAATGTACATGTTTCTAAATAATGACAACTGAAGCCTATGATAGCTTTATACGTGGACTTAAGAGAAAATAACAAATTTTAATTTAGCACCTACAGACACCTACAACGGAGGCAGCGTGGAGAGAGGTGGCAGCAGGATTTGAAAACAAGTGGCAGTTTCCTAATTGCTTGGGTGCCATAGATGGCAAGCACATCTACATCCAGCCACCTGCAAAACTCTGGAAGCACCTACCATAATTATAAATCAAGATTTTCTGTTGTGCTCATGGCAGTAGCTGACGGCAACTACAAATCCATCTGTGCTAATGTGGGCATACAAGGAAGACTGTCAGATGGAGGAATATTTGGCCAGTCAGACCTCCGAGCAGCCATGGACAGAGGTCTGCTGAATGTCCCCCCCTTCCAGGGCCACTACCAGGCAGTAACATAACTTTTCCTTATGCATTTGTTGGAGATGAAGCATTCCCTCTTCATACCGACCTGTATTAGTTTCACTATTCTGTTGAACACAAATTAAGATATTTTGAAGAATGCTGGTAACTGAACAGCTGACTGTAACCATTTACTTCCATGGTATGAAAAGATACTGTGGAAGTAAATGGTTACAATCAATTGTTTGGTTACCAGCATTCTTCAAAATATCTTATTTTGTGTTCAACAGAATTGGGAAACTCATACAGGTTTCGAACAACCTCGGGTGAGTAAATGATGACAGAATTTTAATTTTTGATTGAACTATCCCTTAAAGAATTTAACCTACACCCTCTCTCTTTCATGGTCATAAGCCTCTTCTACTCCCCTGAGGTACTGTATCTAACTTGTGGTGTTATAGGAGAGACATGAACTGATGCATTTTGGTTGTGTTGATTATAAGTTTGTGGGTTCCTACCAGGGTGTTTGTAATGCCAATCTAGCCTCATTTTCCTGTGCATCATACAACATCGTAAGGATGTTATGACGCAGCCTCATCTTGGTTAGTGGGTCTTTGATTAGCTTAATCTCAGATACTACCTGTTTGCCAAATGTTTGATCAACATCCTTGCTGGCATCTACCAGTGTTTCAGACACATTTTTTCAAAATGGTCACTTTCTCCACTTCAAGTTCATCTGCCAGTTTATCTCTTGACTTTTGTTTGGACCTGTAATTTGTTCTTTCAGGATTATTGTTTGTGACCTTCTGGCGCTGGTGAGATGATGAGGAATCAAGTGAGGTAAGTAGAGTTGATGAACTAAATGTTTGAGAAGAGATAAGTAAATTACAAATCTAGCACATCCGAATGTTAAATGTCTCTGTAATTGTCTATCGAGTGTTTCCCACAGATTGCAGTTCACCCCATATGTGTGTGTGTTTGTGTGTTTACTGTACGAAATCAGTATGTGTGGAAGTAGATTCACTGTATGACAGCAAGAGGCGCTTCAGATGTTGCTACCTCCCTTTAAAACAGTGGGTAGTACAATTCAACAATGAAAAATGCTAACTGTAAAGTTATGTTTTATTAATGTCTACACCTACCACAACCCTAAACTTACTCTTACAGTAATGTAAATACAGTATGTGGTAATATTCGCAGTTGTAGCTAGAAGGGATACAGCCACAGGAAACCAACAATAAACAATTAAATAAAAAGTCTACACCTACACCTACCCCAACCCTAAACCTACCCTTGCAGTAATGCAGATACATTAAGTGTTGTTCAGCATGAGAAAAATTATGCAATATTGATGTGCACATGCACAGTAAACCCTGGTAGGACAATTAGACGGGTAGGATAACATGTCAGGACACCGGCAACGGCTGTAAACAAAGCAGCCCTGCGCTCAAAAACGCTACTTGAAATTAAAATGACAAGGACGCTTTCTGAAGACAATCAGTTACCTTCAAAAGATACATTCATAAATTAAAACAAAAAAAAAAAACTCCCGCCCGCCACAATTAAATGAATAAATGGGGAAACTCTGTGTCGCTATTGTGAATGAGAACATAATGAGTGCTTTGCTAGCTTACATGCTAATTCCAGTAACGTTACTCACCAGGTTGTTGAAGCGCATCCGCTATCGATCGCCAACATTTATCTTTTTTTATTCTGTAGTGGTACTCCCTCAATGACACATCATAACGTGAGTCATCTCCCTTTCGCTTTGCCATGTATAAAAGCTGTGTACAGAAGAGATTATGTGCTCCTATTGGTCAACGTCAACCATGTGACGAAACACGTCATGGACGACGGGGGAAAAAAAATTAAACATGCTAGACTTTCTGTGTTGACGTCGTGAAGCGTCGCAGACATGGCATCGGTTGTCGTGCACTATGACACTACACAAGATGAAATTATTGAATCGTCCGTTCAGACTACAAAACATAAAACCGATCTAAAAAAATAAATAAAAAACACTAAATAAATAAACAAAACACACTAAAAAATAAAAAAAACACACTGCTTAAGTCAGCTCTTAGTATCTTGGGCTTGACTGAGTCCTGGATTTGTCAAGAGGACACAGCAACCACTGTTGCGCTCTCTAATAATGTATCTTTCTTTCACACCCCCCATTAGGTTGGGAGCAGTGGGGGTACTGGTCTTTTTTATTTCTAATTACAGGGAATATTCAACTTACTCTTATGCAGTAATAGTTCTTTAGAATGCATTGCTCATACTTTAACAACTCCTGTAAAACTCCACATTGTAGTAATTTATCCCCCCACCCCAAGGTCAATTTTGGGCACCTGGATGGGCTGGTGTACTCATTCCCTGATGATGGCAGCCCACTTGAAGCCTTCAGCAACATTCATCTAGAGAAGTCTTATGCAGCAGACTTCTACTCTCTCATAGCCTGATTTAATATTCAAACAAAGTGTTTGTGTTTACAGTGCCATGGAAAGGTTCTTGCCCCATTCTTTCATTTTTGCATATTTGTCACACTTAAAAGATTCAGATCATCAACCAAATTTCAACATTACACAAAGATAAGACATTGTAAGTACAAAATGCAGTTTTTGAAGTATTGATTTTATTTGTTAAGGGAAAAAAAGCTGTCCAAACCTGCCAGGCACTATGTGAAAAAGTAATTGGCCCCTAAATCTAATAACTGGTTGTGCCACTCTTTGCAGCAACAGCTGCAATCAAACTTTTGTGATAACTGGCAGTGAGTCTTTCACATTGCTGTGGAGGAATTTAGGCCCACTCTTCTTTGCAGAATTTTTTTTTAATTCAGCCTCATTGGAGGGTTTTCAAGCATGAAAGGACTGTTTAAGGACATGCCACAGCATCTCAATCGGATATAAGTCCGGATTTTGATTTGGCCACTCTAAAGCCATAATTTTGATTTTCTTCAGCCATTCAGAGGTGGACTTGCTGGTGTATTTGGGATCATTGTCCTGCTGCATAACTCAAGTGCGCTTGAGCTTGAGGTCACAAACTGACAGCTGGATATCCTCCTACAGGATTTTCTGATAGAGAGCAGAATTCATGGTTCCATCAACTATGGCAAGTCGTCCAGCTCCCGAAGATGCAAAGCAGCCCCAGACCATCACAATACCACCACCATGTTTGAGTGTTGGTATGGTGTTCTTTATATGAAATGCTGTGTTGGTTTTACATCAGATGTAACGGGACAAACACCTTCCAAAAAGTTAAAACTTTTGTCGTATCAGTCGAAAGAATATTTGCCCAGAAGTCTTGGGGATAATTAAATTATTTTTTGGCAAATGCGAGACAAGCATTTGTGTACTTTTTGGTCAGCAGTATCTTTTTGCCATAGAATCACCCATTGATGACATTTTTGCCCAGTCTTGTTCTTATTGTTGAATCATGAACACTGACCTTAATTGAGGCAAGTGAGTCCTGCAGTTGTTTAGATGTTGTTCTTGGTTCATTTATGACCTCCTGGATGAGTTGTTGCTACACTCTTGGATTAATTTTGGTAGTCCAGCCACTCCTGGGAAAGTTCAACACTGTGCTAATCAATGCTTATTGGAGACGTGAACCGTTTCAAACGATTGAGTTCGATTTGGTGAACTGATTCAAGAAGATCCGGTTACATCGAATGATTTTTTAGCGAACCAGATATCACTAAACTGCAGTGTTTTGAATGGTCTCATAACAGACCCGGAAGAGAAGACCATGCTGAATAAAGTCATAGTTTTTGCTATTTTGGGACCAAAATGTATTTTCGATGCTTCAAAAAATTCTAACTGACTCTCTGATGTCAAATGGACTACTTTGATGAAGTTTTTCTTACCTTTCTGGACATGGACAGTATACAGTACATACAGCTTCAATGGAGGGACTGAGAGCTCTCGGACTAAATCTAAAATATCTTAAACTGTGTTCCGAAGATAAAAGGAGGCCTTACATGTTTGGAACAGCATAAGGGTGAGTTATTAATGACATAATTTTCATTTTTGGGCGAACTAACCCTTTAAGCATGCTTCACTTTGCTTCTTTTTAAAGTAATTTCTTGATTCAGTAGGTCTGGCTGTAATCACGCTTGGGATTGGCTAATGAAATTTAACTCCACTTTCTAAAATAATGTGGTTAATCAGTTATACCATGATTTAAACAGGTCGGGGCAATTAATTTTTCACGTAGGGCCAAGTAGGCTCAGACAGCTTTTTTCCTTAATAAAATAAATTATCATTTAAAAATTAAATTTTGTATTTACTTGATTTATCTTTGTGTTATAATAAAATTTGTTTGATGAGCGGAATCTTATAACTGTGACAAATATGGCAAAAAAAATAAAGGGGTGGGGGGTTGTGGGTTTGGACTTGGGTGGCAGGAAGGGGGCAAATACCTCAAACGGGGCAAATAAATAAATAATATATATATATATATATATATATATATATATATATATATATATATATATATATATATATATAAATATATATATATATATATATATATATAAAACATTTATGAAAATGTGTTTTTCCTACCTTGAAGATCCACAGGAGATTGTCTTTAAAATTCTTTTGGCTCCTGTGAGTCTGAACGTCTGAATCTAATGTCTCATATTGAACCCTGTTAAGAAATGAAATACTGAATTTTCAGGCAAAATATTAGAACTATCTCCATGCATCTTTTTAACAAAGAAAAAAAACGGTATTTGGGTGTACAAGCTAAAGCAGTATTAAGGGATAGTTCACCCCAAAATGAAAATTTAATGCTTATCTACTTACCCCCAGGGCATCCAAGTCAGTCATATAATTGTTTCTTCAGTAGAACACAAACTGAAATTGTTAAGTTGAACCGTTGCAGTCTTTCAGTCATATAATAGAGGTAAATGGAAATCACTGCTTCGAGAGTGAAAAAAAAAAACATGCACAAACGAAACCAAATTAAACCCTGTGGCTTGTAAAGATACGTTGATGTGTAAAGACATGAAACGATCGGTCTGCATGAAACTAAAAAGTATTTATATTGTTTTCTTACCTCTGATTTTCACTGCAATGTATGAACTGTCTGTCCTGGGTGCAGGGTTTAATTTGGTTTTATTTGTCTATTTTTTTTTTTTTTTTTCACTCTTAAAGACGTGATTTCCATTTACCTCCATTATACAACTGAAAGACTACAAACGGTTTTAACTTAAAAATCTCAGTTTGTTTTCTACTGAACTGAAAAACAAAGTCACCTACATCTTTGATGCCCTAGGGGTAAGCAGATAAACATCAAGATTAAATTTTTGGGTGAACTATCCCTTTAAGTATAGAGTCTGGGTAACTATTTTAGCTTTAGCTCATGCCAAAGCATTGTGGTACTGACTGAGGCTGTGTGATTAATTCAAATGAAATTTTAATCACCGTATGGCCTCAGTGCAATTATCAAATTGTAAAAGACTATGATCTAACTGAATAAATATACAGTCTGATGCACTGTATGTTTTAGAGTGAACCACAGCAATTTGTTAATTTACATGTGCACAGCTTATTTGCGTCAGTGTCTCATAGCAGCTTGGTTCACAGTAAAATATGGTGTTTAATGTGCATTTGAAAACAAAAGAAGCATAAGATGCAATTTTTCACATTCACATAACCTCCAACATTATGGACAGATATTTAAACTAAATTTGCAATCATTTATCATGATATCTTTATAAACCTGCTGTCAACTAAACACAGAAAATGTAATCAATTATCCCAGTAGTTTTCCAAAATAATACAAGCTTATGTGTTTGACACTTAGAAGTAAATAAATTAATAATAAAGTATTATAATTTTACTACCGTGAAAATCATTAAAACTATTTTTATTTATTTATTTAGTTATTATTCTTTTGGTAAATTTTACACAGGGATGCCTCCTAAAAACACTGCTGAAAATGTTTTTTTTTTTTGTTTTTTTTCCAAGTTCATAGAGCTCAGCATGTTCATAAATAATAATAATAATAAAAATCAGATTAAGAGATTCATTGTGCAGTGTTGTCGGCTTCATAGATTATAATAGGAGTTTTCACTCCATCAATAAAGTTGCAGCGCTTCATTGATTATAATGGGAGCGCTCATTGCTTGCTTTTGTATATAATTTAAATGTGTGTCACGCTGGTAACTGCACATGTCAAGGTTTCGATTAGACAAATGTATTTAAATATGGGATTGAATCCACAACTGCAATGATTGATAGTGATAATCACAGCAATGGACAGGACAAAAACTTGATATTGTATAGATCTGTGCATTACATTTTGGAATGTAAATACTAGACAGTAAAGTTTGTAGGCAAGCTTTAAGTTGACATGAAAACTAGAAGACAAAAAGTTTGAAGTCGTTTTAAAAGCTTAAAGTTTGAGGGCTTTCAGTTTTTAACTAATTTGAAGTAGTTTTGAAGTTTTGAAGGCAATAAAATCTATCAGAAAAATAGATAGATAAATAGACTGATAGATAGAAAAACAGATAAGAAATAGCAAACTAGCATGTTGCTAGCATGATTGGCAAGTGACTATTATGTTGTTAACATGATTAACATGTCACTAGCATGTTTCCAGCATGATTAGCATGTCACTAGCATGTTGCTGGCATTATTAGCAAGTAACTAGGATGTTGCAAGCATAAATACCAATTGACTAGCATGATTAGCAAGTTACTAGCATGTTGTTAACATGTTCAAGCATGTTGCTAGCATGATTAGCAAGTAAACAGCATGTAGCTATTATGCTTTTAAACATTATTAACAAGTGACTAACATTAGCAATTTACTAACATGTTCCTAGGATGATTAGCAAGTGACTCAAATGTTGTTAACATTATAAGCAAGTGTCGACAAGCATGTCATTAACATGATTAACAAGTCACTAACATAACACATAATAAGTTTCTAGCATGCTGTTAACATTATAAGCACATGACTAACATGTTGATATCATGTAGTTAGCATGATTAGGAAGTAACTTGCATGTTTTTAGCATGATTAAGAAGTGACAAGCCTGTTTCTAGCATGATTAGCAAGTGACTAGCATGTCATTAGCATGATTAACAAGTTAGTAGCATGTCCCTAACATGTTTCCAGCATGATTAGCAAGTAATTGCTTGTTTCCGAACATGATCAGCAATTGACTAGTATGTCACTAGCATGTTGCTAGCATAATTAGCGAGTGACTAGCATGACGTTAGCATGATTAGCAAGTAACTAGCATGTTGTTTACAGCATGTTGCAAGCCTGCTTAGCAAGTTACTCTTATGTTGTGTGCATGTTTCTATGTTAATCCAGCTAAAAACACCGAACAAAACCACTTTAAAACCAGCTTGGGAGACCAGCCAAAGCAACCAATCAGCCTTAGGCTAGTTTTAGCTGTATTTTCAGTAGGGAGTTTTTAAGTGCTGCTAAGGCAGTAGACAGCTTAAATACAGCATAATTCTTATTGTATAAAAGTTTTCACCCCCTCAATGAAAGTCTAAGGAATTTTAGGTGGTTATGATAGTCTGGTTTAAGAAAACCGTAAGTTGGTTCAGTTAGAAAAGATACAGCAACTCGAGTCAGACCAGTCTGAAGGTCTGACTCGAGTTTGGTGGTTCTAGCTTGAAAGCTCTAGGAGGATATACATTTTAGAATTTGGTCCCAGAAGAAGAAGAAGAAGAAGAAGGAGAAAGAAGGAGAAGAAGAAGAAGAAGAAGAAGAAGAAGAAGAAGAAGAAGAAGAAGATTAAATAGGATTTCAGTAATTAGGCTTTTTCAAACCAACTTAACTAATAGATCTGCCACTTGTTCTATGTAATGTGTTACTTCTTATTGTAAGATAGCACTTCTTGACACCACCACTAAGCACATACACATCAACCAGATGGTTGATTTGTTCAGTAATTCTTGGCATTAACTCATTTGTAATCAACCAACTGGTTGACTTGCCCATTTAGGGTAACTACCAGACTTGAATTAGATTTTGAATTCCAGGTTTTGGTTTTGAATTGTCAACCTACTTTTGTCGATGTTTTTAGAGAAACAAGTGCAATATCTTCTAGTACATGCAGTTCTCCACTATTGAAGATACTATCCAGCACAACAAACACACTAACTACTGTTCATTCTGACAGAGGAAATGCTCATGAGCTCCCTAGTGGCTGCCTGTGTAAATATATTATTGGAAAGAAGCTTCCATCACATAAAAAAAAAAAAAAAAAAAAAAAAAACTGAGAAATTAGCAAATTGAGCAATATAACGTAAAACATATGAAATACCTTTTAGAAGATGGTGTTTCCTCACTTAAGTCTGGTGGAAGCCCATGTGACCAGTCACTTTTATCAGACACAGAGCTTGATCTTTCACTAACACAAACCAAAGGAAAAAAAAAAATACTTCAGTCTCATTTGGAGAGAATTCATTTAATACAATTCATTATAGCTGTATATTTCCCTTTCTCACTACTATAGACAGTATTATTTATGTTTGGTTGACTGTTCTGTCTTTCCATGGTGAATTTATGCCCCTAGTGGCTTACTGTGTAATTGTATTGTTGAAAAGACTGATCTCATTAAAGAGTAAATCCACTCAACAATCTCATTCTGTGATTTCCTGCTTCATCCAGTCAAGTTATCACATAAACCTTAGTGGAGAAATTAGTTAACAGCGAAATATAATGTAAAACACATGAAATACCGGTAGCATTTATTGGAGGATCGCATGTAGGTGGCCATCCAAAGCGTTCGTTCTACCGCCGCCGCCGCGGCGTCTGCAAAGTGCATTTGCAGCTTTTGACCGCTGAGTGGCGCTTTAAAATCACAAGTTTTCAAACAAGCGCATCAAAGCACATTTTCGCGAATAGACGTCAGCTTTGCCTCACCGTTTTGTTATATTTGACTGCAGTCGGGGAAAATGAAAGGAAAACACTTTAGGCTAGTTAAAATATTTAATATTCACAGATGAAAGTTTAGTCCTTATGAAGATATGTGCGTTTCTTAGAAACGAATTCAAGCAGGATGTCAAAGCCTATGAGCCTGTGCTTATATTTTCTCTACACCATATTTTAGATTTGACACATTTAAATAGTGTGCAGCTATTATTTAATATGACTGTATAATTTCGCTCCCATTATTTAGGCCTAATTAAAACAAAGAAACGAATAAATTAAACCTGCACGATTTAGCTAAATCACTGAAACTCTAAAGAATGGACTGATTAATAAAACGTCCTCATGATTAAACTCAAGTCATTATAATCAACAAAATACACACGATGTAAAAAAGAGCTTCATTAATTGACAACTTCAGTGATTTTAAATGGAGTCTTCTTTACTTACTTTCATATAATTTAAGTAAAATAAATAATAAATAAATAAATGAAATAAATAAATTGCAGCCGCATTTAAATGCAGGTTTGTACAATATTCTGTAAAATGTCAGAGTGCAAGATTTGCTCGTCGCGCCTGATGCTGAGTGCACGCAGCATTTATTCTTATTTGTCTACATTTTATCTTAATTTACAAATCTTGTTTGGTTTTATTTTGAATAATTGCATGTAAAAACATATTTACTTTGTAATGCATATGCAAAATGTGAATTATTATTCATATTCAAGGTGTTTGTGCGAAAATTATTAATGCGCTTGACAGGGAGGCGCCCTCTAGATCACGTGATTTTTTCCCTAATAATGAAATAACTGAAAATCTGGGTGTCTCACATACATGAGAAATATATCTACAGAAAGCTTGAAATGTCTTTTAAACGAATCAATTCAAAACGAAAGCATTACCTAATCTGTGAAGGTTTCATTTCTCTCTAAAGCCACGTTCATGTGGATAAAGTCAGCACTGTGAATTTCATCTTGCAGCCGACAAGAAAACATTTGTTTATTAATAAATAATTAAAATGTCTCCTTTTTTCACTATTATTAGGCTACTTCTGCCTGTGCTTTGTGGCAAACTTAATGCATTTTCTTGAGCGCGGAATATATTAAGGCTCATTATGGATTATAGATATACATTTAATATAAACCTGCGATTAGTTGAATAATGACAAATGACCAGAAAAAATCTTACGTGGGAGGCAGATCTATTAAATATCCTCTAGACATCTCTGTTAAAGTTTTTAAAGCATTTTATACGTGTTTGTATAAATTCTTCTTTCAGAGCGGTCTGTAACGGAGAGATGCCTTAACAATGATTTTCCCTCTGAAACCCCAAAAACAAAAATTTAAATAAAATTGATATTTTATGTTTTTGAGAATGGCCAACCCTTCTCTGCAGATATTGTGCTTCTGGTTTGTGCATTTTAAATCACATAAAGTCTACAAAATATAATGTCTCCCAGAAACTCTGGTGTTTTTTTGTCACCTGTAAAACATGTTCATAGACGGATACTTTACTGATGTCTGGACTCTGTTTGGGATTTAGAAAAACTTAAAGAGATGGTTTAATATAGGCCTATTGTTTATGAATAGGCTACATTCTGTGAAAATTTATATTTCACACTATATATAAACTGAAAAAAAATATTGTATGGACGCAACAAAATAAAAACGCCGACGCTCCACTCAGGGCTCGTAGTTGTGATTGGGCTCAACCCTCCCCCGCGGGTTTGAGACACGCTGCCGCGAGCAGAGTATGAGCAGTGCGGTGTTATTCTGACTGGAGCGAGGAACGGATTTTTTTTAAAAGTCTGAGCGTCGTGTTTTCACTCGCTCCAGCACCGCTCCATCATGACGAGTACAATTCCATGCCAACAGCCCGTAATATAACTGCATATTTAGCAAGAATTCACATGACAAACATATTTAGCTATAGCTTGATACACATAATCTCTCCGATCAGAAGACTATAATAAATGCAAATATATATAAATTCATCGATCTGTAGATAAAATAACTGACAAAAATGTACTGTTATTTTCAATACAAACAAAATTTGCACAGCAGAAAGCAGCAATTATACCTTTTAATGCTGACAATGTTATTAGTTTGGCTTATATAGGAAAAAAAGTTTGCACACAATAGCCTAATCCCCTTTGAAACTCTCCTGTTATTTTATTTATTTATGTATTTATTTTATTTTATTTTTATAGGCTACGTTATGAACTTAATATTTCAACTTTATCCACGGAGCGAGTGCGGAAATTGTATGATGGCATGATTGAGCATGGGCTAGTATTAAAAATAAAACGTAAAATAAATAAATAAAATAAAGGTCTTTCCAGCATTAAGGTAATAACGTTACTGCTTTTTTTTTTAATCATCTTCTCAGTTATAAATTTGACTGGTAAATGATAAAGAATTAGCTATATAAAAACTTGTCTTGAACAATTTCTTTGTCATTTGAATATTGGTTTTAAAGTAGGGAGGGCAAAAAAATCGTAAAAACGGATTTTTTTTGTGAAAAAAAATCGGGGATTTTTTTTAGGCCATAAGGCCTATCGCCCAGCCCTAATGCAACAGTTTGGATCTTTTTATTTTATTTTAATTATTCTTTATTTATTTATTTATTTATTTTATTTTTTTTTAATTTTTTTGTTAAGGGCACTTCCTCTGAAATTAAGTTATAATAACTAATAAACTTTATTGCGCTATCCAGTAGTCAACATTTGAAGTAGATCAAACCTTTCTTTAAAGTTGTCCTAAAACCTGTTCTGCATTTGATACCCTCATAAGGCACTGTCCATATGAAAGAGCAAGAAAATTCACACCTTTATCTCGACCCCCACAAGCTATACAGAACTACCCCCCCCCAGCCCCCTCCAGCTGAACTGAGCTTGGTCTGTTTTTTTGGCTGTGAGGAATGGTGTGTTGTCATGTTACTTACTGGGTTGAAAACATGCCTGCACTCACAGCAGCCCTACTATTTTTATTCATTATTTCCTCGCAGCCCATATTATTATTTTTCACTAGACCAAAATAATAACAAATTATCAATTGATAATTAATCATTATTTTTTGCGAAAATCATTGTTATTTTGTGAACGTATGCGTTTGAGGCAGGCTTTAAGACCAAGCGGAATCCTCCGTCAGCTGCTCCCTCTCTTCACAGCGCGCGACTCGCGCTCACTGACCCAGCTTCACCGTCGGCGGTTTGATTTTTATAAAATCAGTTTGAGCGAATACAACTTACTGATCATGAGCCCAACCTTTAGCAAGGCAGGAAAACATTCAGTCTGCCTGAAGGAAGACGTATTTCATTGAGCTAATGCTGTTAAATAGAGATAAAAAAAAAAATAAAAAAAAAAAACTAGTGTAGGCTATTCTTAAACTTGGATCTCATTATATTGAAGTACAAATCCAAACACCAGAAGCAACCTACGCACTCTCAGTGTTCTTTCATTGAAAAGTATGCAGTTTTATTTATTCACAGGCTGTATGGTTGAAAAATATATTTTAGTTGAAAACTTTTAAGTGCCATTGTTTAAAAAAATGCATCATAGAAACGTTTCATAGACCTTCAGTTGTCATACTTTAAAATCCCATGCCATTTGTAATTTCACTGTATTTTCACCTCCTAAATTAACTACCCCAATTCTAAAATGGTAAAAATTTATTCAGGCCGATGGCGTTTTTTATGACATTATTTATTTTTATTTTTAGAATAATTGTATCCTACATAAATGGGTGAATCAAAACAAATATAACTTTTTTAACTGCAGGCAAATATAGGCCTATATTATTGTACATTACAAATATGCCTATATGGATCGTCCCTTATTTTATCAAAGAATAAATACTTATTTTATTCAAGAATAAACATTATAAACAAATAATAAAAGAAAGAACCTCTATTAGCCCTTATTTGTAGGTTGTAGGAGATATGCGAGCGATTAATAGATTTAAAAAAAGAAAAAAGTGGGTGCTTGGTTTCAGAAAAAACGAATACAGCTCTAAAAAAATGCAATGATGAAAAAGTCATGCTAACTTATTAATTCATAGAAATAATGTAAGCAATTAAATAAATAAATAAATACAAGGAGTTTTTAAGTTGAAACGGTAAAATGTCACAGTGCATGTTAAATAGTCTAAATGAACTTGTGTCTTATATTGTATCTGAAGACCTAGATTGCATGTTAGCATAAAACTAACAATATATTTTGATTTTTTTTCGTTTTTTTTCTTTTTTTTTTTCTTTTTTTAATGAACAATTACTGTATAAAATGTGACAGCAACCTTTATATCAAACATTTTGAAATTGTCCACAGCTGAACAACGCGAGAGGCAGATTGAGCGCGCGGAGTGAATGTGATTCACAAAGTCATTTTCAGATGCAATGGAAAAATAAAGCTGGATAAAAACATACACGAAAACCACGCTAAAAAATAAATTAAGTTTGTGAGAGTTGTATTTTATTACATTCAGAAATAAAGGCAGGCCTAATAATGCTATAGGCTAATGTAACCAAACAGGATATTTTTAGTTCCCTTCACTTTACAACAAATCCTTTAAATTCAACAAATTTATCAGAACAGAACAAGAATTACAAATATATAATTCTAATGGATAAATATAATTGCAGTATATAATAATATAGGCTTATAAAAAAAATAATAAATAATAATAATAATTAAAAATAATTTAAAGCGATACATATGGATGAGGTAGGTGTCCAGAATGTACAGAAGCCAAACAAAATTGTGTTGCTTCAAAGGGAAGAGGCAGGTGGCAAGGGTCACAAGTGCGGAAAGAGGCTTTACTGTCACTGCTGCCTGTTCCATGAACGCCACTGGGCAGTTTGTACCACCACTCATTCTTTTTCTTGGAAAAATGAACAATGAGCGCCTGCTGTGTGGTGCCCCAGGAGGATCGATTGGTGGAGTGACTGACTCAGGGTGGATGGACAGTACACTGTTTCTCCAGTGGCTGAGACATTTTTGTGACACCATTGGATGCACTCCTCAGAGGCCTCATATTCTGATATTGGATGGCCACCACTCGCATAAGACCCTCGAGGCTGTGTTGCTTGCGAGAGAGCGTGGGGTGATAATGATTACCATCCCACCCCACTGCAGCCACAAGATGCAGCCATTAGACCGCACCTTTTTCAAATCTTTTAAGGTGAGGCAAATACAACACAGCTGCAGATAACTGGATGACCTCTCAACCCAGGACAACGAATAGATATTTTATGCTGCGTGTGGGCTTTTTCGAAAAAGCCTACTCAGCTTCAGCGTGTGTGGGAAGGGCCAAAAGGGGTTTCAAGGCCTGTGGGATGTGGCCTGTTGACAAGACCGTCTACAAAGATGAAGACTTTGAAGGAGCCGAAGTAACTGAGGAGCCAGATCCAACCCTCGAGGACATCAGGGAGATTGAGGAGGAGATAAGTGCTGGTAAACAATTACAACTACTATTAGTATAAGGCTATCGTCATCTTCATCATCACTAAACTGTGTGTGTGTGTGTTCTCTTGACAGGCCCCAGTGGATCATCCGTGGTCCTCAGCACTAGTACCCACTCCCAAACACAGCCTGGAAAAAGTCTCCAGAGGCCAGCTGAAGATGGTAAGAAAAATATAAAATGTATTTTATGTATTTTAAAGAGCTTACTATAAATTTTAATTAAACTTCCAGTCACTTGAAAACACAATCCAGCTGGTAATTTAATTTGTATTACAACCTCTATTACTGTTAGGCTACTGTCATTGTCATCATCATCATCATCGTCGTCGTCGTCATCTTATTCATCACTAAATTTTGTGTTTGTATGTGTGTGTGTGTGTGTGTGTGTTTGTGTTCTAGAAGAGCTGTCCCCTAGGAAAAAAATAATAAAAAAAAAGCCATGAACTAGGCTTTAAAGGACCGAGTCAGTCCCCCTCCTCGATTCTAGAAGAGCTGTCTCCTAGGCCAAGAATAAAAAACAAGAGGCCACGAAAGAGGGCATGTGAATCTTCAGCTGTGCTGACCTCCTCACCATATAAAAAAATGTTGGAGGACAAGATAGCTGCACAAAACAAAGGCACACAAACAAAAGTTAAACGCAAAAGCGCAGCTGAAGTGAAGAATAAGAAGAAAGATGATACAGAATGCCTCTACTGTGGGGAGTTATTTTCAGGGCTGGATAAGGACTGGATCAGGTGTGAGGGGTGCCAAAAGTGGGGCAAATGTAGATTGTTCCAATGAGATTCGAGGGGAATTCATCTGTGAAATGTGCATGGATGAACAGTGAATAGCTAATGAATTAATGTTTGTTTGTTTATTTATTTATTTATTTATTTATTTATTTATGTATGTATGTATTTATGTATTTATTACAACATATTCTCTCCGATCAGAAGACTATAATAAAATGCAAATTATAATCAAATATATAAAAATGCATCGATCGGTAGATAAAATAACTGACGAAAATTTACTGTTATTTTCAATACAAACTAAATTTTGCACAGCAGAAAGCAGCAATTATACCTTTTAATGCTGACAATGTTATTAGTTTGGCGTTTGATAAGAAAAAAAAAGTTTTGCACACAATAGCCTAATCCCCTTTGAAACTCTCCTGTTATTTTATTTATTTATTTATTTTTATTTTTATAGGCTACATTATGAAAATAACATTTTTTAACTTCATCCACGGAGGGAGTGCGGAAATTGTATGATTGCATGATGGGCTAGTATAAAAAAAATAAATAAATAAATAAAATAAAGGTCTTTCCCAGCATTAAGGTAATAACGTTACTGCTTTTTATTAATCATCTTGTCTCAGTTATAAATTTGACTGGTAAATGATAAAGAATTAGCTATATTAAAACTTTTTGTCTTGAACAATTTTCTTTGTCATTTGAATATTGGTTTTAAGTAGGGAGGGCAAAAAATCGTAAAACGGATTTTTTGTGAAAAAAAAAATCGGGGGATTTTTTTTTAGGCCATAAGGCCTATCGCCCAGCCCTAATGCAACAGTTTTTGGATCTTTTTATTTTATTTTATTTTATTTTATTTAATTTATTTTATTTAATTAAAAAATGTTTTGAGCTAACACGAGGGCACTTCCTCTGAAAGTAAGTTATAATACTAATAAACTTTATTGCGCGCTATACAGTAGTCAACATTTGAAGTGGATCAAACCTTTTCTTTAAAGTTGTCCTAAAACCTGTTATCTGCATTTAGATAAACCCTCATAAGGCCACTGCATCCATATGAAAAGAGCAAGAAATTCACGTCACACCTTTTATCTCGACCCCCCACAGGCTTTATCGACCCCGCCACAGGCTATACAGAACTACCCCCCAGCCCCCTCCCAGCTAAACTGAGCTCGGTCTCTGTTTTTTTGGCTGTTGTGGGAATGGCTGTTTGTGTTGTCATGTTACTGGGTTGAAACATGCTGCCACTCACGCAGAACCCCACCCCTACTATTTTTTATTCATTATTTTCCCCTCCGCAGCCCGATATTATTATTTTCACTAGACCAAAATAATACAAAATTCTCAATTGATAATTAATCATTATTTTTGCGGAAAATACATTGTTATTTGTGAACGTAATGCGTTTGAGGCAGGCTTTAAGACCAAGGCGGAATCCCTCCGTCCCTCCGTCATCTCCCCTTTTGCTGCTCCGCTTCGCGAACAGGCGCGCGCAGACTCTCGCGCTCACTGACTGTCCATTGTCATCATCATCTTATTCATCACTAAATTTGTGTTTTTTGTATGTGTGTGTGGGTGTGTGTGTTCTTCTTTTGATAGGCCCCCAGTGGGTTTCTGTATTCTAATGTATTTTTTATTCCTTTTTAAAGGACCGAGTCAGTCCCCCTCCTCGATTCTAGAAGAGCTGTCTCCTAGGCCAAGAATAAAAAACAAGAGGCCCACGAAAGAGGGCATGTGAATCTTCAGCTGTGCTGGACCTCCTCGCACATATACAAAAAAATGTTGGAAGACAAGATAGCTGCACAAAACAAAGGCACACAAAAAAAAGTTAAATGCAAAAGCGCAGCTGAAGTGAAGAATAAGAAGAAAGATGATACAGAATGCCTCTACTGTGGGGAGTTATTTTCAGTTAGTGGGGGGGACTGGATAAGGTGTGAGGGGTGCCAAAAAGTGGGCAAATGTAGATTGTTCCAATGAGATTCGAGGGGAATTCATCTGTGAAATGTGCATGGATGAACAGTGAATGGCTAATGAATTAATTAATTTATATATTTATGTATTTATTTATTTATTTATTACAACATATTTGTTTGCATGGCTTAGTTATATGTATAAATATAATTGTTAAAATGGCTGTAAATGGCTAATGAATTAGTGTTTATGTATTTATTTATTTATTTATTACAACATATTTGTTTGCATGACTTAGTTATATGTATAAATTTTAAATGTTTAAAAATTTGGATATGTTGGGACATTTCTCAAATAAATTATTAGTATTATATAGGCCTATACATGTTGATTACATTACTTGCCTTTTACTTTTAGAGATTAAAAACTAGTCTACTCTGTTCATTTTGCTGTTGATCTATGAAGCAAACTGGTTGGTAAGAAAGGGGCATTTTACCCCACCCTGGGGGGGCGTTTTACCCCCACACCGCTGGGGCAAAACGCCCCCTTTACAAAAAATATTTTCAGTCAAAATAATAATTAATTATGAAGGCTGAGCAATTTTAATATTTGGTGAATAATTCCTGCCATAGTCACTCAAAACCGGGGGGATGGCAATTCTAGTCACATTTATGTTTTGTTCACTATAAAGTGTCACATTTTCCTTAAGGGGGGCGGTTTCCCCCACTACTACCCTTAGGTAACGTTAGGCTTATCTCTCTCAATCCGGACAAATCCAAACATGTTGCCCATTTGAAGCTAAACTCTGATTCATTAGGTAAAACAGGCTTTGGATTTCACACGTGTTTCAGTATCGACGGAAAAAAAATCATGAGCAAAAATATGCCAAAGTGGACCGCTGCTCGCACCGCATGGCTCGGTGAACGACTGCTGTTTGCAATGACTATGTGCGCGTGAGGCACCAGCGCGATCAAAGTCAGAATTCACAATTTTGGTCACACAGTAAAAGGCATAATTCAAAAATGCAAAATGTTAGCAAATTTGAAAAGTCAAGAATAACTAACAGAGTGAATAAGAATTTATTTGTAAATGCTGTACCGTTCTCATTTCGCTCTGCAAATGGAACCTGAAGATTATTATAATTTTTTTTTTTTTTTTTTTTAACCAAGAATGAACCGAAATGAAAACATTTAATTTTTAAAACCATATATATATATATATATATATATATATATATATATATATATATATATATATATATATATATAATGTATAAGTATATAAGATTGTAATGACTGTTTAATAACAATAGCATGCATAAGAGCCTTTGTGTAAGGGTCTTTCTTTAAATTTTTGATGAGTAGACTGTAGCCTAAGACCTATCCTATTTTTTTAATGGCTTTTAAGCATGTTATAATGTATATCATAATGTTATTGTTGTTTAACGTCTTCCTTTCATTTTACAATTACATTCAGTTCGCAAATCCGTCCTTTGGCGCTACCTGGCGGTAGTATAGCGAAGTGATTTTAAAAACACGACTGACTTGCAGTTAACCGCGGCGGTACGCGTGGCAGTATTACCCATTTTGGATGTATACCTACTGTAAGTGTATTGGAGGATCGCATGACTTGTCACTCTTAACAGACACAGAGCTGGAAAAACGTGAGCCTGACCTTTCACTAACACAACCCAGAAACCGTGAGGAAAAAACTGAATAAATTAAAAAAAATAAAAAACTTAAGTCTCTTTTGGAGAGATTTAATTTTAAGAAAAATTCAGGGTAGCTATGGAAAGCCGTTGTAACATTTAATCTATAAGCCATACTAGTATCTTTTTTCATGATTCTAGTACTTATTTTTAGATACTAGTATCTTTTCCATTACTAGTACTTATTCATTAACTACTAGTGGTTTTTTTAGGTACTAGTGCTTATTCTTTAGCTACTAGTGTCTTTTTAAAAGTTTGTACTTATTCATTATATACTATTGCTTATTTATTAGGTGCTAGTACTTATTTACTTATTTAGATACTAGTACGCATTTATTAAAGTACTAGTATTCATTTATTACATTCCTCACTGTAAAACATGTGGAGTAGGATTTACTTGAAAAAAACTTTGCAAAATTCTTTTCACTCAGAAAAGGCTAGTAAATTTACAAACATTTGCCAAGTAAAAGCCTAAACAATTATTAGTAGGTTTAATTAAACATTTTAAAGTTAAGTTTACTTGGGAAATTCCCAGTTAATTTTGTTGACTCTTTGTTTGTAAATTTTACTTTACGTAATGCTTATCACTGTAAAAAAAGTACAAATTTTCCTTTCTTTTGCACTCTTTATTTTAAGTAAAAAATCAAACATTGAATTAAAATGAAATCTGCAAGTTTATGCGATTTACTTTAACAAGGCAAGGCTTGAAAAACCACCATTCTACTACAGCATGTGATTCTCACTTGCAAACATGCAAGCAAGCATGTAGACAGGTTGTTATCCTTTTAGATGATATCCCTACTCAAAAAAATGAATAGTCAAATGAACACAGAGACCTCAATACTTGGTACACCACACACAATGACGGTAACCAATCAGTGAATAGTGTTTAAGTATGAATGGGTCATTTTGAGTAGAAAATGAACTCCAGGTGTCTGTCACAAAACAGTATGTTACTAAAACAAACAACTACAACTAACAACTAAACTAAACAACTAACAACAAAAGCAACCATAAAACAGTGTACATTTTAATAATTCATGCCCCACTGCATGATGGGAAATATGGGATCATAACTTGATATTTACTTAAAGAATCCTTGTAAACATAAACGGTTCTAAGTAAAATATACTTATGAGTTTTTTAACTTTTAATTTTACTTAGGCAGTTCCATTTGAATTTACTTATGTATTTAAGTAAAATAAATAAAAACGAAACCTCAAGTAGCTTATTGAATTATAAACGTGATATTTTGAAGTAAAAAGACAAAATAGTATTTGTTTGTAAAATTTACTTAACTGAGGCTATCTTTATTTACAAGTTCAAAAAAATCCCTTTTTACAGTGCTGTACTTATTCATCAGATACTAGTACTTATTTAATTATATACTATTACTTATTTATTAAGATGCTAGTACTTTATACATTAGATACTAGCACTTAATTCAAAAGTGACTAGTAACTTTTATATTGTTACTAGTAACAAATTGAAAAGTTTTGCTATTGCCTTCTATGGGGATCCGTCATTGAGATAACAACTATTCAGTTTTGACTAGTGTATATTTCACTAGTGACTAGTACTTAATTTTTTATGTAGTAGTCAGTGCTTAATTTATAAATTGCGAGGTCCCGGAAACAAAGCGGGGGTAACGGATCCGGCGTGTGGAACCGATCAAATAACATGTCATATTAAATTTTAAAAATACCCAATATTATACGTTTAAAGAGCAGGTCATATGGTATTTTAAAGTGTCCCAATATTGTATTGGAGTCCCCTACATCAGGTTTAAAAATGCATCTAAGGTCAGAGACAACATTGTAATTTTCTCAGAATATATATTTAATATTAGAGTCATTTGCCAATGATAGGGTTAATGATTCGTTTCAAGCAAGTTCGGAGCAAGCCCCTCCCTTCCTCAAGCCTACTCTGCTCTGATTGGTCAGCTGGCCAAACCTGTTGTGATTGGCACAGAGATGAGTCCTTGAGCCAGTTAGCCAGCGCTACCATTGACAAAAGCACCTTTACCATAAAACAAATAATATAGTCAATCCGTTCCTTATAATGACAATAAAATACAAAAACACTTATGCAAGCGAATCGTGCCCACAGCTAAAGTTTAGCTGCTAAACTGTGAACACTAGGCGGATACGTTAGCCGAGTGCTGATTAAACAATACAGTTTGTAAACCAAAATAAACTAATGTCTACTGTAATGTTTGAAGAACGACAGACAAAAGACGCTTGGTCTTAACTTTTAATCAGAAACGCAGAACAGTTGTATTCACAGGAGCACCGGCCGAAATCACTCATCTCTCCCGCATTAAACCCTGTAACTGCCAGTGCTGCACAATAAACAGCAGTTTCACAATTATAATAAAGTCTGTGTGCTACACTACATTCTTTATTATTAAACAAAGTAATTAGAACACGGTCAGTCTACAATAATCAACATATTCTTATGTTCACTGCGAATTTTTAGAACTACTTCAGTAAGACAGTAATATCGTGCTTTACCTGGAAACCTAAAGCTGCACTAGGAATAGGCCTACATCACATATTGGCACAAAAAAAAACTTATATTTTGAGCACTCAATTGAAAATGTACACCTAAACGTATCAATCGTACTACTTACAGGTCGTGGTTCAGAGAGCTTGTTAGTCCAAATTAAGAAGATTAGAAGCCAACGAAGATAAAAAGCCCAGATTAGAGAAGCAGTTCTTGATAAAATGACATGCACACACAACAAAAGGCTCGAATTGTATTTCTGTGGTATCCCTTGAAACACCGCGTCTTAACATGATGTAAAGGCACTAATAGCAAAAGTGTTTGTGGGCAGATCAGACTCTTTTCGTATTTCGCGGGCAGGTGGGGATTATGCAAATGTGTTACCCCAGTGACGTTATACCGGTAACAGACAAAAGATTTGAAAATGTAACGACTCCTAAAGGCGAGTCTGAGTCGACTCTCTCTTTTGAGAGACAATATCTTTATTTATCATGCACTTTTTTGATTAACAACTTTTGCAGATTGTTTTCATTTAAGGATAGTTACGTTATAAAACTGCAAAAGAGAGATTTTAAAAACCCATATGACCTGCTCTTTAAGTGATTAAGAGCCTGCATCAGTCTCTTTTTTAGGGTTGTAAGGTCATGAATAACCGGAAATGCCATGCAATGTTAAACAGCAATTTCCCAGACTTAAAAAAAAAAAAGGAAAAAAAAAGTTTTTTAAAAAAGTTGTGGAATTTTATTTTATTTATATATATTAAATCAATAATTCGAAAAAAGCCAGCCTTCGAATCCATAAACTCTCTCAGAGTGCGCTTCTCATCAGCGCATCTTGTCTGCACAGCGACCTGCTGCATGCTGCGATAGGACTTTCACTCGCATCTCGGGACAGAACTGTCACTAACCGGGTCATTGTTGCATTGTGACAAAAAATGTATAATTTGCACTACTTTTTAATAATTTTAATAAATTGGGGCTCGCGTGCTCCAAAGTCTGTTTTGTGCCCTAGTCACATCCAAAGTTCGCGCGTATAAAGCCGCCTCGCGAGTATTATATATATAATAATTATTTTTCGTACACTGTTAAAAAAGTTGCTGTTATTAATTTACGTCAAAATTTTTGCAAACCAGTATAATCCTGTTATGTTAAAAAACGGCGCATTACTGTTTTTTTTACGGTTGGTTGAAATGACGTAGATAAAATTTAACATTATTATATGTGATAATAGTGGATGTTGTAACTGTTATATGTCCATTTCAGTGCTAAAACACGTGTCAACGTGCCAACGGCGTCATAGAGTGGAGCTGGATTGATTCAGATATTCCCCGATTACAAGGTGAGTTAAATCAAACATGATATATAAATTCTTCTGCAAAAGTAAGCCTTTAACACAATAGCAACGAAGTAATATTGAGTATCTGTAATACGCTGAAATTATCGTCATCATTCGTTGCTAGTTTTAGCTTGCTATCTTTTCATTTATTTGCTACTAATAGTGTATATTAGACAAACACGTTGATTTCGATAACGTTTGTGCTTGCAAAATTGGTTAAGCTTGTACTAATTTGTACATAACTGTATTTTGAGGGAAATTTTACTTTACTAGTGTTGCTGTTTTGTTTCTTTAATGTTGGCTGTATTTTGGATTGTTTCGATCCAAGTTAGCTTGATAGAATAAGTTACGCAATATAATACTCAGTAAGAGATAATTCCTGTTCAAATTTTTTGTGTTATTGGTTTGTATTGTAATTTTACTTTGCCCAGTACAGTAGGCCAATTAGGCCGTTTATATTTCGGTGGAGATTTTTTTTTTGTTTGTTGTTGAGACTTTTGAGTTTAGTTTTCTCGTGCCCAAAGACTGTCTATTTTGACTTGTCAGCATGTTTGCGTGTCAGTTATGTGGGCAGGAATGCAGTTCTCCAGTGGTCTGTGTGAAGCACGTGAGGATTCACAGCAATACCCCTACTTGTTTCTTCATTGTTGCGTCCAGGACTGTAACAGGAAATTTGCTTTGAAATCACATCTTTAACAGACACCACAATGAGTGTGTGTGGTGGTGCCTAGATCACATATGTACCCAGCAGTAGACCTTGCATGCCATGTTGACTTGTGTAGTGCCAAATGTGATCCAACTAATTCAGTTTTATTCCCATCTTAAAGTCCACATAAAGAGGGACGAAGAGTGACATGCCCCTTTTAAGCAGTGTGATCAATCAGTTTTCAGTGATATCCACCTTTACCTCTCACATATCAAGGAAACATAAAATTCAACAGAGGTAAACCTAAATGAATCCATTGTTGCCACATAACTAGAAACTGAAGCTTAAACCATAAAATATATATAAAACAATATTATTGAATCGAAACAACATACCGGTGTAGTTGGAAATAGTGAGAATTTGGAGGTTAGTCCAGAAAATATCGATGAGACATTATTTTTGAAGAATCTTGCTCTCTTTTATCTGAAATTACAGGCTAAGTTATTGCTTCCATCTTCAGTCGCTCAGACTATCATTGAAGACATGCAGTCATGTTATGATGTCAACCAGTCACATCTACTTTTCAAACTAAATGAGAAATTGGTTCATATGATAATTTCTATTCACATTCTCGTTATGTATAATTTTACCCACACTAATTCTGAATGTATGCATTTGTTTTTCAGGTGCTTAATTGGAATAAATCCTGAAAAAGGCACCAAGGGTGGACAATTCCTATCAAAACGGACAGGGATGGACCACAAAAAGAAATCAGTCAACACTCGGGTTGCCAGTCTACTTAAGAAACTAATGGACTTTGAGTGAACCTCACTCATCCACTGACATACCACACACCACACACCTTACACAATACTTTTCACACGACAAAAACTTGCTTTTAGTGTGTTAGTAGTCGCACAATTTTTATATATTATGTAAATTTTTTGTTTATTCAGTTAAACGAAAGTTTATTCTGAGGCTTAAGTTTTAGCCATTCCACTTGCATCAGCCACTAATTTTGAGAATATTTTGTGATTAAAGTGGCTTCTGTTTTTTCCAAGTTTTTCAAGTTTTAATAAAGCACATTTTGAAGTTACACTGCATTGTGTTAAATGTTTAATGTTTCAGAGGCTATTTTTGTATGTTATATTTTAAAACATGGTTTTATAGCAAGAAAGAACTTCTAAGGGGAACTTCATAAAATCAAGAAGAAATATCTAGAAAAATACATTCCACCTTTTTTTCTTAGCATTCCATTTCTCAATATAATAAACATGTTTGTAGTTTTACAGTTTAAAAGTGCAAAAAAAACAACATTAATTAAAACTGTTAATGCTTTTGACAGTAATTTACTGTTAATGTATAAAATAACAGCTATATGCTGTATTTCCAAAAACAGTAACAAACTGTAAATTTCAGCAACAGCAAGACACTGTTAATTTAACAGTAACTTGCTGGCAACCATGCTGCTGCACAGTTACTTACTGTTTTTTTTAAAACGGGACAATTTTTAACAGTGTAGTTTGTTGAGTTTAAGCAACCAAATACACACAATATGATATCTGATGGGTGTTGACAAATAAAACAGTTTCATGGAACGTGCACTTAACACTAGTCTATATGAAAAACAAGCTCAAATGGAGTTTAAGGTTTTTGCGAATGAGGGAGATGACTGTGTTTTGGCCGCATCTGGCGGCAAGTGCATGCATTACAACGTTTTCATCAACTTTTACAGGTTATATAATGTTATCATTGATATAAGGGCGCTTAGTTTTTCTTGTTTCTCCCTCCTCCCCCTCTTGTTAATACACTTGGCTAAAAATCATGATATAAATGATTAAGCGTTTATGCACAGGATATTTGAAACGTACAAAAAATATATTGGCTAGATAGCAAAAAACATACGTCTACGGTCTTGAAAACACACAAAAACAGTAGCCTTACAGGTAAAGAAGTGCTGTAGCCTACTATTTCCAAACAGTTATATTTGTCGTCCCTTAAGCGGAGATCTGTCTCCCCCGGGTTGTTCGCGGCGCGTCATGAGGAGGGCGGATGAAGTGATGAGGTTTCGCTGATCATTGGTTAAATATTTGTAAAAACCCTCTGATTTAAAATAATAACAATAACACATGAAAAACAGGATATAATAGAGATTTTTTTTTTTTTTTTTTTATATAATTTTTTTTTTTTTTTTTTTTTTTTTTTTTTTTTTTTTTTTTATCGGGCTCTGGATAATTTTTTTCACGGCACATCTGAGTGGGTTAGGGTATGGCAACTGCTATGAAGCCAAATTTTTGGTATTGAGCTAACCCTAATTAGCAGAATATGGTAAAACCATGTTTCCAATGTAGCAACAACAGAAATATCAATCAATTACAATACATCTCAAGCATTTCTTTTAATGAACATTAGATTAGATTTGAAACATATTGTTAATGAAATTATACTGATTCTCATCTTTAAAATTACTATTCAAAGTCTATATTTAATGTATCATCAATGTACACTTTAAATCAATTTGAGAAAGTGCTTGTGTTGATTTTCTCTTTTATTAAAATATTTGCTTTAAAACACATTGTTTTTTTTTTTCCAGACTTGAATTTGAATTCCGAATTTGATTTATAATTTTCAACCTATTTTTCTCTATGTTTTTAGAGAAACACGTACAATATCTTCTAGTACATGCAGTTCTTCACTTACTGAAGATACTATTCCAGCACAACAAACACACTAACTACGTACTGTTCATTCTGACAGAGAAAAATGCTCATGAGCCCCCTAGTGGTTGCCTGTGTAAATATATTATTGGAAAGAAGCTTCCATCACAAAAAAAAACAATTTAGAAATTAGCAAACAGAGCAATATAACGTAAAACATATGAAATAACCCTTTGGAAGATGGGGTTTCCTCACTTAACTCTGGTGGAAGCACACATGAGCTGTAATTTTTAAAAAAAAAACACAGAGCTTGATCTTTTTTACTAACACAACACACAAAGAAAAAAAATAAGTTCAGTCTCATTTGGGAGAGATTAATTTCTACCATTCAGTATTAGCTGTAGATTTCCCTTTCTCCACTACTATGACAGTATTATTTATGTTTGGGTTGCTGTTCGGTCTTTCCATGGTGAATTTATGCCCCGTAGGTGGCTTCCTGTGTAATGGTTTTGTTGAAAAGTCTAATCTTCACTAAAGAGTAAATCCACTCAACAGACATTTCATTCTCACCTGATTCCTGCTTTATCCAGTCAAGTTATCAAATAAACCTAAGTGAAAAAAAATTTGCTAAACAAAGCAATGTATTGTAAAACGAAATCTGTCACTCTTCAAAGACACAGAGCTGAAAACATGTGAGTCTAACTCGTTACACTGATGACACAAAGAAACGAAAGAATTTCGTGTCCTTCTCATAACGTATAGATGGATGTATTATGTTTGGTTGCTGGAGTTTTGTCAAATGGTGAAGTTTTATTCCACCAACAGCTCCAGACTGAGTTTAGTAAAGGTATTCAGACACTAATTCCTGAAGTGGATGGCTTCTTCACCACTGCAGGGACTGCTTTGAATGCACTGATGGGGAGTTGACTTAAAGAGAATGTTGGATTATAGAGGATAGACCACGTCGTCTGTCTTGGCCTATTTGCATCTCTTCAGGTCTTGCCCACTAAATCCAACAGAGAGTTTCCTAACCAGAATCCAAGGGGGGAACAATGGGGGCAGGATTTTTAAACCCCTGTACTGCAGGACGGACGGTACAGACTTGTACAGACTGAAAAACAGCTTTTTTCAGAGCGCTGAGACCATCCAGGTACACCCCTTGCAACTTAAACGACCCTCCAGCTACATGAAATAATGACATAATTTACACTTCATGTGTTGCACCTGCTGCTTTTTGTTAGTTTATTGTTGGCTTTGCTACCCTCATTGTAATTGTTGTTTTGTGATTTATTGTTTATTTTTTTTTTTTTGTGACTGAAAACGCCACCACAGACCCGGAATTTAGTTGTACTATTGTATGATATAGTAAGAGTAAAGTAAATTAAATCTGAATTTATTAGTCAAGTTATCACCACATCTTGCTCACGCTAGAAGAAATAACGTTAATGCAATCCTTAATGTAAAAATACCTTTTGGTTAATTCTGGAGGTTCCTTCACTTTTTGGAATGGTCACACTTCACAGACACAGAGTCTGGACACATCTGAGCCTGTTCTTCACTAAATGATACAAAAGAAACGAGGAGTAGTAGGAGAGAGAGAGAGAGAGAGAGAGGAGAGTGCGTGAGAGATGCGAGGAGAGAGACGAGAGTGAGAGAGAGAGATAAAAACTTTACTACAGAAGGTTCCTTTGTCTCAGTTGAAGAGTTTAGATACTACTTCAAAAATCCTTATCTGTACGGTCTGATGACGGACTTGATTGTCTTCTCCCAAAAACTGATCAAGGGTTCCAGCTACATTGGAATCTTAATATATTGGTAAACGCGTAGTCAAGCTAAATTAAGCACTCTGGTTTCCTCACACTGCAACAATATCACAATTCACATACAAACAACATCAATCAGAGCGTTTCAGCCAACAGTCCATGGGCATGACATCTGAGGCTGAGATTGTTTTCCAATTGTCATTTTTTCTAATTACTGTTGGTTACAGCATTCTGTGAAGGGTAGGGTTGTTAAAATTATTTATTATATACCAGGTGCATCTCAAATAAATTTAGAGACTATTCATGGAAAAGGTCTTTATTTTTGGATAATTTAGAAACGCCAAAATTTCGTATATTCTAGAATGTCATTGCACACAAAAACTGACAAATATTTGAAGTTTTTTTTTTGGTTGTTGTTTGTTTGCTTTGTGTGTTTTAATACTGACTGGTTACAACTTACCGCTTAGGGGAAAAAAAAAATAGAATATTATGTTTAAAAACATGCCACCACAATTATGGGAAAGACTACTGACTTGACAGTTGTCCAGATGACGCTCATCGACACCCTCCAAGAAAGAGGGATAAGCCACAGAAGGTATAATTTCTGAAAGGGCTGGCCTGTTCACAGGGTCGCTGTCTATCAAAATATATCCATAGAAAGTTGACTGGAAGGAACGATCATAAAAGTGTGGTGGGAAAAGGTTTGCACAAGCAAACAGGGATGACCAAAGCTTTGGAAAATCATTGTCAGAAAAAAAGCCAATTTCAAGAACTTGGGAGATCTTCACAAGGACGTGGACTGAAAGCCGGATAGGTCAGCACGTCAAGAGTTCACCACACTCAGACGTCTGTCAGGAAAAAAGAGCTACAGCTGTCACATTCTGACGAACGTAGCCCTCCTGAACCAGAAAAAAAAAAAAAAAAAAAACGTCGAAGAAGCATTTCACCTGGGGTAAGGAGAAAAAGAACAATGGGACTCTTGCTCAGTGGTCCACAGTCCTCTTTTCAGATGAAAGGTAAATATAGCATTTCATTGAAATCAAGGCCCATGTGTTTATCAAGTCCAAGTCAATGCAGCCATCTACAGGAGGATTTTGAAGTACTTTTGCTTACATCTGCTGAACAAGCTTTATAAAGTTGATAATTTCATTTTGCAACAGGACTTTAGCATCCTGCCATCGACAGGCCAAAAAAACACTTCCAAGTGGTTTGATGACAAATGATATTACTGTGCTGATTGGCCAGCCAATCACCTGACCCCAACCTCACAGAGCAATCTATGGGGTTATTGTGAAGATAAGAGGAAGATCTGAACAAACAATACAGAGCAGCATGAAGGGCCACTATCAAACGCCACCCACCTGGGCTTCAATAACGCTTTCAGCAGAGCCACAGGTTGCATCGGACTCCCATGCCACAAAGCACTTGAAGCAGTAATTTGTTGCAAAAGGAGCCAACAATTCAAGTATTGAGTGCATTATTTTAACCGGCTTTGGAGTCTTGAACAATTTCTGTTTTGTAAATCTTTTTTTGATTTATCTTAAAAAATAATAATAATTAATTTTCCTAATCTGTAAGTCATAACCATCAGAATTAAAACAATAAACTCTTGAATATCTTTCAGTTTTGTGTGCAATGAATGAGAATATAAGAAAGTTTGGCTTTTTAAAATAATTACAAAAAATAAACGCAACTTTCACCATGATATTCACTTGTTTTGAGATGCACCTGTTAGTTCCAAAACATCTACAGTCACTGATGGAAGCACGTTACATGTGCCATTGTCAAGCCCTGTTTGCCAGTGCATATTTGTATGTTCTTGTGTTTAGTGGTAATAAATTCCACACATATTTGTGTTAAGAGTTTTACTGTGCACAAAATGTGCAGCACCGTGATGACACGTCCAGCACATAGGTTGTTTTGCATTTTCAATACAACTGAGATGCAAGTGTCTCTTTGTCACGAGAGAAATAGCCAGCGTAAGAATGACTCTGGGGAGTCATGTGCACATATGAGGAGAGCGAGGTTCCTTGCTGTAATACAAGAGATTAACAAAAATACAGACCGTCCAGCTTGTCTGTAGAAGTACAATATGGAGGAGACCATGAAAAGAAGTTCTGGCTTGAAAATACATGGATCAGTAGGTTAACCAAAAAATTTCTCGGGTTACTATTCTAATCCATCCTATCCTGGAATGCTGACACTCCCTGACAATTTTTTCAAGCGGACCAGCTGAAAAACTCTTCTCTTTCGATGTGCACTTTACTTACCGTTATCGTGTTTTATCAAAGTGAAGGACTCATCGTATCAGACAGAAAGATCCTTTTCTTGCTTGACAACTGACATACTGCAGATAAAACTGGAAACTCGTAAAACGGATCAGCACGCACTCGGTTCGCGTGGTCGCAATGTGAGTGACAATCAAGCTTCTCAAGTATCTCGGCAGAACAAACCAGGCTATTTAAGGCAAAATAAATGATGAGCAGATATATGTGATTTTGCAAATGTATGTGGTAATCGCTATATTTCTTTTCAACAGATTAACAGAAATGCCTGCATCTCCTCAACAAAACAAAAATAAAAACACAAATAAATTTACAACAAATAATGAAATCACCACATAAAAAACACGTTGTTGAAAATATTAACTTCAGCAAGTGGTTATTTGCAGGTATGTCTCATTTAATATACACAAATATTTATGACTCTTGTCCAGGTAACGCTGGTGAACTTGACTAGAACGCTTCGCGAGTGTGCTAAGCTTTCAACTGGTCATTACTCGTTGGTTTCACATTCATGTCCACAATCTCTGTAATTAAAAAACTCTTAAAATAAATAATGTAGAGGATTAATTAAACTGGCTTTTCATTTGAACCACTTACACATTCGCCACTAGACTCTAATAGTACACTTACATATACAAGGAATACTGTTAAAAACTAAAATGCATAGCATATTTATTACTTTCTTCTATTGCAGTTTACCATTATTTTACACTCATATTTGTTCAACCTTTTATTACTTGGAAAAATACCAGTCCTTTGTATTTGTGCATTTGATATTTACTTCAAAGTTCATAATCTTCTCTATAATGCTTTTAACCGTCTAATTGTGATGATTATTATGACGATATGTATGAATATCTAATGAATTAGGCTACCATGTGAACTGGAATATTTTACTTGTCACATTGTATTTTTTTGTTACCACGTTTCTTTGACAAAAAAAGAAAGAAAAAAAAAACTACATAACATGAGAGGACCACATTAATATAATGGCTGTCTAAACTATAACGGTTATGTATGATTAAAACGGAAAAATACTTTCGATTTCGCACGACCAGGAAATTCAACAGCCTAAAATGAATCAGAGGGACAAATAGAGAAGGGGGGAAACGCTTCAGAAGTATTATTCGTTTGCAGTGAACGCTTTTCAATAAACTTCATGTTCCCAGTCCGTGAACTTCCAAAAGTTATCTATCCATCTCCAGCACGTTTAACGCTCCGGAAATAAAAACAAGGCATAGCTACTCTGATACGCTTTCACAATCTCCGCTGTTTTCAAAATAAATCTGTAAATCAATGAAGGTATTAAAACGTACGTGCAGGTCTTGTGCACTAAGAAGAGAATTTAGAAGTATTTAAAAACTCTCTCGATGTTTCCCGTCTTTTTGCGGTTCTGCTTGGTCAACCGTGGTACGATCCCAAAACAAATTCCAGTCTGGAAACAAGATTTCGGCGACCTCAACTGAAGTGTTTTCTAGGATTTGAGCCAAGGACCAACCAACGCAACCACTGCACGCACAATATGATGTCTTCCCATTCCCCAGGCCTTTCCTAAATTACGTTTCGAGGTTTTAAGCTGGGGTAACGGTGCGCGATCACGCAGTGACTCGAGCCCCCTTTCCAAGTGCTGCCTGAAACGCCAGAACTCATCGCTTTAGGGTGTGTCGGTTGCAGAAGTTAGACAGACTGTCTCAATGTTCAATGCTGCTGATTCATTCAGGAATAAATTAAGTGACTATGGCCCTGTCCCAAATAACACTTCATGTGCACTTGCTATCTTGCAGACTTACAATGCCCGCCATCTGTGCGTGTCTGTTAAGTCAATAAGACAGTGACTTGTTTGTCCCATTTGCCATTTTAGCTTTCAGAAGGTGCCACTATGTTCTCCTTGATGTGCACTTCTGCTGGAACCCACACTGCGACCAGCTCTGACTTTTACCCATCAAAGAGCAGCCTTACGTCATGAAAGTGTGGACGCCAATATGAAGGCTGAAGGGTTTAGGTGCGATTTTGGGCAGGGCATATCTTTATGATGGTCATTGACTCATGAAAAAAAAAAAAAAAGCTGAATGAACGTCATGAATTTCCAAGTTGGGAACCCACCACTCAGAATTGGTGCTATGCCTTTAAACCATCCAGTGCACAACCAACACCCAGCAGTGAGAAGTGAACACACCCCCGGAGCAGTGGGCCGCTATATATCCAGCTATACACAATGGAAGAGAGCACTGTTCATTAACTCCCCACCACCTACAACTCCCTGCCACCACCAAACGACTCGAACCTCCAAACCACCAGGTTGCTACAAGTCCAACTCACTCAACCATCAGCCACAGCCGCTCCAGTGGTGGTTGGAGATAAATTATGCCGAGAACCTGGAAGTATTTTGTAGCAAAAACATTCAAAAAAAAAAAACGCATAAGACAATAGTGTCTAAATGCAGACTACATCACTGCAGCTTTAAACTTAGTCTGTTACATTTATTGGCCTAGTTATAGATTTACCATTGGGTAGAGTCTTTAAAATAGTGATGATCTTAAAAGGTGGACAAATAAGCATCCGGCTCTGCTTGTGCTAGTAGACACGGATGGTATTTTAAAACCAGATGGATACACCAACACATTTAACATTCTATCCTAACAAGTGGCAAATATTTCTGTATTCCACGCTCGTTATGCCCAGCTGACTTACATCTTACCTTCACATTAGCATTTAAAATGCGCTTGGAATAATTTTTCTGCTTCTATCCCTTCTTTGAACAGTAACATTTGATTGGCCATTTCCAAACATTTTAATAACACTGATAAGTGCTGACCACTGCACTGGAGCTGGAGCACACTAAAAGGTTAATCATTGTGAGTTATTTACCTTAGCTGCACATTATTATTATAAATGTACTCTTTGCTCCTTTCTTTATTATACTTAAGTAGCCTTTTCGATGTATTGTAACTGTTCCAAGTCCATCAACAGGACACAAACAAGGTGAAATTTTATTCAGGACTGTCTGATATTGCAGTAAATGTATCACAGGGTTGTGTAAGCCCACCCATTTTTGGTTGCGTGCTCTATGTTCTTGGTGGCAGAGTTTAGTCTCCAACCTTTATCAACTGTCACTTGTCTTTAACTTTTCTAGTGTCTAATCCTGGAGACCTTAATTAGTCTGTGTTAGGTGTGTATAGAGTTTTCAAACCCCTTGTAGGACACTGGCTCTCCCGGACTGAGTTTGAACCCTCGCGGATTAGGACCCCATCCACAATAGGTGAGGATCTACATTATGCATTTTGGTATGGTATTTATATATGGCACCTGTCAAAACCCAATGGTTGAAAACGAAAAGCTCAAATAAGTAACTTCCTCACTTTTTGTTCCCATCACACTTTATTTAATGAACCAATGGAAATATTATAAAACCCAACGGGATAAACAGCTTGAATAGTTCTTCTCTCTTAAATGTGGACTGGAATTAAATGCCCTTTTGTGATGGACCAACCATAATAAAACCATGCTTTTTCATTTTCTTGCAGTTCATTGAAGTAGAATATAGTTAATCAATTGTTGAAACATATTAATTTAAACATTTATGAAACTATTATTTTATAGTTTCTCGCCAAACAAAGACAGCATATTTAAATGACATATACAAGTTTGCTTTTACGATCAACAATCGTCCTATTCCTGACTATGCTTTACTTATAAGGATCCTAATAATTCTGGCTTTGTAAATGGAAAACCAGAGATTGGTAGTAAAATGAGGAATCTGGAATGAGTTCCCCTGGACACCTCGCACTACATATATTCTGTGGATTCTATATTTTTTTTCTTTCTTCCATTTGCTAGAGTCATCATCAAGTTTTTCTTAGCAGTTTTTCAGGAATGGTGCAATTGCTCTCAAACCTGGAAGTGAAGAATTTTCCTTCAAATATTTTTTTTTTTTAAACATTTTACGGGGGACCACACGTATTTGAAAGAATACCGGATCAGAAAAGTAGACTAAAGCTTAGCGGTTCCTGTACGGTAAACACCAGCATCGGCAACCTACATCCCGGCCTGACTCTGTTTGCTCACCGATTGTCTACAACATGGTCTTAAGAGTCTGCAGGAAAATACCCATACAGCTTGGAACTCATCTGGTATGTGCCTCAACAGCTGATCGTTTCATCCCTCAAGCCAAAAAGAACCTGTAGGGAAAAAAGTGGAGACTAAATTAGAACTTGGTCTGGAATGACCTTTACAAACCCAATTTTGGACCACGATTCCAAATTCCGAACTAAACTCCAAATGTTTATTCGGCCCTAAAAAGAACCAATTCAAATTGGCAAATTATGCATCAGTTAAACAACTCAAACGCCTGTCCACATTCTAACTATCAACAAATTCTAAGGTACTGATCCTAAACAGAGAGAAGGGAAACACACATAAATCCGTGATTATGCAGATGAGGTAGATTTTTGAATCAAAAACAGAGGGAAGAAAAAACTAACACTTCTCCTCTGTCACCAAGCACACCACTACAAGTGAAATGTTCTGTAGAACAATTGTTCTGTTTGGGGTGTCGTGGCCCAGTGGTTAGAGAGCATGACTCCTAAGGTTGTGGTTTTGTGGTTTGTTTCGAGTCTCGGGTTGGCACAGTCAAGCACTTAGAATCCCTTGAGCAAGGCACTAACTCCTCAACTGCTCCCCAGGCACTGTAGCATAACTGTAAGTCCACCGCTCGGGTGTGTGTTCACAGCTGTGTAAAATTTCTGGAAGGGTTAAATGCAGAGCCTGAATTCTGAGTATGGTGTCACTGGGTCACTTGCGTATTGAAAATGTCCACGCACTCTCTCAATGTTCACACAAAAAATTGTCCATTCGTTACTCAGAGAGAAACTCCCCCATTATAGACTTGAGGAAAGAGATAACATGTCATCCAAACTAGCTGCAAAATAATATGTATACCACATACTAACAGAGAGAGAGAGAGAGGAAATATAGACAAACAGCAAACATAAGGAAATATAAGCTAAATATACACTCAAAAGTGTATGTGTGTATATATATAATTGTGTAGATAATCCTTCAATCGAAAGCCATTTGAATATTTAATGTTCACATTATATTATGAGAGGCAGACATTCACTCACAATTTTATTCATATTAATATTAATAGACAGAGTTATCGAGTCTGTTCCGTGATCCTCAAACCACCATTACTGCTCCTCTTCCACCCATTTATAACATATCATCTACAACGAACCCCATCATCACTCCCAAGCCCTGATAGGACGAATCAGTTGTTTTCAAAAAAAAAAAAAAAAAAAAGAAAAAATTATTGACTACTATATTCAGTTCCAGTCTTGCTTTACATTTTTTGAGTAAGAGTACTCGCACAAAATTCGATCCAATGGAGATTACTGATCTTGCATCGATACTACTTAAAAGTTACATCTGAATTTAAAATATAACATGATCTCAATGGTCATATGTTGGCTATGGTAGCGTGACTGCAGAAGAGCCTGTGAAGTCCCATCATCGGTAACAACCGCAACATAGGAAACCACATGCTGACGGCGAAGATTGCATATGTACGAGACGGCAAGAAGCAAATACATAAATATATTGAATACAAAAAACAACTTCAAATTAAATGTTCCAATGTTCAAACCCCATTGTCCATAGTTTGAACATTACTGTATTGGTTTTAGTAAATAACTGAAAGTAGTAGTTGTACAGTAATGTAACGTGTTTTTGTCAAAGTAAACTGCGGACCCATGAAGAGACATGTGATCCTGTGGAGGCGGTAGACGTAAGCTGATGTAACAATCCGCACTGATCCCATCTAGCGTTTTCCTGCAATATGAGCAAAATCTATTTTTGAAAGTCCACTACCGTCCGACCATGATGAATTAATAAAGCAGCTGGTGATCTATACATTTTTGTTCTCCTGCTTCATTTGAATTAAACTTTAAGCTTTGTTCTGACATATAAACAATGAGCACTCAGAACTTCTTTCCACCACATATTTAGAAGATGTCTCAGGTATCAAATAAGCAAATTAAGTTCTCTTTACCACCCCAAAGAAAACTTCTTCTTAACCTCAGCCCGCCCAGTCCGAGTCTCAGAGCACATCCATTGCAGCAGCTGCTGTGAGTCTCCACAACAACTGTCAGTGTATTTCAGATTCAAGCTCTTTTAAACACTGCAGTGCTTTGTGTAGGCTCTTCCATAAAGACTAGATTTTAAGCAGGTCATCTCTGTAATGCCACAGTCATTTAGCCTAGAAAGCGACAGGATTACAAAAACATGTTATAGTAAACTATTTATAAACAAAGACATAACGGTCTCAAACCCCAGCTAAGGTTGTAAACTGTTCCAAACCCATCACCATTGTCGTGAATGTTCGTTACTTAATCTCCGAAGTGTATAGTGTAAACTCTTCAGTACACGCCATCATACACCCACTCCCTGTGGTTTGTATTTCCATGTTCACTCAGATCCAGCGCTGTAGATGTGATGGGTTTGATTTCTCAGAGAAGTCACCATTGATACACTGTTTCTCTGTAATACATGCCTACACAACAGACTGAAAGTCAAGAGAAACGCGACACTGACTCAAATCCATCGTTAAGTTCCTGTGTGAGTTAAGCACATCACTGAGTAAATACCATGCAGTTACTAATAACCAGCCACGTCATTGAACGCTATTTATACGTAACCATAACCAAACTTATAAGCATTTGAGGATAATTAGCTACAATCGTAGTTTAGAGTTACATCATCATTCAGGCAACAAGCAGCATTCTATCAATATCATACAGAAAACAAATGGAAAAGTTGCCCAAACTGGATCTTATTTAATTTTCATTCTTAAGTTAGGAAAATCTCCTACAGTACTAGAATTAAAACATTACTTTGTGTGTCATTCTAGAACGTGAAGGTACAAAACATGCTTGATAAAATTAAACGTAGTGAAATATACCTTTAGTCCTTCAAAACCGATCAAAACAGTCGATTCACCTATTCTAACTAATTAGTCATAGTGTTGTCACTTCTGCGTTGTTTAGCAGTAAATATATTAGTATATGTATAAGTTTTTATGACACATTTCTATTCATCATCTTATTCCAATGATTAGTTACATTTGATGTTTTCTTCAGACGGGGAAAATGCTGTAGAAGCTGCAGTGCTATAAATCCCGGCCACTTGAAGCCCGCCTGGTATGAAAACAATTTTCTTAATCCACTGTAGTAACTACTATTTCGTATGATGTTACAACCAACCCTAGTTCGCCCGCTTGCATTGTAGGGTCATCACTCAGTAGATCACTGATTAGTCTCCTCCACTCCAGAGTCTCCCAGCTGGTCCCCTTCACTCGAGGCCCCGCCCCTTCTAGATGGAGATGGCAGTCCTTGGATTTCAGAGCTGGGAGGTCACAGCTGAACACCTTTCATTCATCTTTCCAACCCCTTAATCCCAACTCTATCCCACATTGAGAAAATCTTCATTTGCTTTTTATTCAATACTAACTCAAAGTTCTATCCTCCATTGTGTTCAATTCATACAATATGCAGCAAAACACTGTAACAGCAAGAGAAACCAATGTAATTGTCATGAGAAAAGCAAATGAAACAAGCAAATGAAACTGAAAAGCAAAATAAATCCTTCACCAAGAATTACAGCTACGTTTCCCTGCATCTCTGAAAGTTTAATGTTTATGGCGGCCCAATTGAAATCAGGTATCAAAAATTATACTCCAAAGTTCCAGTTGAAAATATGACTTTGGAGGCCATTCATGTCAATTTACAATACTACAAATCATTGAAGGCAGCATCAGAAAGCGCTGTAGCTCTCATATGCATGAACCAGAGAGACCTTTAAACGATGTCTAACCGCTGGCCATTGAATACTCCAGTGGCGCAACAATTCTTGTCCACACCGACATGCATGGCTGGAGACGGGACAACATTAATCTACAAGCCACAAGCCTTCTGGAAAGATGTGTGCACACGAGAAATGTCTCTGCCAAACCCAGAAATTAAATATTTTAATATTATTAAAATTTACACTACTAGGGTGGACCATACATCCTCTTTCCCCCCCGGACATGTCCCTCTTTTGGAACACTAAAAAAATGAGACTGCATGTGATTTCTTAATCGCGCCAAATATATGCAACCATTTCGGCTGGTGTTTACATGTCATCTCAGATCCTGTGCACAGATCAGAGTCTCATCTGACCATGTGCTGTATGCTCCCACACACCTTGTGTTATAGGGAGCCGCTTTCAGCATGCAAAAGTATTTAAATTTTCCTTTAAATATGGGTGTTCAGTTCATCTGTGTTCACTTTCGATTTCACAATCACACACACTCTGTGTGTAAGGAGACACAATCTTACAAGGCTCAATTTTGCCAATGAGCTCAGGATTGTGTTGACCAGCAGATACTCCAGCATGGTCTTTTTGGATGTAATTTCTCCTATTTCTCTACCTGAGATCAGTCAGATATGACTCTGGCAGCTCTTTTTGGATGTAAAGATGCCACGTCTGCCATGTTTTTTTTTTCCACAGAATTGGGCTACTTTTAAACATTTGCCAAGGGGTGATTTTCCCAAGTGGGTTAAAGGTTTGAAATATTGCATAAATTACATTTGACTGAAATGCTTGCATTGAAACATTTAACATTCTACCTATGACAAAACTTTCATGGACTTTTATATCAACTGTTCCCTCCTGGTGGAATGACCAACCCAACCCAAGCAGCTGAGTCCTTAATCATATTCAAGAAGCTATTTTTTCGAACAGATGTTCAAAAAAACTATTTTTTCGAACTCGTCCTAGACGGTTTGTCTGATTCTCCACCAAACAAAAATGGAACTAAAGCTCTATCTCCGCAAAAAAAGCATGCAAAAATGGAACTAAAGCTCTATCTCCGCAACAGTTTGGCATATTGAGACCAAACTTGGTGTGTGTTATACCAAGCATGATCTGAGGCTACCTGCAGTGTTTCGGCACTGTGTCACCTAGTGGTCAGGAGATAAGAAAAATGCATATTTTTGCTTATAACTTCTGAATGGTTTGGCCAAAAATCACAAAACTAGTCTCTTTCGATTATGGGGCATCATGCCAAGTCAAATGATACATTTTCTCATGTCAGCCATTTTGGGCATCCGCCATTTTTAATTTTGTATCGTATCGTCACAAAACTTGGTATGGGTCATCAGCACGATGCCCTGAAGTATCCTGAGAAGTTTCGAGCCAGCGCCACCTAGTGGTAAAATTAAATATTCACATGCTTTTACCTTTGGGTGTGGTCCACTTATTTTCACGGGAGTTACCATTGTAGACTCCTGAATCCTTGCCGAGTCCAGCGGTAACACACATGCAAGGTTTTGCATTATGGTTTTGTGCAACGTTGCATTTTAGCACTTAAAAAACACTTGCCAATACCTTAGAAACCGTTACTCTGATTGACACAAAACCACCGTAGAAAATTCTAAAACATAGTGTGCCGGCTAAATTTGACACACATATGTATGGACACACTCTAAGGACACATAAAAATTTTGGTGGGATGGTGCCTCCTGGTGGCGCTATAATTGAACAAAACATAAAATTGCCATTGTCTACAATAGAGTTCTATAATATAAAATGCTATATTTTACGAATGCATTGGTGTACCATTACGAAATGTTGTATGTACCATCAAGACCATGACTTGAAAGTACTCAAAAGGTTTTGAGACAGTGCCATCTTGTGATCAAAAGTTATAATGAAATTTCAAATAAATGCTAATAGCGTTCTGTGAATTTTGCTTATTGTAATGAGACTGGTATTATTAGATTCCTTGGGTCATGCTGAAAACAATGATACCAATGTTTCCATAGTCAGCCAAAATTTCTGCCCGCCATTTTATTTTTCTTTGAAAACCTACTTTTTCAAACTCCTCCAAGACCATTGGTCCGATTGTCACCAAAATCTAATCATATCATCTTCAGACCATGCTGACAAAAAGTTATGGATTTTGTGTTGAGATACGAAACGGTTCTTGTTAAGTGCATCAACGAATTTGCTAGAAAGATGTCAAACTGCATCTGAGCTGTATCTCTGCCATTTTTTGACATATAGACACCAAACTTTGTATGTGCCATTGTCACTTCAAACTGACCATGCCACATTCATTTGGTCCAACAGTGCCACCTATTGGTCAAACGTGATAAGCCAATAAATCATGTTACTAGAGGTTGTATTTATGATTTTTCAGTCCTTTTGACTAAAATCATCCTAAAATTTACATTTACATGCATCCAGCAGACACTTTTATCCAAAGCGACTTACAAAACATTCAGGCTATAAGTTTAATTATTATTATATTTTTTTTATCAGTATAAAATGTCTTCAATTACTCACTTCTGCAGTTGGTATGATGCTACATGCCATGCTCAGCTTTTCGTTTTGCTTCTGCTGTGCTTGGCCCTGTAATTGCTGCTTGCAGCTATATTTCTAATTTTATCTGCTTGTTTTTCATTATTATTATTATATATTATTATTATTATTATTGTTATTAATATTTAAAAGACCCTCTAATATTTGCACTCTCTATTATATTTCTATTTCTATTTCTATTCTATTTCTATTTAAAAATAAAAAGCAGCCTTTAACACTAGCATTTTCTGTTCTTTCTTTCTACTTATTTTATTTTTATTTATTATAAATAATGACCTTCTAACACAAGCTTTATCTATTATTCTTCTTTCCTACCTACATACATTCTTCTAAAAAATCTTCTTTTTTTTTTTATTATATAATAAAAAAAAAAACAAGCAAAAAACACACAAAAAATACTTTTAGGAGATTTGATTTTATTATTGAACCTTAATAACTTACAATTAATAACCATTTTAAAAAAATGAAAACATTCTAGAAAGAACCCATACTGCATGGCTTACAAGTAAGCAGGAAAGCAAACAAATGAAAAGATGTGGATGGCAACTAATTTTGATCATAATAAATGTGTTTTGGTAAAATACAGTGAAGTATGAATACTTTGTTTTGGTGAGCTTCTTGGCACGTCTCAAGTTCAGAATGTTTTAGATCTAATTTACACCTGTGTTTTGTGTTATCCATATTTGATTAGACTGACAAAAATGCATATTAATGCAAGGTATAAAATGGGGCCGAAGTTGAATGTTCCTCACCTCAATGTCTCCAGTTTGCATTGTGAATTGTTCAGAACATCACAAAAGTGCTCCGCTCCCGTGTTTTTTATTTGATTCCAACTGAGGTCCAGCTCTCTCAGGTGTGATGGGTTTGATTTTAGAGCTGAAGTCAGAATGAGGACACTGTTTCTCTGAAATACTACAATCACACAGACTGAAGACAAAAAGAGAAAAAGCAATGAATCGGATCCATGTGAGATAAACATGAGGGTTAAATGCATCATGACCCATAAAGTTTAATGCTTTTGATAATTAATAAGATAACAAACTTTAATCACACTATAATTGCTGTACAGTATAATGTTACTAACTCTAGTTTTTCCAGCTTGACTGCCCGGTTCGTTCAATAGATCACTGATACATTTGGAGGCATAAGACCCTAGTTCATTCTCACTCAGGTTCAGTTCTCTCAGGTGTGATGGGTTTGATTTCAGAGCTGAAGTCACAGCAGAACAACCTTCATCTGTCATAAAACAGTATCTTAACCTACATTTGGAGGCATAAGACAAACTCTTCATTCTGTTTCATTCAAATTCCAAAACACTTTATTTCCATATATGTGAATGATGTGAATGTTTCTCACCTCAATCTTTCCAGTTTACAGCGTGAATCCTACAGTACACCAAATAAGTGATTTACCCCTGTGTTTTTTATTTCATTCTCACTGAGGTCCAGTTCTCTCAGGTGTGATGGGTTTGATTTCAGAGCTGAAGTCAGAATGAAACACTATCTCTCTGTAATACTGCAGCCACAAAAACTGAAAACAGAGAGAGAAAGAACAATGACTCAGATCCATGTTTTCCATCTTATAAAAGAGGTACAGAAATTAAGTTTGTAGTCCATCTAGTCTGTTTTAACCACATCACACTCTGTATGCAGGATGCTGTTGACCAAAGGGAAATGCCAAAGGCAATGCTTCTGTGTAAACAATGTAACTTGGGCCCTGTCCTTTTAAAAATAAATCACTAAGCAGTAAACTTTAATAAATTAAAAACTGCTGTGTTACAAAGCAGAAAAACCATTTGGATTGTGGGTTCATCAGTAGATCTCTGATGTTTATGACTCCTGGTTGTCCTAGCTTATTTCCACTTAGGTCCAGATTTCTCAGGTGTGCTGGGTTTGATTTCAGAGCTGAAGTCAAAACAAAAAAACCTATCGGTCAAACCACAGCATCTTAACCTACATTAAGAAAAAAATAATTTCAACAAACAATATATTATGACACATGCTTTGAATGCTTTTGCTATATTATAGCAAAAACTGTCAAGAGTTAGATTTTCAGTAGTAATATGTACTGTGAAGCAACACAGAATTAATCTCTGAATGCTATTTTTTGACTGAGAAAAAAACTGATCTAACTCAAATGCAAATAAGTATTATCAACTACTGTAAAATTACTACTAGTACTATAACATTTTAAATTGATGGGAAATACTAATATCAGTGTGCTGAGTTAGACAGTGTTTATCCTGCAGTAGAGCAGTAATCTGAGTTCACAAAACTCGTGTGTCGCCTATTTCCCATTTCCTCAGATTCAGTTTCTCTCAGGAGTAACAGGTTTTTACCCACACAATCCAGTCACAAACTGACAGGCTTCATCTGCAGCAGGACCCCAAAAACCTCAGAAGAGAAGATGATTCGAGATTTAAATCAACATCCATTGCTTTACAAAACATGTCAAGCTTTGATTACTTTTAACACATTAAAATCCAACATTAACATCAACATACAATTATCTCAAAAATTAAAAAATACACAATTATAAAAAAAAAATAAAAAAACACAATTATAAAAAATAAATAAAAAAATTCAGTCCTGCGCCAAACTCAGAAAGACAGAAAATGTTATTTGGAACAAAAGAACAAAAGCTCACAAGATCATTCATCTCAGTACAAAAATGGACAGTGAAATTAACGTCTTTCTGGCTTCTGAAAAGAAGATGAGAAATGTTAGCAAAGAGATTACTGGGCTCAAGATTTTATGCTGGCTCTTACTATCATTATTAAGCATAATTCACCAAGCACTTGATTGTTAATTAACTAATAGTCAACATAAACTGCATTTAGATTATCTCAGTTTAGTTTTATTAATAAATAAATAAATTAATTAATTAATTATCGCCGTTCCTCTCCTTACACACATTACATGTTTGGGGACAAAATGCTCAAAGTTAATAGACATCTACTGACCAGTAATGTCTATTTGACTTATATCTTGTGCTGGCATGTAGGCCTATCATTTACAAAATAGAGAAAAAAAAAATTATGCAATAGACCACTCCAGATTTTTTTTTTTTATGCAATAGACCGTGCAGCTTATAGCATTAGTGAAACAGTATTTTTTTTTATTATTGTTATCATTTTTATTTATTCATTTATTTTATTTTTATTTATTATTTTTTGCAAAATAAATTCACCATGTCCTCACCTCAGTGTCTTCAGTTGACATTTTGGATCCTGTAGTAAATCAGTGAGCTCCTTCACTCCTGATGTGTCCAGATCATTTCCTGTGAGATCCAGCTCTATCAGGTGTGAAGGGTTTGATCTCAGAGCTGAAGCCAGAGCTTTATAACCTTCTTCTCTTGTATTACAGTCAGATAGTCTAGAAGAGGAATGAAAATATAACATTCAACTGATTAATCAGTTGCTCTTGAAATGACCTGAGCAATATTAATCCCCATTTTGTTTCTTATTTAAATAATTGTTTCTTATTTAAAATATTTTGTGGGCATCCAAGAACTGTTCTTAGCTGGTTCAAATCATATTTAACAAATAGAAGTTACTCTTGTCAGATTGGGTAATTTTTCCTTTGTCGTCTGCTAAACATTCCTGTGGTGTGCCGCAGGGTTTTATTTTCGCAACCATTCTTTTTTCTTTGTATTTACTTCCTTTGGGCTCTATTTTCAGAAAGCATAGTGTATCATTTCACTGCTCTGCAGATGATACCCACATTTATTTATACATCTGAATCTAAATAAATATGCTGCTCTGGAATCTCTTTTTTGCATTCCTTGATGAAGTGAAAACATACAGTAGTTCTTTCAAATTTCTTTGTTTCTGAATGAATCAATTACTGAGATTATAGTATTTTGCCCCAGTGAAAAATTCATAGATATCTGTCTGATCAACTCTATCCATATAATCCTACACGAAATCTGAGGTTTTGTAATCAAAGGTTTCTTCTTTCTGTTCCTAGATCATGGTTAAAGCATAGAGGGGATAGAGCCTTTGCGGTTGCTGGCCCAGTGGAATAGCCTTCTAGCCTATATCAGACTTTAACTGTTTTTAAATAATCTCTTAAAACCTATTTCTTCTCATTTGTTTTTGATTCAATGTGTTTATGGTATGAATCTGTGGGTTGCCCTGTGTTCTATGTCTTTTTTTTTTTGTTCAGGAGCACTTTGGTCAGCCGTACTTGTGGTTTTTTAAATGTGCTATATAATAAACAAAACTCAAAACTTGAAATTAAAATTGGATGTTGGTTGCAAAACAGTGATATTGATGTGAAAATGGTAAGCAAGTGCTGCTTTGTATATCCACAGTCCTAGCTTTTCTAGCTTCCCTTTTTAAAAAAGACGATTGCCCAATACAGACTACTGTCACCTGATGGAGTCATTTCTCATTTCTTACAACATGCTAGTTGGCCCATTGGATATACTCTTTACATTGTTTTTTGAGCACAACTTTTTTTTTTTTCATGCAGGTGTAACATGGCTGTTTCAAACAAAGGGAGTGTTGGATCCACATGCAGTAAGAATATTTATAAAAATGAAAAATAAAAAAATCCAGGCAAGGAACCAGGGCCGCTTTTCCACCACCAGGCAGAATTTGTTCTAAGAAAAATAAGGAATCGGTTAATTGTGTGTTGTCTGGCTACTAGTTTCTCTCTGTGGCTGGCCAAGTGTGCTATTTTTGAGCTATTTGTGATCATTCCCCATAACGTAGTCACTATTTACATCTCAAACCCATATGTAAACACTTATGTTACCAACTACTGATGGGGTTTTGTATTACGGGCTCTCTTATCAGCCCCTGCGGTGGAAAACCAAACCATATCTGTGCCAACTGGCCCGGATCGGCATGGAATGGAAACAGTTAAGCAATGAGAACAGTTTTGGCCTGATGGAGTAAAAGTAGCTCAGGTAAACACAGGCAAAAACAAGAACACAGGAGAAACACTGAACAGACACATAGTGTTGTTTTTTGGCGGCCTGTTTTTAATTTTAGTCTAAGTCTAGTCTTTGTGTGTGAAGCTGTCATTTTAATTTTTTATTAGTTTTTAGTCACGTTCATACTCTCCTTTAGTCTAGTCTAGTTTTAGTCGATGAAAACTAATGACATTTTAGTCTAGTTTTAGTCGACGAAAACTGATAACATTTTAGTCTAGTTTCAGTCAATGAAAATGGTATTTTAGTCTCTTTTTAGTAATGCAATTCTATTTAACCCAGTCAATATAGTACAAGTACCTAGAAGTAAACCAATTTTCTTTTAGCCAAACCCATTTCAAACAAGGTTATCTTATTATATTATTATTACCTTATAGACTCTAGAATACATCCATTCCAGACACGGAAGACTTCTCTGATTTGAATTTACAAAATTTATTTTACCAACCAAACATGTTAGAAGTACACACACATAAATTTAAATAAAATAAATATAAACAATAATAAAAAATAAAAAAAATTATAATAATAAAAATCTGCTAATTTTTCTCCCAAAGACGAACCTCGGCTGGCCGGCCATCTGTCCCTTTCTCTGTGTCAAGGCTGATTTATACTTGACGCGTCGCAATTTCGCTTGGGTCATCACAGTGTTGCTGGATGTTCACTTTGAGTGCGCGCGAACTATTCGCGTGGCGGAGTGCACAGCCTTTTTTTGTAACTTTCCGCATAGCTCCTGCCGCACATGGCCGCGGGAAGTGGGGGTGCTGGAGCACCCCCTAGTGACGAGAGGGAGATTTAAAAAAAAAGAAATGTAGGCCTATTAAAATATTTTTTGCACAATTTATAAATTCCTCCCTTAATGAATATTTTAGAAATGATTTTGACACACGTAGGCTATTACGTATATTTTGGATTTTAATTTCATATTTTGAGGCCTAATCAACACCATCGGAAGTTACGTTGTCAACGTCAGGCAGGCAGTTTTGGTCGCCGAGTAAAGAGGTTTCCCGCTCGTTCCATGCAGAATACATCCATATTTGGCAGCAGCTGACTAGTAAATTTAAATAGTTTAATGACAGAAACGAGGAGAAAATATGTCACAGAAACGGATTTTGGATTTTTTTGGAAAACCACCAGTGAAGAAATCTAATACCGCAACCATGACAACGGAGTCTGTCCGCCTGCCTCTGCCTGCAGTTTGAACCGGCAGGCCCAGCCCCAGCACCCGCAACCCAACCTAGCGTGATTGGATTAGACGAGCCCTTCCAGCCAACATCCAGTTTCAAATTTCCCACACGGCGTTGTGGTAATGAAACGTTCTCACGTTCTGTGTGGCACCGGCTTGGTTTGCTAGATGGCAGTGGGCTGCATTATGTGGAAGAGACTGATCATATTTTTTGTGACTTTATCTCCACGGGACCCCAGAGCGCACCTCGACATTTTGGACACCTGTAACCAGGGCACCCCGCCTGCATGTAGCTCAGGTAAGAGCATGGTGCTAGCCGCGCTTGTAACATTTATTTTTTTGGCAACAAGTGTGGGATCAGCTTTGACTAGCCAAGCAATTGTAAGTAGTACACTATAGTATTTTTTGTAAGGTGGTGGAGATCAGAGATTATTTCCTTGTGGTGTGCGTAAAAGATTTTGGAGTTAACAGAGTTGCGTGTGACATAAACGTGCAGTGACTCAAGCCAGCTGACCAATCGATTGCATTGTTTTTAGAGCGATATTGTGAAGTTTGATTAATATTATATTTTGGTTGTAATATTATTTGTTTGTATCTAAATAAGTTGCATGTATGTATAGGGCTATCTGAAATTGTAATGAAAGTTAATTATTTCGTTTTCTTTCAATTATTAAACTATTATTTCTGATTCTGCTTCTGCTTAAGATTAATAGCACATTGCCGCATATCTGAGAACTGATGTCTGTATGTTTCAGACCCTGGCTGGCTGTGCACTGAAGTGTATATGACAATAAAGTAGTAAATCTCAATGTATTTATTTTTAAAATGTATTTTAAATAGGCCTATAGGCTCATAGGTTTTTTGTCAAAAAAAAAAAAAAAAATTCACAGCACCCCCTGTTCAAAATTACTTCCCGCGGCCCCTGTCTTCCGCATCCGAACATGCACAAGTTCAGGGCGATTCCAGCCGAACATGCACGTCTTTGTCGGCGTTTGTGTGTGGAACAGAGGCGGTTTAATGTGAAGTTCAAACTCCATGCAAGTTTGCAAAGGTTGTCCAAGGATTCTTATTTGAGGTTCATTTTATTTTTATTGTATAAAATAGAATTAGAATTCATTTAGATATTAATTATACACTATTTGCTTAAAGTTGTCTTGTGTTAGATGCGTAATACAGCCACTAGTTTAAGATTGTTTTAAGTTTGTACATGAAGAAATTATTTTATTCATCAACTCATTCATCACAAGACTTGTACTGGCCATACCGGCAAATGACTTCTCACCGGTGATTCCCTACGATTTTAGAGGACAATTACTCCTCGTCGCTCAGCATTTACATTGTGTCTCGTCTCGTTTTCGTCACATGATAAAGGTTCGTTGACGACGATATTTAGACATAATTTTCGTTGACGAAAGCAACACTACAGACACACACGATACATCTATGCAGACAACACCAGACTAAGAACATGAGCAAACACTGGGGTATTTATACACAAGTACACCAGGGTCTGACATGGGATAGGTGTTGGTGATTAGTTGCCATGAAAACTAACAAGGGTTGCTAAGGAGACAAAAAAAAAGGCAGCAAAGCAAACAGGAATTTATTTCTTTATTTTTTTCATTTATTTTTAATTTTATTCACCCCATTATTTCGGTGCACACAGGAAAAGAGCACAGAAATAATGGTTAATACATTTCAAAATAAAAGTCCTAAACACACAAACACAGTGTAACACAGGCTGGGATTATAACAGCAGGTGGCACCACAGTTGGCTTATGTTGCTGCTGTTTCTGTGAAGTTTGGTTTGGTGTGTCACTGGCTTTAGAGATTAACTCCCCTGAGTTTCTCCAATTTACAGTTATGTTTAAGTCCATCAGAGAGCAGCATCACTCCTGAATTCTGCAGATTATTATTGCTTAGGTCAAGATCTTTCAGGCTGCCAGATTCTGAACTGAGAACTGAAGCAAGACTTGAACAGCTTTCCTCTGTAAGCGCACACTTTCTGAGCCTAAAAATATAAAACATAAAATCCAAACTCAGGATACTCAACTCTACCAATTATAGCTGCAAGAACTAGGTGCTGAGATTGAGGCTAATTAACCAGTTATTCTTTAAATATCTGAAATTCATTTGAGACAATACCAGAAATATTAAACTCAAACTAAAAACCCACAATTCATACAAAAGCAGTTTCAAAACCATACAAAGCTGCTACATAAAGTATTGAAATAAAATTATACACACAACAATTACCCAATAACATAACTGCGAGAGAAAGTATTGAAATAAAATTTTCCACTCATCTCGTATTTATTAACTTTAGGGTTCTGTAGTACATGCATTTTCTTTTTGAACACAGTATTGGGACCCAAATCAAAATTTATTTTTGTATTTACATTTAAATATAATCATTAAGAATACCCAAAAAAAAAAAGCGACTTACAAATGAGGATTATATTTACATTTACATTTAGTCATTTAGAAGACGCTTTTATCCAAAGCGACTTACAAATGAGGACAGTGGAAGCAATCATAAACAAGAAAAGAGCAATGATATATAAGTGCTATAACAAGTCTCAGTTAGCCTAAACACAGTATACGTAGCAAGGGATTTTAAACAATATAATAAATAAAAAGAACACAGATAGAATAGAAAAAGAATAGAGCAAGCTAGTGTTAGAGGGTCTTTCTTTATAATTGTATAATAAATGAAAAGAAAATAGATAGAATACAAAAAGATTAAAAAGGTAGTTAGATTTTTTTTTTTTTAAATAGAATTAGAATAGTGAGTGAAAAAGTTAGAGGGTCAAATAAATATGGAAGTGATGTGTTTTAAGCCGATTCTTAAAGATGTCTAAGGACTCAGCTGCTCGGATTGAGTTGGTTGGGCAGGTCATTCCACCAGGAGGGAACATTTAATTTAAAAGTCCGTAAAAGTAACTTTGTGCTTCTTTGGGATGGCACAATCAAGCGATGTTCACTTGCAGAATGTAAGCTTCTAGAGGCACATAAGTCTGAAGTAATGAATTTAGGTAAAGGGTGCAGAGCCAGTGGTGGTTTTGTATGCAAACATCAATGCCTTGAATTTTATGCGGACAGCTATTGGTAGCCAGTGCAAATTGATAAATAGAGGTGTGACGTGTATTCTTTTCGGCTCATTAAAAATTAATCTTGCTGCCGCATTCTCGATTAATTGTAAAGGCTTGATAGAACTGGCTGGAAGACCTGCCAAGAGAGCGTTGCAATAGTCTAGCCTGGACAGAACAAAAGCTTGAACCAGGAGTGAAAGAAAGGGCCTGATCATCTTAATGTTGAATAAAGCAAATCTGCAGGACCGGACAGTTTTAGCAATGTGGTCTGAGAAAGTTAGCTGATCATCAATCATAACTCCAAAGTTTCTGGCTGTTTTTGAAGGAGTTATGGTTGATGTGCCTAACTTGATGGTGAAATTGTGATGAAACGATGGGTTTGCTGGAACCAAAGCAGTTCTGTCTTGGCAAGGTTGAGTTGAAGGTGATGGTCCTTCATCCAGCAAGAAATGTCTGTTAGACAAGCTGAGATGCGAGCAGCTACCGATGGATCATCAGGATGGAATGAGAGGTAGAGTTGAGTGTCATCCGCATAGCAATGGTATGAAAAGCCATGTTTCTGAATGACAGAACTTAATGATGCCATGTAGACAGAGAAGAGAAGTGGTCCAAGAACTGAGCCCTGAGGCACCCCAGTAGTTAGATGTTGCGACTTTGGACACCTCACCTCTCCAAGATACTTTGAAGGACCTATCTGATAGGTAAGACTCAAACCACTGGAGTGCGGTTCCTGAGGATGCCCTTTGTCAGTAGGGTTGACAGGAGGATCTGGTGATTAACCGTGTCAAAAGCAGCAGATAGATCAAGCAAGATAAGTATTGAAGATTTGGATTCCGCTCTTGCCAGTCTTAGGGCTTCAACAACTGAGAGCAAGGCAGTCTCAGTTGAATGTCCACTTCTGAAGCCAGATTGGTTGCTGTCAAGGAGGTTGTTCTGTGTGAGAAAGTAGAGACTTGGTTGAATACAGCTCGTTCAAGTGTTTTTTTGCAATGAAAGGAAGAAGGGAAACTGGTCTGTAGTTCTATAAAAGAGATGGGTTGAGGGTGGGTTTTTTTAAGGAGTGGAGTTATACGAGCCTGTCTAAATGATGAGGGGAAAACACCTGTATGAAGGGATGTGTTAATGATGTGAGTGAGTGCAGGTACAACTGCAGGAGAAATGGCTTGAAGGAGATGAGATGGAATAGGATCAAGCGGACAAGTAGTAGGATGATTAAAAATTATTAAATTTCAGACATCACACAACTTACCTCAGTCGCTCAAGAATATCTAAAACAAATCATACCCTTCAATTTTTGTTTAATGTCTGTTATCACACAACTTACCTCAGTCGCTCCAATTTGCACTGCACAGCTTTTGTCTGTTAAATTACAATCATTTAACCTACAAGGAAAATAAACTGAAATTGACATGAACAGGCATGATTAAACTCACCAACAGCAGGTTATACAGAAAGCTATACAAGAGTCAAAAGAAACATGAAGACTACACATATATATATATATATATATATATATATATATATATATATATATATATATTATATATATATACACACACACACACACACATTTACATTTAGTCATTTAGCAAACGATTTATCCTAAGCGACTTACAAAAGAAGAAGCAATCAGGACAATACTACAAACAATATTTACGAGCTTCTGGTGTAATGGCCATGATGTATGGACACTCTGGCTTGATGAGTACTTCGTAATTACAGAGTCCTTCATCTGCAATTCCCAGATTACATGATGAACTTGGATATTAGGGAATGCCCGGGCAAGTGTTTTTTTTTTTTAATTTTTTTTTTTTTTACTGCGGGGAACGCAGAACGCGATTTCTACCGAGGGTGAACACTATAGACACTATAGATCAGTGTAGATCAGTGTTTTTTTTTTTTTTTTTTTTTTTTTTTTTTGCATATTTCTCCCCTTTCAGGTCATGGAGTCTCTACTAATAAGCTGATGAGTAGATTCAAGTGTGTTTAATTAAGGAGACATGTAAAATGAGCAGTGTTGGGAGGCCTCCAGGAATGTGGTTGGGAACCACTGATGTAAATAAATGCATTTTTCAGATGAGACCAGAACATGGCAAAATGCATTACATGTATTACAGGGCTTTTTTGGAGGGTTTGATGACAGATGATAAAAAGACTTCCTTTGCTAAGTTTATTGATATAATTGGTATATGGTTAATAATCACTATAGATCGTGGTGTCCAAACCTGCTACATGTCAGTGTAGATAAATGCAATTTTAAGATGAGAAAAAAGACTTCCTTTGCTAAGGTGGGTCTGAATCTCTTTCACCAGAGTTTGATCATTCAGATAGTAGAACAGATTGATGGATCTCTCTGGAGACAGATTAGCTTCTAATTTCTGCTTGATGTATTGAGCTATTTCTTGACTTTGGTTATTTCCATCTTGCTGTGTCAATAGACCTTTTAACAGTGGCCGATTAGACTGGAGTGACAGACCGAGAAGGAAGCGAAGGAAAAGGTCCAGGTGTCCATTGTCACTCTCAAGTGCCTTGCCCACTGCAGTCTTGAGCAACTCAATCATGGCTTCATTTTTGTTTTCCTGTTCTGTAGAGTCTTGAACAAATACGCTTTTGTTGTTTATATCTATAAACAGATGTGCATAAAGGGCTGCAATAAACTCTTGAATGCTCAAGTGAACAAAACAGTACATGGTACCAACAGCGATCCCTGTCCCCTTAAAGATCTGGGTACACATGCCTGAATACACTGATGCTTTACAAACATCAATACCACAGGACTCCAGGTCTGTGTCACAGAAGATCAAGTTGTTTCTTTCCAGCTGATGAAATGCCAGTATTCCCAGAGAAATAATGGCATCTTTATCCCAGGAAACATCTTGTCATACTTTCGACGGCCATACAATATACGGCTCTGCAAGATCAAAAAGAAAAAAAAATGTGTACACATTTGTCACAGACTCATAAAAATTTTCAGCATTATATTACTCCATCATTTTTATAGAAGTGTCATCAGCCTGGCTCTTTTACAGATAATTATTTATTTTATTTTCCACAACATTCTGGAGAACAGTGGCTGAAATCCAGCAAAAGACTGGGATGTGGCACATGATGAAGAGACTCTTTGATTTTTTAACATGATCAATGATTTCTTTAGCCTGATTCTTATCAGTGAATCTCTTTTTGAAGTACTCCTCCTTTTGTGCATCATTAAACCCTCTGACCTATGTTACCCGGTCGATACAGTCAGGAGGAATCTTACTGGCAGCTGCTGGTCTGGTGGCGATCCAGATGAGAGCAGAAGGAAGCAGACTTCCCTTGATGAGGTTCATCAGGATAACATCCAGAGAGGCTGGTGATGAGACGTCACGCCATGTCTCATTATCCTTAAAGTTTAGAGGAAGATGGCATTCATCCAATCCATCAAGAATGAACAAGACTTTAAATTTCTTGTTTCTTGCAAGGTTCAGTCCTTTTGTCTCTGGGAAAAACTGACTTCTCAGGCTCATCAAACTTTGTGTTTCTTTATCCTTTAAGTTCATCTCTCTGAATGGAAGAGGAAATATAAAGCTGATGTCCTGATTTTCTTTTTCTTCAGTCCAATCCAGAATAAACTTTTGCACAGAGATGGATTTTCCAATGCCAGCAACTCCTTTTGTCAGTACAGTTCTATCTACAGGTGCTTCAAACAAGTTTTTGCATTCAACCTGTATCTCTTGTGATTCATGACGCCTGGAAGTAACTTCAATCTGTCTTACCTCATGTTCAGTATTTACCTGTTCACTACCACCCTGAGTGATATAGAGATCTGTGTAGATGTTATTCAGAAGTGTAGAGTCACCTTGCTTTGTAATTCCTTCAAAAACACATTGATATTTCTTCTTCAGGTTTTGATTTTAGCTGTCACTGACGAATAAATACCAGCTCTTCTAAACACAGGAACATAAATGCTTCAGTTTTAATAGTGTAAGTGCAATATGATAGACAGCCATGTGTGTATTATCTTCTAGAGCATATGTTCATCTTGCTTCATATTTCTCAGGAAGTAGAGTGTGATATCCAGAGCTGCTTCTTGGACACAGCACATGCCCTCTATTATGTCCTGCACAAAGTATTGTGTGTTCTCTTTTTTTTTCGCATATATTTTTTTTAAAAACCTTCCAGCTCATTCTTCAGAAATATAATTATCTTGTTCTCAAGGTCCTAAATATAAAGAACAAAAACTAAGAGAGGCAGAACAACAAAATATAATAATCTTACAAAATTCTTAAGACAATGCTTAAATAAAATACTCTACTACTTCAAAAAATTGTGAAAAGTTCTTATTTAAATAATATTTTAGGAAACATTTTTATTTATATGAATAAGTTATACTTGACAATAGTATACTTTATAAATGACAATCCAATGTTTCTCCTATATTCACCATGCACCACTACTAAATTATTATTAAAGTAAAAGTTATAATTGTCTAATAATTCTTGATGCAATTTAATGATGCTAGTCCATGCTTTCTACACTGAAAAGGCTGCCATAAAATGAGAGACCCCACCTCACACACACAGCAAAATACACATGCACATTACTACCATCCCATGTCATTTTGCATAGCAGTTAGAAAAAGGTTGTTTGCGAGTTTGTGTCGCAAGGTGGGTGCGAGGCCCTGTGCGAAGATGACGTGCAAGGCCCTCTACAATTTTGTTGGTTTGAGGGTGTGTGTGTGGTGGTGGTGGTGGTTGTGTGCGTGGGGGATGGTGCGCTATAGTGGATCGATTGTGAGTTGTGCTCACTGACATGCTTGTGCACGAATCACGGTCACATGGTCATAAGGATCTAATGCACAATAATAATAATAATAATAACAACAAAAATAATAAAGCAATTAAATAGGTAAATAGAAGTGCTAAAATAAGTTCTAAGTTAGTAGAGTTCAGATGCAAAAGGCTTTTAAGTGCCATCCAACATTTTCTTCTAAAATTATTATTTTCACATGCTCCTATGTGTTTATGTTCATTTATTTTACTTTAATGGGAAAGAAAAGCAACTATTCGTTGTCCAATGAAATTATTACTGAACCTACACATGGGAGCCTGATAAAAATGCTCATTTTAGAAGAACATTTCAACAGCACAGAGGCTTTTGCATCTGAACTCTTTAATAAAAGTAGTAATCAATTTACACTATTTGAAAATAATATTTTTATTTTTAAAATGTGCACACTCACTTTTATTTGTAGCCTAGTCTAATAGTCGAAAATGCTAACGTCTCTTTTCACATTAATTTATGGTTTACATGAGTCATACCACATATTTTAAATTCAAAAATGCAAAATTTCATTAAAAGTTGAGTAGTTTGCATCACTAGATAGTCTATTACTGTATGCCGCTAAACATTTCTATCTTAAAATAGATTTCTAATACAGTACTACTTACATATCTTTCCCACAAACTCTAGTTGCCATTGTGACAGTGACAGTGACCCACATTCTTTTGATTTGATTGGCCATCTCGATCATTTGACATTGATGATGCTTTTGGACCACTGAGCTGACCAGCCTAGAGCCCTGCACGGGCCTCAAATTTAGGCCGTCGTCGGTTGTAAGAGTCGATGAAGGAGGAGGTGGAGACAGACAAAGGAGAGAAGAGAAAGTTTTGAAAGTGTGCAAGAGTCAAGAACAGTCGTTTAATTTTGTTGTGGTAGTATGATGTTTTAGCAGTGAAGACATCTGCAGAGAAGGAAGAGAGGAGAGACTGATACACACTGAGGTCGGTAGAGTTTTTCCTGATTTAGCCATTTCCTCTCTGCAGCCCTGAGTTTAGAGCGATGTTCCCCAGAGAACATCGGACAGCCAGGGGGCAGATGGGGTGGTGAGTGCTGGTCTGGATGACAGTGGGCAAAAGTTGTCCAAGTAAGAGGTCAGAGTGGAGCAAAGAGTGTCAGTAGCACTGTTCGGTGTCCAGAGCTGAAAACTGAGAGAGTGAAGAAGTGAGGATGAAACCAAGAGGACAGGCGAGATGGAGAGAGTGAGCGTAGGTTCCGTCGAAAGGTGACCTGCGGGGGAGCATGTGCCGCTTCAGGAGTAAGTGCGAGGTTAGCAGTTAGAAGTGGTCTGAGGTGTGTATTGGAGCAAGTGTTGTCCATGGAGCAACAGCGCGTGTAGATGAGGTCCAGTTGGTTGCCTGATTTGTGAGTCGCTGTAGTAGACGCTTACTTGAGATCAAAATGAGGCAGGCAGAGTGTTTGGAAGTCAGCAGCCTGGGGTTTATCTAGGTGGATGTTGAAGTCACCAAGCAGTACCAGAGGAGTACCATCCTCAGGAAAGTTTGAAAGTAACACATCCAACTCCTCCAAGAAGTTTCCCAGTTGACCTGGGGGATGATAAACGACCACAAAGTGGATTGTTAACAGGATGGGTTATAGTAATTGCATGTAATTCAAATGAACTGTTACCCTGTAAGAGAATGGTTGAAGATCAAATTCCATTCTTTTGAGATAAGGAAACCAGTACCTTCACCCCTCCCGGTCGTATGAGGGGTGTGGGAACAAGTGAAATTAGTGGAGAGGGCTGCAGGAGTGGCAGTGTCTTCAGTCTGATCCAAGTCTCAGTTAGGGCCATTAGGTTTGAGATCGAATGAGTAGCAATAGAAGAAATGAAATCTGCTTTGTTAACAGCAGACTGGAAGTTCTAGAGACCAACCGGAATAGAGAGCGTAGTATAGAGGTCAGAGGGACAGGCCGTAGATTTATGGGATAGGCCTGCCTCCGACATACAGTGCGTGTTCTCAGAGTGTTAGTAGTAATAGTGGAGATCTGAAAGCACATAGTGAGTACAAGTGACCTAATAAGTAGTTGAGAACAAGCTATACAAAAGAAAAGAAAGGGAGAGAAAGCAATACTCAAGTGCCCTGTCGGTGTCCTTGCTCGGTGGAGTCGCACAGGTAGAGTCGATGGTCTTTACACTCGTCGTTCTTCACACGAGGGCTTGCCGCGACCACTGTCGCGGTGAACTACAAACACTTTTATATTTGCCTGATTACCTGTTATGAAGTCAGCTGGTCACCGCCTTCCTATTAGAGCAGACCGAAACTGGGGAGTCCCGCAATAGGCAAACACAATAACAAATGCCACTTCAGCACGTATTTACCACGGTAAAAAAACACACAAAATGAAACAATGTTTCCTAGCAACGAAGATCTGCGCTGTAGTCTAATGAGAAAACAAGGCAAAACGCTTACAAACTGCTTTCCTTTCTGTTGCTCGACTGTTTCTTTCTCAATTCAAATATCTCATTCCTATTTCCCCCTGACACATTTATGGTAATTACTTTTGCTGAAGCTTTTGCGGCAAGCTTAAGTCTGTGGCCTGCATTTGAACGCGGAACTGTTCAGCTGCACTGCTGCTGCGGGACACTAAACCCGTCAAGCCACTTTTGACATTTGCAGTAGCACAGTCTAGTGTTGTTTCTACCAGTGTGGCAAACTGGATGGATGTCTAAAATATGCAAATAAGGAGAAGCCTAAAACAGGCCCGAGGCCTGCCCTGCATCTGAACTATGATGTAAAAATGGGCCCGAAGCACGGCCCATGGGCCGTAAAAAGTCGGGGTAAAATTGCAGGGCTCTAATCAGCCGCTAAAAGCTTAACTTTTAAAACTTTTTGCCATCCTAATAACTAACAGCTTTACTCATTCTTAATACACAGACAGTCATAACTCTGTCTTTCAGCTATGACTATTTTAGTACTTTCAAAGGACACAACACTTTTTAAGTAATAAAAATGAGACATAAAAACAACATAAAATGCAGGCCAGGACCCATATACATATTTATATCTATATATATATATATATATATATATATATATATATATATATATATATATTATATACATATATATATATATATATATATATATCTATATATATATATTATATAATTATAATATAAAGGTAATCTGTGGCAATCCAACCGGTTGAGAAGAAAAGTTGCCACGGTCCACATCACTCTTCTTCCCTTCGGTGCTTTTAGCTTTTGGGCCACTGTGCAATTTCTGCACCAATATATTTACGGTGGTCTTCTGATCTTTGTTACTAATCTCACCAAAAGAAGAAATCACACGGAAACTCAAACCATCAAAGCAGCATCTTACTCCTACCCAGCATTCATCAGTTGATAAAAACACTTGAAAATACAGTGTTGTGCTAGAGAGACACTGAAGTACTACTTTCTAACACAGTCTATATGTGACCAACAACATGAATGATTGAAAAAACCTTGAACAGTCACTGTCCACAGACACTGAGCGGGGCACATATGAGCCTGATCTTTCCCTAATAAAACAAATACAGAGAGGAAAAAAAAAATTTTTTTGATCAGTGTGATGGCTACGCCCACACAGGCTAACATCACCTCAGTTCTAAACATTTGATTATCGTTTATTATTTCACCTCCTTAGTTTGTTTTCACTGATTATTATTTACAGTCATCTAAACCAGTGGTTCTCAACAACGTTCCTGGAGGACCGTCAACACCCTGCACATTTTGCATGTCTCCTTATCAAACACACCTGATTCAGGTCACCTGCTCAATAGTAGAAACTCACAGACTTGAAATGGGGTGTGTCAGACAAAGGAGACATGCAAATGTGCAGTGTTGGCGGTCCTCCAGGAACGTGGTTGAGAACCACTGATCTAAACTATGATATCTAAATAAGGAACACAATACAGTTTTTTTGATTTGGTTTTATTTTGCTTTAACCTTTATATTGGTTTACAGGGAGTGCACTAATCACATGGTTTCTTGTTGTGGAGTACCTGACCTGTTGGGGGCGGTCCCTTCCTGGTTGGGCAAAAGGAGTGGCTAAGGGCTGAGGAGACCTATATCCGGGAGCCAGCTCATTAGGCTCGTACCTATGTTTCACCATGTGTCAGGGGGGGCTTTTGTCCTTAGTTAGCTCTTGAGTTCCTAAGTGTTAGTTTGTTTTACCCCTTCTATGTTACTTGGTTTTGTCAAGCTGTTATATAAGCTTCCTTCTGTGTCTTTGTGGCAGGTCAGTTTTTGTTCAGTTAAAAAAATTGACCGAAAAGTGAAAGTGACGTGACATACAGCCAAGTATGGTAACCCATACTCGGGATTCGTGCTCTGCTTTTGACCCATCCAAAGTGCACACACACACTTGCGAACACACACCCAGAGCAGTGGGCAGCCATTTATGCTGCGGCGCCTGGGGTTGAGCAGTTGGGGGTTCGGTGCCTTGTTCAAGGGCACCTCAGTCATGGTATTGGAGGGTGAGAGGAGCGCTGTACATTCACTCCCCCCCACCTACAATTCCTGCCGGCCCGAGACTGTCGAACTCACAACCCTTGATTGCAAGTCCGACTCTCTAACCATTAGGCCCACGACTTCCCCCTTACCTTTGCGTTATGAGTTGATCGTATTTAGCCTATATTTAGTTATTTTTTTTGGTGACCCTCTTTTTAAAGCCTATTATTAATTTTGGTCCTTATGTAACTTCTCAATAGTTTGAGTAATAAAACCCCACTTTTGAAAAAGCCACTTCCTGTGTCCTCTTCCCTCACTGCGTTGGTCCTGATAAATCATACTTTAGTTTGGGGACCAATTCCTCAACATTAACTAACTATTAATCTATGACAGTTTCGTCTCAGTGAAACTCTAATTTAAATCAATAGTGCTATTCATGTTTTTTTTTTAGTTTTTAAAAAAAAACTTAATTTTTAATTTTTAATTATCCTGCCAATTAATAGTGAATAAGGTTAGTTGTTAAGTTTAGGTATGGGGTTGGATTAAGGAATCTAAAATTTGGTCATGCAGAATATAGCATTAATATGTGCTTTGTAGTTACTAATAACCAGCCAATATGCTAGTAATATACACGATAAAAAGCAACTTATTAATATGAGAAATGGTACTTAAATTAAAGTTCTTACCCATTTTACTACAGGTTTCTTAGCTGGGGGCAAATGATAAAAAAAAAAATCCGTATAGATGTGCATTTGTCTTTCCTTAGGACTATAAATCGGATGTATTTTGTTGTCTGATTGTTTTGTCAAAGGTAACAGCTTGTGTAACACTATAGAATTTAGATTTTTTTTTTTTTTTTATACACGGGCGACTAAAGTCCATCGTGCCCTCAGTGAGGAGTGAAGAATCTACCAACATCATCATGGCTTAATTTTGTCATTCAGTCAAGTTCTATCACTATGGAAGGATGAGTAAAACACATGAAGATACCTTTTGGAAGATGGCGTTACAATCCGAGTTACACCAGCCTGTCGCCAACCCTCACCCCAGTGGTCAGATCTTGCATTTTCTCTGGGGAGGGGTGCCCCCAGAGCAGATCTCCAGGCATTTCTGTGGTTTAACACGGACTGATGCCAACCACCACCGGTTCTGGGGGCCACGTACAACGGGCATGCAGTCTCAGGGGTTTTGGACGGGCCCGCAGCTGCAGTGGCACATCAATTGCCTAGAGTTGTTATCAGTGCATCTTGCCTTGAAACCATCTCAGAGTTCGTGTATGAGGCAAGCACAGTGCTGGTCCAAATGGACAACAAAGCGACCGATACGTACATCAGCTGAACAAGGTGGGTCTGCACTCCCCGTCGCATGTCAACAACTCGCCCGCCACCTCCTCCTTTGTGAGTCGGAAGGTTCTGAGGTCACTTCATGCCATTCACATTCCGGCCTGCTCAACCGTACAGCCGACGAGCTGTCTCGAGCAATGCTCCCAGGAGAATGGCAACTCCATCCCCTGATGGTCCAGCTGATTTGGAGACGGTTCGGAGCCACTCAGGTAGACCTGTTTGCTTCTCCAGAGACCGCTCACTGCCAGTTGTATTCTACTCCCTGACCAAGGGAACTCCTCGGCATGGACGCACTGGCACAGAGCTGGCCCGCAGGTCCTATGCAAATATGCGTTTCCTCCAGTAAGTCTTCTCGCACAGACACTGTGCAAAGTCCGGGAGGACGAGGAGCGAGTCTTTGCTAGTGGTGCCGTATTGGCCCACTCAGACCTGGTTTCCCGAACTAGTGCTCCTCCTCCTTTGGCCGATTCCTCTGAGGAAGGATCTACTGACTCGGAGACGGGGCCAAACCATTTGGCACCCATGTCCAGACCTTTGGAAACTCCATGTCTGGTCCCTGGACGGGCCGTGGAGGTTCTAGGTGACCTACCCCAGGAGGTAGTGAACACCATCACTTCAGCAAGAGCACCGTCTACCGAAAACACGCTTACGCCTTAAAGTGGAAACCTGTTCGTCAAGTGGTGTTCTTCTCGCCGAGAAGAAGTCGGTAGGTAAGCATGACCTCATCATCGGGTCCTTGGAGGTGCCAGGAGGTTAAATCCTTCCCGGCCCCCCTTATACCCTCTTGGGACCTGACTCTAGTGCTACAATCACTACAGCAGGGCCCATTCGACCCTTTGCATTCAGCTGAGCTAAAAGTTTCTTTCATTGAAAACTCTGCTCCTGATTGCACTGGCCTCCATCAAGCGGGTAGGGGAACCTGCACGCATTTTCGGTCGACGATTCGTGCCTAGAGTTTGGGCCGGCTGACTCCCAGGTATCCTGAGGCCCCGGCCCGGCTACGTGCCCAAGGTTCCCACTACACCCTTCAAAGACCAAGTGGTGAACCTGCAAGCGCTGCCCCTGGAGGAGGCAGACCCAGCCCTGGCTTTGCTCTGTACTGTCCGAGCATATAGATGCTATGTAGACCGGACACAAAGCTTCAGGATCTCAGATCAGCTCTTTGTCTGTTACAGAGGCCGGCAGAAGGGGAATGCCGTCTCTAACCAGAGGATGGCCCACTGGATTGTGGATGCCATCACCCTGGCTTATCAGGCACAGGATGTACCCTGCCCGTTCAGGTTGCGAGCTCACTCAAGTAGAAGTGTTGTATGCTCCTGGGCTCTAGACCAGGGTGCCTCGCTGACAGATATTTGTAGAGCTGCAGGCCGGGCGACCCCCAACACGTTTGCTGGGTTCTATATCTTCGTGTAGAGCCGGTATCCTCCTGTGTTCTCACCTCAAACGGGTAGTGGCACCGAGAGGACCCGGTTAGTGTCGGCTTGGTAAAACTGCTCCAGAGTGTCCGTACTGTAGACCCTGTTTGAGATCCTCTTTCACCCTAGAGAGCCGGACGGAGCGGCAGAACATCCGGCGCCTGGCCTTCATGATGAATCAGTGAGAACCATGGAAGGCTGGGTTCCATATTGAGTCCTAAGCGGTACTCTCGTATGCGTATAGTCCACGGTATAGCCCTTTGAGCCTGTGTTTACCCCGGCAGACTTCTGCCTTTCCAAGAGGGTTTGAATCACCTCAAATTTCTCCCATATACACCTAAAACGGATGCTATATGTGTTATTTGCTCCCGAGACCTCCTTCGGGAAGGATGGGGCTTCCGCAGCGAAAACCTGGCATGCATTGCACCTGCTGCCTTATTATACTCACGCTGTGGATCAGCGGCAGCTGGATGCAATAATTGCATGCCAATGTGCACTGGCTCGTTTAGTTTCACACTCAAAGAGATTGGTCTATCGAAGTGATATCCCATTTTCGTCGGTCACCGACGTGGCATCTCCGTTCCCTCCTTTTAGGGACGAGGGTTACCATACGTAACCGAGATGTTAGTTAGAATTAGTAACTTTTGTTAGAGCACAGCACATACAATTAATAATGCTGTCTACACTGGAGGCTGAGCCATTGTGACACTAAGCAAAATGACAAATCATTGACCCAGTCAATTTACTAACTCATTCCATTTCTGATGTTTTCCAAGCACTTACGCTACTTCCTGCAAATTGAAATGTTTATGTTTTGACAGCAGAGAGAAAGAGAGATGAATTTCAGTATTGTTTATGAAATTACAGTCGTCTGACAGAAAGATTTCAAATGATTGACCTGTGATGATTCATTTCACATATCGAAATGTGACTTCAAAACGAGGTAGGCCTACACATCTGAACAGTCATTTATTTGCACCGTTACACCCCTAAGTGTTCAGTGGTTTATTGTTTTATTTTAATTTGTAAATATTTAATAATCTATTTTTAATAACAGCTTTCTTTTTAAATATATTGTTAAAATTTAATTTATTCCTGTGATTTCAAAGCTGATTTTTTTAGCATCATTACTCGAGTTACATGATCCTTCAGAACTCATTCTAATATTCTGTTTTTCCACTCAAAAAAACATGTATTATTAGTATTATTATTATTATTATTATTATTGTTTGATTATTATTATTATTATTTTATCAAATAAATTACTTATGTGAGCAGAAGATAATTCATAAAAAAAAAAACATTACAATCTTACTGCTTTTCACAACCTTTTGACTGGTACACAACAGTGTAGATATTAGATAATGCAACATCTAAATGTAAGTCACAAAATACCTTTTAGTAGATGATGGCGATTTTGTCCCTGAAGTTCAGCATTTCACCTTGGTGACTCTTCACAGACTCAGAGCTGGACACATGAGAGCCTGATCTTACACTAATGACACAAAGAACAGAGAGAAAACCCCCCACTGATTATAATATTCATATATGCTGAACTTCATTTTCTTTCATGACTTTTCTTTTATTAAATGGTCAACTGCACTCAAATTGACATCAAAATGTGTGAAAATTTACTTGTTAAATGTTCCATGTTGATTATTAGTTAAGTGAATGAAAACTGTTTTAAGAAAATCAGATATGTATTGATGCGATCTGTCAGACTAATATACCTGCTGCTGCTCATGTTGACAATGTTAATCAAAACAACAACTTTAATAAGATCAATGTACTTTTAATTCAATACAATGAAGAGAGTACAGCATACTTGTTTTTATATTTAATTTTTTCAAATTTTCGTAGAGCTTGAAAGCTAGTTTCAGTGATCTACAGTAAAAGAAAAAGTTAATCTTCTGCTTTTTTTTTTAGCCACCAGGGAATTTAACACCAATCTTATCTCTTGTCACTTTTTACAATGTAAAATGCCATCTTGTCATCTGCGCAAGCAAATCGGGATAAAAGGCACACTAACCATTTCCTGCTTTCCTCTAATGGACTCTAGACAAGTGATTTTTCCCTCCTAACTAATTACTAACTTCACCTGCAATATCATCTCCAATATGGACTCAATTAAGTCTCTAGAGTTGTGATTTCCCCCCCTCTTAGCCCACATCATTGCACCAACTGTCTCTTTTTTGCTGATTCATGTGACGCTTTATGTTTATGGTGCAATGGTTTTTGTACAAGACTTCCATTCCACTGATCAGGCCACCTACATATTTACTACACTCCTCAAATCCTCTGTAAACCTCTAAACTTGTTACATGTACTGTAAATAAATAAACAAATATTTATGTAATTCTGAATCTATGCTTGCACAGCATTTGATTTGAGAAAAAAAGCGACAAAAATATTACTTGTTGATAAGATTGTTGTTCTTCACGGGTTGGGGGGGGGGGGGGACCTATTTAACACAGTTAAATAGGTTTTTTTAATCAATAAACGCTTATTTAATTTATAGCCTTATGCAACAATTACATATGTAAATTTGCAAAACTTTATAATTAGTGACATTACATATTTAAAATTTTCATGTGTGAGCGGAGGCAATTGCCACATAAGATATATAGAATATTTTGTAAATGCTCCCAACTACAGGGTTTCCAAATAAATGGAAAACAAGCAGAGATGTGTACAATCTTTATTTGACACTCAACGAGATGTAAAAATATAATTATACAAAAATTATTCTAGAAAAAAAACACACGTTACAAAAACAATAAATTTCATAAGCTACTGATGTCATACAGTGGCCACCTATAAACTGGATCTTAAACGGTCAATACCAATATCTCATGGGATAAATCAACACTTGGGAAAGAGAAGTAAACAAAAAAAAAATTCCAAATAAATTAATTCCCACAACCTCACTTCACACCTTCATTGCAAATGCAATATATAACCAAAAAAAAAAAGAATCACAATCCACACAATAAAACAAAACAACAACATAAATAAACAAAGTAAACCCTCCCAATCCCAACAGCTAATTCGCCCTGGTGGTTCTATAGGAATTGACAGTAGAAGAGCCCACCGTAATCAAAAAGACAATTAACAAGCCACAAAAAAAAGAAATATCAAATTAAAGAAAATACAATTGAATCAACTAATATAACAAAGAGAAATAATTCAATACCCAATCATCTCAACCCACACGCACCACACTTCCTACCACACACAAACGCGCGTTAACAATCACGAGCTCACTCAAACACACGCCCGCCTCAACACACACTCACATAAAAACTTGTTCACACAAAACGTGCTCACACAACCGTGCGCTTTTAAATCACGATAGTCCGTGGAACTTGAGCGCGCACCCTCTCCAGTCTCCACAGCACAGCACCACAGGTCGCAGTAACGAGCCGCCGCACAGCAGCAAAACAACAGCGGGCAGATTTCTATGAAATAATTAATCAATTTAATCATTAACCACACAAACACTATATCTAAAATTACATCTCTGGTTAGCAAACAACTTAAATACCACATAAAAGCGTACCTGAAGCACAATTAACTGACCTCACAGTAAGAACGGTGAACAAACCACCAACACTGCCTTGATTACACTCAAAATATGTTAATGCAGTTGAACATCTACAGGCCCACGGCAGAAGTTAAAGAAAAAGGGAATTCCAACTTATGCAGGTCTACGACACTTAATAAGCGATCAATGCTTAATGCATAATAGATTGCTCTTGCGACACAAAAGAATGCAGCCTGCATACCATGCCGGAGGAAAAACCGGAAGTAAAAGGAAATCTCTGCGTTTTTAAAGGGGCCATAAGCTTAACCCAGCTCCATCCACCCACACAGAAAGAAAACCCTAAGGGTCACCCCATTACACATGTAACAGCCGGGGGGTCTTTTTACGTCCCCCGTCCGCCGACGCGCAGAAAAAATGAAGCGCACAGGAAAAACTGCTGCGCAAGCTCAAACTAGACTTTGACGCGCAAAATAAAATCAGTGTGTGCAAATAATTGTATGATTATGACCCATGGAAAATTATGTATTGCAAAAACCTTGCTTTCGCGCGGTATCATTTAGTGTTTTGCAATTCTTTATTTTTGTTTGCAAAAAGCAAAATTATTTTCCTCCTAATACTTAATTTTTTTTGTTTGCAAAACTTTATTTTTTTGCGTATATATGTGATATTAACTATTGACTCCATAAATGCAAACTTTAAAAAATAATTTATTTATCATGAGCCCACATCAAGCACGGCAGAAAAACATTTACTCTACTTGAGGAAAGACGTCTTTCATTGTTTAGTTAATGCTGTTAAACAGAGAGGGGAAAAATGCCATTACAAAAATAAATAAATAAAATAATAAAATAAAATCCTTCTAGCGTACACTGTTAAAATCTAATAAGTTGGCCTTACTTAAAAAAAAGCATGCAAACCGATTGCCTTGAAAAAACAAAGTAAAGTGAAATAGGAATAGTTATGTTGTACTGACAAATGCTTAGTTGGTATAGTTTAACTTACCAAAAGAGTTCTAGTAACTAAAAAAGAACTGTAGGGGGTACTTGATCCTTTCATTTAGGTTTACTCATGACTTAGTATAGCTACTCACTGACTCCCCAGAATGCATTGCGCAGAATAAATTATGTAGTTGCTTTGTTTTACAGTTGTTGTTTTTATTTGCCAATTTTATTTGCTGTCTTCTGTCAGTAGTAGCACAACAAAAAGAGCAAATAAAATGGCTATTGTTACAATTAATGAAAATAAATTAAATTGTTACCATTGTTGTGATTCACGTGATGAATGTCTAAAGTCTGTGTGTGACTTCAGCATATTACCACACACTATTTAAAGATTATATAAAAAGCATATCAAGGTATTTATGAAAATAAAATCTCAAAAATGTAATATTAAACGCACACAAAAAATGCTTTAATTAAAAAAAATAGGTCACTTTTATAAAAGCAACCTATTTATTTACTTCTCTTGGAAATCTAATAACTCTGATTTCGTGATGCATTGCTCCATTAACAGAGAGAAAACTTTATAGTAACAAAGTTTCAAGTGCCCAACCAGAGGGAATGCTAATCACTAAATGGTGAGCTAAAAAAAAAAAAAAAAAAAAAGGCAATTTAGCAACATATTAGTGCACTGCTGCCTCTCACTGGTTTATTAATGTCATTTGGTTCCTTTGTGGCTAATTGAATATTTTAAGTAAGTGTCACTCAAAACAGTAAGTAAATTGTTTTATATTTGCCTTGATAGTAGCTGAAACTTAATAAAACCTAGTAAGTAACAACTAAGTAAAGATAACTAATTAAATCTAAGTAAGGTACACTATTGGATTTTACAGGCTATTCTTAAACTTGGACGTCATTATTTGAAGTACAAATCCAAGCAAGCGGTCCCACATCTCTAAGTTTCCTTTAATTGACAAAAAAAGTGCATTTTTCATTCATCCAAAGGCTAAAGTTGCAATAATATTTTAGTTCAAAAACTTTAGAAAAAAAAAAATGCATGATTGAATGACGTTTCATAACCTTGTTATGCTTTCAAATGGTAATGCCAGTTGTAATTTCACAGTATTTTTCACCACCTAAATTACACCTGTTAAGTCACAATTCTATTATGGTAACAATTTACTCAGGCTGATGACAATTTTTTGTATGACATGACAATTCTTTTTAGAATAATGTACATTAAATCGGTTAAGCAAAACAATTATGTTTCTATTTCGGATAACTTTGTAACTGCAGGCAGACTTAAGCCTACATTATTGTACAGTACAAATATTTGGAACGTGCCTTATTCTGTCCTTATTTTTTGAGCAGTACGGTCCCACATATGGGATTCTTATTTCTGTGCCCTGAGAGTATGGTCCCACATATGCGCTATACACTACCTGGAAGTCAGTTTATTTTATTTGTAGCTTTACTCTATTGTATTAATTGTGCTGTTGCTTGTAGTTAGAATATTCTTAATAATAGATGATAAATTATATATTTTTTGAAAGTATCGTTTTTCCATAAAACATACACATACACACGGTAGCGAAACAGTGACTCTAAAACTGTGAAAACAAACCTAACCGTGAAAAAGTTGAACTGTTCCACCCAACTATATTTACGTAATCATTTGGCAGACGGACGCTTTCATCCAAACAGAGAATTACAATAGATACAAACTATTCTAAATAAAAAATTACAAATATATATAATGATAGAAGTTTTAAAAGAGCATCTTTATGGACAAAAACTAGCACACTGTTTTACATATGGGGACACAGTATTTTTTAGTGCCAAATTTTGACCAGAAATTTAGATTTTCCCGATTTCTAGCCTACAATATGTAGTCTAGTCTACAATGTTTATTTATTTATTTTGAAGGGGGCGAAGGAAGACAACAGTAGCACTAGTGCTCCAAGTCCTCTCTGCTGTTAAACAAAAGTGGGTGGACAGTTCAGCTTTTGAGTCAGAGCAGGAACCTTCCGGTAAAGTTTAAGCTATAAGCAAAACTTAAACATGCTGGCTATACTCTTAGAACAATATGTGCTTTTATGATTTATAAGATCATCAGTAGTAGGACTGTGATCATGGGGACATACAATTGATGGCTGCACAATTAATATAGATTATTGAAAGTGCTTATTTCATATAGCAGCGAAACTAGATGGGAGAGAGTGAGAGAGAGAGAGAGGGATTCAGGGAAAGATGATATAAGATGGTGTATTCCTAGTATTCCGAGTTTTTGAGGGTTTATTTATTTATCCATTCATATTATGTATGGTAGTCTACCTGTTACATCAACTAACAGGGTTTAGCCTACAAGTTTAGCAGTCTGGTGGAACATATGAATTGGGTTGGTGGTGACTGCAGCAACAGAGGTGGCCCGGGGTGGAGTCAAATTCCCGCCCTGATTACTGTCCCAGTCCGCCACTGACTGCTCTTGTCATATTATCACAACAATGCAGTGTTCTTAACCCACATAATTCATATCTTAGGTTTCAGACATTTAAATACACATAAGTACTAGTAAAACAAATACATTTAGAGTTTGAAAAATACACGCATGTGTCTATGGAAGCAAACAATAACAATTCATTCAAATGTAATTTGCAGATCTGCTTTATTCATATCAGATACACATCGAAATAAGTAACTGTAAAGTTCACTCTATTATATCACCCAGTTCACCCGCCACTTATTACTTGTATTTCGGGAGAGATTGAATGAATTCACATGCTGTAAATCCGACTGACAGGATTCTCTGAACTGCAGCGCAAACAAACATGGCGGCGCCCATCTCACATTACAGATCCCGATCAAGATCATTTAGAAAGCTTTTTAAACGACAAAACACACTTATTTACACATATTTGTGAATCGGAATATCAGATTGTTTCATGACATGGTATGCAAGTTTGTGAATATTTTAAATAAAAAACGGAAAAACTAAATAAAAGCGATCCATCTGTCACAAAAAAAAAAAGACAGTACAAAAAAAAATCTAAATAACAAAGTGGGCCGGTCTATGAAACTCCAGGGCTGAAAATGAGTCCCACTCCGGCCCTGGCCACCACACACAGATGTGTCAAGGAATTTGGCAGTACAATACAGTTGTCATATTCCTCTTATTAAGCCACTCCTGAACCACAGACAACCTCAGAGGCGTCTTACCTGGGCTAAGGAGAAGAAGAACTGGACTGTTGCCCAGTGGTCCAAAGTCCTCTTTTCAGATAAGAGCAATGTTTTGTATTTCATTTGGAAACCAAGGTCCTAGAGTCTGGAGGAAGGGTGGAGAAGCTCATAGCCCAAGTTGCTTGAAGTCCAGTGTTAGTTTTCCAGAGTCTATGATGATTTGGGGTGCAATGTCAATCTGCTGGTGTTGGGTCCATTGTGTTTTTTTGAAAACCAAAAGTCACTGCACCCGTTTACCAAGAAATTTTTGGAGCACTGCATGCTTCCTTCTGCTGACCAGCTTTTTTGAAGATACTGATATCCTTTTCCAGCCAAAAACACCAAAGGTTGGTTAAATGACCATGGTGTTGATGTGCTTGACTGGCCAGCAATGAGGCAGTAATTACAGCAATAGGAGCCCCTACCAAGTATTGAGTACATGTGAGGCAGTAATTACAGCAAAAGGAGCCCCTACCAAGTATTGAGTACATGTACAGTAAATGAACATACTTTCCAGAAGGCCAACAATTCACTAAAAATGTTCAAGTATTCTAATTTGTTGAGAGTGAATTGGTGGGTTTTTGTTAAATGTGAGCCAAAATCATCACAAGTAGATTCTACAGCGTCTAATACTTCAGCTTCATTCATCCGCACCCAAAGATAAACTGCAGTGCTTTACAACTATAGGACAGGAAGAGCTAAATAAACTAATCACTGCATCTAAACCAACAACATGTTTATTAGATCCTGTACCCACTAAATTACTGAAAGAGTTGTTACCTGTAGCCGAAGAACCACTTCTCAATATTATTAACTCGTCGTTATTTTTAGGTCACGTCCCAAAACCATTCAAGCTGGCGGTTATTTGGCTTCTTAAGAAACCACAACTAGATCCTAGCGAACTGGCAAATTATAGGCCCATTTCAAATCTTCCATTTATGTCTAAAAATTTTAGAAAAAGTTGTGTCTGCTCAACTGTGCTCCTTCCTCAAAAAAATGATCTGTATGAATAATTTCATTCAGGTTTAAAGGCCCCACCATAACACAGAAGAAACTGCACTTGTTTAAAATTACAAATTACTTGCTTCTTGCGTCAGATCAAGGCTAGTTTTACTTGATCTTAGTGCTGCGTTCGACACCATAGATCAGGATCAGGTCAAGAAAATATGATCATATTACCCCAATTGTACAGTCTCTGCACTGGCTACCTATTAAGTTCAGTATCAGTTACAAGTTATTATTACCTACTGTACCTATAAGGCCCTTAATGGCTTATCTCCTGCGTACCTAACTAGCCTTATACCATGCTACAAGGTCACAAAACGCTGGACTTTTGATAGTACCTAGGATAGCAAAGTCCACCAAAGGAGGTAGAGCTTTTTCGTATTTGGCTCCCAAACTCTGGAAAAGCCTTCCTGATAATGTTCGGGGTTCAGAAACACTCTCTCTGTTTTAAATCTGGATTAAAAAACATCTCTTTGGCCAAGCATTCAAATAATGCGTCTCATAATTTGTTACTGCGCAGTTGAATCTGATCAAATGCACATTATTATTCTTTAGCTTGGATTAAACTAATTATTTTACTTTGTTGGAACAGCAGCTACTCTAATTATGTCTATTTGTTTTTTCTGTTTTGCACTAGGACTTACACAAGCTCCAGTCTGGATCCAGAACACCTGAGAAGAGATGATGCCAACTCCTCAGAGGACCTCAGATGATGCTGACCCTGAAAAAAAACATACAGAACTAACAAATATTGCTACAAGTGTGATTGCATCATATTATAATAGTCTGGTTGACTACGCGTTGTGTTAATTTTTTCTGAAAATTCCTGTCATATAGTAAAAGAGCTACACAAATAAACTTGAATTGAATTTTATGTTGTGAATATTGTGAAAATTCATCTGCATTGTTAATACTTTTGATCTTTTAATTACAAAAAATGTATCCTTTCATTGGATAATAAGAATTTAAAATGGGAGGAAATGTCATTATGAAATAAAGGTTTTTCTCAAATACTAATTGGACACAATTATTGACACCCCCAGAAATTCTTATGAGTAAAATATCTCTGAAGTGTTATTCCCATTCATATTCACAATTTTGAGCTCCAGCGTGATTATAAACATGAAATTATCAAGCCATGGCTTCCTGTTTCACAGAAATATAAAGAGGAGGGAAAACAAAGCCCAAATTCCCTTAATCATCCATCAAAATTTAGAAAAACCAAAAATATTTTTCTGATGTGCAGCAAAAGATATTGAGCACTGCTAGAGCAGTGAAAATTCCCATTTCCCACCATCAGGGCAATAATTAAGAATTTCCAATCAACATAAAATGTTACGGAACCTCCTGGAAGAGGATGTGACGGTGGAATGGAATTACAGGTCCTTCTCAAATAATTAGCATATTGTGAAAAAGTTCATTATTTTTCCATAATGTAATGATAAAAATTAAACTTTCATATATTTTTAGATTCATTGCACACCAACTGAAATATTTCAGGTCTTTTATTGTTTTAATACTGATGATTTTGACATACAGCTCATGAAAATCCAAAATTCCTATCTCAAAAAATTAGCATATTTCATCCGACCAATAAAAGAAAAGTGTTTTTTAATACAAAAAAAGTCAACCTTCAAATAATTATGTTCAGTTATGGCACTCAATACTTGGTCGGGAATCCTTTTGCAGAAATGACTGGCTTCAATGCGGCGTGGCATGGAGGCAATCAGCCTGTGGCACTGCTGAGGTGTTATGGAGGCCCAGGATGCTTCGATAGCGGCCTTAAGCTCATCCAGAGTGTTGGGTCTTTGCGTCTCTCAACTTTCTCTTCACAATATCCCACAGATTCTCTATGGGTTCAGGTCAGTAGAGTGGGCAGGCCAATTGAGCACAGTAATACCATGGTCAGTAAAAAAAAAAAAAAAAAAAAAACCTATGACCATTTGTATAACTACTTTCTTTAAAATGTACCTTTGTAAATTACCTTTGTATAAATTGAATTTTATAGTTAATGTTATGTATGCACTGCTGTACATTGCACATACTCTTTGAATAAAGACTACTGAATTATTTGCATGTTATATGTACTTTAACTCACCAGTGCTTTTAAGCCATCTGTAATAAAAGAATAATACTTTCATGCACAGTGAATTATTTACTGAATAACATTTATTTAGGGCTCCCAATTTACAAACAACAGTTATAAAATACTATTCTTAGGTAACCAATTATCAAAAAAATTAATCGGAAGAACATGTAACATGTAATTTAATAATAGATTAGTATTAATACAACAAGAAACATAGTAATACAATTAGAAAAAATATAAAAACTTGAATCAATATATATGTACAAATATTTTGAAATGGATTGAACTAATAAGAGTTACTGCCAGTAAGAAAAAGGGAGAAAAGGAAATTAACAGCACTCTATAAAGAAGTGTGACAGGCAATCAGAATCTAATTATTTAGGGAAGCAAAGAGGTAACAATAAAAATAAAAAAACATTTTTTAACTTTCATTGTTTTGGTGATTTCATTGTCTCTGGGAATCCTCTGAATAAACATGTCCTCCTGTGTGTAGACAACAAAGTCACACCAGGTCTAAACCAGAAATCAACATCTGGCCCTGGATTTGCCAAAAGTAGGAATGAGATTTCCTTAATGTGTGTGTGGCCCTCACTGATCTTAATATATGGACAGTCAACATAGCTTGCAACATTGGGGCATTTAATTTCAACAAGGCCAAACACTGTCTGCCCCTTTGGATCGTACACAATGCCATCAGGTGATGACCCCATCCAGGGTGCATCAGGGTGGATAAGAAAGCCGCAGGGATAGTGGTTAACCCTCCCTTACTCTGCAGTACTCCTCTACTGCTGCAGGTTCCATGTCAAGCCCCCTCCTCATGTCGGCAGTCTGATGGCTAGGTCTCAGAAGTCTTTTGGCAAGATTTTCAGCAGAGCTCTGTGCCCTGGTGTGACATTCCTCTCTGAACTTGGAGGAGGTGATGCGGGGCCCACCTCAGTTGGTGCCACTCGATGCAGGAACTCTGCTCTTTTGTGCTGTTGGCAATTTTGTGTGCGTTCTCTAATGTTGTTTCCAGGGACATCATGTAGTGCTGCTGATGTTCAGTGCAGACAAAGAGCAGGTAGAGGGGTCCCAGCCTGTAACCCTGAAGTGGCAGCTATGGGGGAGAAGGAGCATCTGTGTGGGGACAGGTTTTTGGAACTCTTTTTTGCTGGCATATGATAGGATAACACACTTCCTTCTTGCACTTTTCCAAATGCAGAGTCAACCAGAGGAACATTAATGTCCATAGCCATAGTTGTTATCAGTGGAGCCACATCACTTGGAACATCATGGTAGACTTCATCCACCCTGAGTGTGGAAAGTTCAGGCAGAGCTGAACTGGACACCCTTATACAAGTTGCCGATACAAAATATTTGTGTTTTTATGTGCGCAATAACCGATATGCAGAATCAATAACCATAAATTAAGTTACATATAAGTTGAACGAACAAAATAACAAAAAAAAAAAGCTTTATTTATTTAAACATACAATGTATCATATGATGAGAGATTACTACTTTATCTGAGGTCTCACTGATTACTACAGAAAATGCATTACTACTATATTTGCACTTGAGAGCACTTTGACTCGGCGCAGTAATATCCACAGAAATATCCTTTTAGGAGTGATGATATTACTGCGCCAAGTCAAAGTGCTCCCAAGTGCAAATATAGTAGTGTTTCCCAAGTGCTATTCTGCCATACATTATAGTTATCCATTATAGTTATCCAGAGCAATTAAAGTGCACGCACTGAGACGAGAGTCGTATGCATCAACTCATCTTAGTTAAGGGAATAACATAGTTTAATATGAAAAAACAGTGGAGTGTTCCTTTAATGATAATAAAAATAATACTAACCTAATGCCTTCCATCAGTTTTCGTTCCTTGGGTCTGGCTGAAAGAATCACCATGTCATTTACAAGACCAGGTTTAACACCCTGCATTTGAACAAAAAAGGTTTTCAATAAACACAAACATCCATAATAGAAAAGTAAGTAGAAAAAGTACCCTGTTAAAAAACATTAGTTACCATGGATCTTGGCTTATGCCACTTCTGTTCAGTCTCTGTGCAGCTGTGTGTTGGGGGAACAGAGGTGATGCTAAGCTGGCAATAATGTGCAGTCTGGTACAAACAGTGCTGCCCACATGATTACACACAGCTGTACCTGCCACACAGGTACACTGGCAGCTTTGTAGCTGCACAGGACGGGCATCCCCAAGCACAATCTGAAAATACACAAATCTGTTATAACAGAATAAAAAGTGCAGTTTTTTTAAAAAAGAGAATACAGGAGTACAGTGAGAATGTTTAACAAAACAAACAAATTTGAACCATCGACATATAAAGATGACGTGAAAAAAAAATTAATAACTACTAAACAATTTGTATGGAGCTAAAACTGTAGCCACAATATTATTTATATTATCATTTATCTCACTTTACTCATCATCACCAAACAGTGGACACAGAACGTGTGTCAATGCAGTGACAAAACAGAACTCAGTATCTGTGGAATCCCAGTGATTAGCGTACATATTTTAAATATCGATAAATATTCCAACACACAGTATTATTTATGGTATGGTAAATGAAATTTGTCTTTAAAATAACCTTTAGCATTATTAGATGCAATGAATTCACAGAAACTTTGATCTGCCAAACGTAACCTGTCTCATGAACCATGAACCAATCTGCGTTGAACCTGCAGTATAACTTTCTCTTACGCTTAAGCTGTGAGGCTTTTGGCTTTTCCTCATAGATCTGTAGCACTCATCCCTAATCGTTACCTCTCCTGCGCTTGAAATCCTTGTTTGAAACTGACATTGACAAAGGCGTTAGGAAAATTGGCTGTGATTGACACATAATAGTAAACATAGCCTACGCTGCACCTGCTGCGCTAGCACTAGATAGCATGCATGCTATGGGCATGTAAACACAGAACACGTCCAGATCTTACCTTCAAAATTGTGGATGTAGCTTGACACATACAATTTGAAGCCCTTCTCTTTCTTGGTTGTCGAAGTGTGACATAACTTTTGTATGATTCGACTCACGTCGTTGACCGTTACCTTTGGGACAGCTTGAAGGGACCGAGTGAAAAATGCCATAGTTTTATTGACGCTACGTGCGCCGTTGATGCCGGATGTACCTGGGTGGCCGACTTGGAATGCGGAAGTGAGTGTGCATATAGCCTATTTCGATGATCCGGACACTCTTTCACAGTGCAGCCAGCAGATACTTAGAGACACAGCAATCTCCCCGTCGAGCTTTGTCTTTTTCAGCAGCGTTATAATATAGAATCCATACAGTGTCGGTCTAACTCACGCACAGCCCAAATGCAACCGGGTAACCAGTAAACAAGCACCTCTTAGGAGTAGCCAGAGCAAATAGAAAATCCCAACAGGCCCCCACAACGCCGTTAGCAAAAATGGCTAGACAGCAACTCAGGCGTCTTCTCTTTTGCCCTCTCCCGCAGCTGTTCGAACTCATCCACTCAATGTTCACCCAATGATTCCTTCTTCTTCTTCTTCTTTCGTTTTTATTGGCAACCGCACTTAACAGTGCATTATTGCCATCATCCGGTAGCTTGGATCAGAAACATTCCTATCTCTTAACATTTCTAAGCAAACCCCCCCCCCCCCCCCCCCCCCCCACACCCCCTCAAACAAAAAAAAAAAAAAAAAATAATAAATAAATAAAAACCCCACTGGCACTGCGTGTTCAGCTCCTCCAGCTTCCACCCCACTTCCCTTTAACTCCCACTTCCCATCCGCAACCTTATTTACCTCCAGATTTACTTACACTGTCTCACACTATACTTCATCCGCATCTTCTACCTCTCTCTATAAGCCTATATACATATTAATCCCACATTCTCTTCATTAAACCAGTATTATTCAAAAACTGAAACAACACATTAACCATACTATTTCCTATATCTGAGTCTAATATATTCTTTAATGTTAACTCTTTTCCTTATTCTTCCATTCTTCCTATCTTAGTACTTCTCTTTCTTCATCATTTCTTCTCTTTCTTAACCCTTGCAATTAATAATTACATATTCTACAGTTTTACTCTGTCCACATTTCTCACACAATCCTGTTGGATGTTTAGATATTAAATGTAATGTTTTATTCAAACCTATATGTCCCATTCTTAGTCTCATTTTCCTCCCTCCTATTTCTCCCACTTTTTCTACCTTTTTCCACTTTTTGTATTGCATATAAATGTCTCCCTTTAGTCTCATTATCTCATTACTGTTGCCACTTTTTAATCACTTTCTCTTTTATTACTGATTTTATTTCACTATGTGGTAACTCAATTTCTACCCTCTCTTCATCTACTGCTTGTTTAGCTAATTTATCTGCTTCCTCATTGCCTTTAATTCCCACATGAGCTAGGACCCACATAAACTGTACTTCTATTTTAATTTGTTTCAACTCAAAGAGATTTTGAAGAATTTCCATGATTAAATCTGGCCTTGATTCTGATTTTTGATTATAGATACTAACTATTGCTGAATAAGAATCTGAACATATGACTGCATTTTTTATTTTTCCTTCCCTTAATTATTTGTACTCCTAGCAGAATAGCCATCAACTCACCTGTATATATTGACAACTGGTCACTAATTCTAGCTTTTTTCTTCACCATTAACTTTGGCACATTGACTGCCACTCCTATTCTCCTTCCTTTTTTGGAAGCATCTGTGTAAATCTGTATACTATCTCCATACGTTATTCTTAATACTCATTTGCTCTCATTGCTTTTATCTCATTATTTCCTTCACTCTGTCTTATCTCCAGTAATGTTAAATCTACTACTGGCTGAGGAATAATCCATATAGGAGTATGCGGATATATTACTCTTGGTACATATCTATAATTGTTTATCCCCATCTCCTTAATATCTCTTCTACCACCCACCCAAAACTCTTATGTTTCTTCATTCCTTGTTCCCAACATATTCCTAATATTTTCCTTGTTGGATGTACCTCATTCTGACTATTAAGATGTGTCCAATACACAGTCATTAACTGTTGTCTTCTAATATTAAGCGGCATTTCATTTATCTCTACTTGCATTGCTGCTATAGGTGTTGTTGGATATGCTCCACAGCAAATTCTCATCGCCTGAATTCTATCCAATTTCTCTAACTGTGATTTTGCCGCCAACCCATATGCTATACTTCCATAATCTAGTACAGATCTTATCATTGCTATATATACTGTTTGAAGTGCCCCTCTATCTACTCCCCACTCTTGTCCTGCCATACATTTCATTATATTAAACACTCTTTTACACCTATTCACTATCTTATCAATATGTTCATTCCATGTAAGTCTAGTATCTAGCCACATTCCCAAGAATCTAACTGATGTTAACTCGAGCCATTTCCCTGTCCTTAACTTCCATTCATTATCTACTTTCTTGTTGGAAAATATAATAACTTGTGACTTCTCCACAGATAACTTAAATCCCCACTTATATGACCATTTAACTACCTCATCCACACAGCCTTCTGCATTTTCCCCATAATGAACTTATTGTTTTCTCACTCTAAACCACACAGCTCCATCATCTGCAAACAGTGATCTACCAACACTCCTATCCACCTTACTAAATATATCATTTATCATTACTATAAAAAGTACTGGACTTATTACACTTCCCTGAGGAGTACCATTTTCTATTACTCCTTGAGATGATATAGCATCTCCTACTCTCACCCTTATTAATCTTTGCTTAAGAAAGTCATTTATCCAATTAAACATTCTTCCCCCTACCCCCATCTCTTCCAACTTAATCATCAGACCCTCCCTCCATAACATATCATATGCTTTTTCAATATCAAGAAACACAGCAACTACTGATTCTTTATTTGACAGAGCTTTCTTTATTTCTGCTTCCCAAACACATAACCGGATCCATAGTTCCTCTTCCTACCCTAAATCCAATTTGAAAAGGTGTTAATTTTCCTTCTTTTTCCAAAAAATATACTTATCTATCCGTTATCATTCTCTCCATCACTTTCCCTACATGAGATGTAAGGGCTATTGGCCTATAGCTAGCCGGCTTATTTGGATCCTTCCCTGGTTTCTTTATTGGCAATATCAATGCTTCTTTCCAACTATGCGGTAGCACCCCCATTTCCCACACTTTATTACAGAACTCTAACATTACTCTCAATTATTCCTCACTTAACTGCTTGATCATATAATAGCTGATTTCATCTTGCCCCGGAGTAGTTTCTCTCATTCTCCTCAGCGCGATCGTTTTAGTTCCGTCATTCCAAACGGGACATCCATTATATTATCTCTATCCTGTCTCTTTCCCAATAGATGAGGATGCTCTCGTAGTACTTCCTCCCCCTTTCCCTCTTAAACTCTTCAGTCAGATTTTCCATACTGTTTACTTTTATAAATGTATTACAAAACAGTTCTGCTTTATCACAGTTTTCTATTGCTATAACTTCCCCTTCATTTAAAAACAGGATATTCCATATCCTTCCTTATTCCATTCATCCTTCTGATCATACTCCATACTTCTCCTATTGATGTACTTCTCCCTATTCTATCACAGAAATCTCTCCAATGTTGTCTTTTTGCCCTTCTTACCACCTACTTTTGCTTGTTCTCTCTCTTATATTCAATTAAATCTGTATAATTATGCATTCTTCTTACCTTCTTGTATGCTGTCCTTTTCCTTCTAATAGCTTCATAACACTCTTATTCCACCATGGTATCATTTTTGCCTTTCTTCTTCCTTTACTCTTAGGAATATTACTTACTGCTGCATTTTTCATAACTCCTATAATTTTCTCATTTATAGCTTCTATGTCATCTACACTTCTTACTTCATTTATGTCAATACCCTCCTCCACCCTTTTCACATATTCAGTCCAGTTAGCTTTTTCATAATTCCATCTCCCTTCTCTTCTCTCACTTCTTTTTAACACAATTATTCACATTGACACACATTTCAATCAAAACAGGAAAGTGGTCACTACCTATAGTACATTTCCTTAATACCTTCCAGTTAATTTTACCCCCTAACCTACTTTTTACAAGGGTTAAATCCAACACCGCTTCTTGACCTATTCTCATGTCTACTCGTGTACCTCCCCTTATCATTCATACAGATCAAATTCATCTCATCCATCAATTCTTCAACCACCTTCCCATTTCTGTCAGTTACACTTCCTCCCCACATACTACTATGGGGATTGAAATCCCCACACCATATTCCCCTCTCTCTACTTTTGCCCTTCTATCTTCGACATATCTTCCAATGTCATTTGTCTACATGGATTATAAAAATTTATTATAACAACACTCTTATCATCCTTCCATACCTCCACCACTACATATTCCATTTCTCTTCCCTTCCCCCCCCATTCTATACTGCATTTCAGACTTAATGAAAGTAACACACCCACCACCCATTTCCCTCTTCCCGATCTCTTTTCACAGAAACATACCCTTTAATTACAAAATCTAATTTAGGTTTCAGCCAAGACTCTTGTACACATATCACATCTGGCTTTTCCTCCATCTTATTTAGATAACCCTTAAACTCCAATCCATTAGCCACCAAACTCCTAGCATTCCATTGTAAAATTACTAACATCAAGATTGTTGTCCATCCCATGATTCTTGACTAGGCTGTATTTCTAAAGTTAGACCATCTCTAACCATTTCCCATGTTAGCCCTTTGATATCCAGGAACCTATCTGCTGCTCTCACTATTATCTGTATCTTTTCTGTTCTTCTTTCAGTCTGCGCTGAACAATTTATTACCTCTGCCATGAATAACACAAAACTCTTTTTACTAACTATCATTGTGTCATCCGATTTTTTCTTTCCTTTTCTTCATTTCTGGTTCGATCTTTCCACAACTCCTTCTCCTCACTTTCTTTCTTTTTCCTTGAGTCCACCTTTTTAACTGCTTCCGCATATGACAGCTTATTTCCATCTCTTTCCTTCTGAATTTCTACTGCTCTCTTTCTCACTTCACACCCTCCATCTGCCACATTATGGGCTCCTCCACAATTACAACATTTTGCTTCCACACCTCTTCCACATTTTCCGTACTCATGTTCTTCCCCACAGTGTGCACATCTCTTTTTTGGCTCTGCATACACTCGCAATATGACCATATCTCTGGCAGTTATAGCATCTCATCGGAGCACGCACATTTTCTCTCACCCGAAAAAGCCAACATATCCAATCATCACTTTACTTGGTAGCACTCCACCACTTTCAAAACGCAACATTACAGAAAGACTTTCTTCCTTATTCCCTTCCCTATTCCTTTGCAGTCATTTTGCTTAAATTACATTTCCTCCTTTAATATTTCTCATCAACTCTATCATAGTGACCTCCAATGCTACCCCTGTAATTACTCCACATAACCATGATTTTCCACCTGTTTGATTACAACTTGAAATCACTTGTTTACACACAACCTTCATTTTCATCACCTTATCCCTCTGCTCCTCATTATCACAAATCACCAACAATGCTCCATCCTGAAGTACTCTTGCACCTCTAATCTCTCCTGATTGTTTCCTCAACTCATTTGTTAACTCAATTGGGTTTTGTCCTTTTACTCCGTGTCCCTCTTTAAATCTTACAATCATTTTTATTCATTCTCTCCTTTCACTTGTTACTTCCCTTTCGCTATCCTCATCTGTACCTACTGAATCCCCTTCATTATCTTTCTTCCTCTTATTATTTGCTTTTTCAACACTTTCTATTCTCCCTCCTTCCACTTGTGTCCAACCAATCTCATCATTTTCGTCTTCAATCTCTGATTCATCAATTCTAGATCTTGTTTCTGATCCAACCTCCTCTTTTTTCTTTTTCCTCGATTTCCCCATCGTATTCTTCTTATTTCAACAACTTTTATACTTAATAAAATACAGTATACGTTATTTCAAAAAACTCACGACGGTTTCCAGCACACGTTTTCGGCCCCCAGCTTCACCCTCTGATTGCTAAACTTCCCCCGCTTTAAGTAATTCGCTACATCCTTCCATCTCAAGTGCATTTTGGTCAATGTAGTTCCTTATTTTCGCCACACTCTCCTCCCCTTGACAAAACATCTCATAGTTCTCTATGAAGATTTACGAATATTAAAATTCGACACTCTAAAAAACGCTGGGTTGTTTTTTTCAACCCAAATGCTGGGTTGAGACCGCTGCGTAGGACATTGGGTTGTTTTTACCAAAGTTTAGGTTGAAAATTGGTCTTGATCATAACCCAGCGGCGCTGGGTTGGGAATGCAGACGTGAAGGAGAGCACGCACGTCACGTTAAAATCGTACGTCTCCAGTGCGAGAAGCTGCCATTTTCTCAGCGTGAAAGAAGCGAGTGAAAGACATTATGGTAAGTAAAGATTCAAAATGTAAAATTATCGTTTATTGTTTACCCGGTTTTAATGAAAGGTGGAAGGTTTTATGAAAGGCGGAAATAAAAGAGCTTAACATTATATAGAAAAATACGTGGTTTTCGCCTCAGAAACGGAGGTCTCCTTTAACGTTACTGAACGGAAGAGGTACTTTTAATATAACGTCCGTGAGTGTCTTATGTCATATTTACATAATATTTTACAATATCTTCACTTTTGTTATAAAGAGTAGCATAATTATTTTGAGGCTGTTGGTTACACTCATGTTAATTTGTTATCTTATTTTTCTCAGTTAAACTGAATGTACGTTAGTTTCCTAAAGGAAACGGCGTTATGTAATAAAGAGTAGCATAATTATTTTGAGGCTGTTGATGTGGTAATTGTTAAAAGTATGTTTTACACGTAATATTTCAGACTTGTTGAGCTTGTGTCTTCATTGTCCCCACGCCAGGAGTTAAGGACACAGAAGTCTGCTTATGTGAGGAGGAGGCGGTATTCTCAGCTTCTTCAGACAGAGAGGGACAGACAGTTTAAGGCAAGTGAACTTCATAATTTAATGTTATCAGTTATCAGCTGTTGTTTTTTTACTAAGAGTAAAAATAATGTTTGTTTTTTGTTTTTTTAAAGATGTTGAAAGCCAGAGACATAGGAGAACATCATTCTTTTGAGATGTAAGTTATTTTTAGCAAAATAAATGTTTCTGTTGTCTCCTGCCTGTTTACTTCACATTTTGGTGCAACAACAGTGTGATTACATGCTCATTTCATTAAAACCATTGATGTCTGTGTTTTTCATTGCAGAACTCAAACCAACTTTGGAGTTGTCTGATTTGGAGAGTCATCATTCTTGGTCTTCCCTCTTAAAGGAATAGTTCACACAAAAAATCATTTACTTGCCCCTATGTCATTCCAAAAGACATTTGTCTGTCTTTACAACAGAAATGAATATATTTTTAATTTTCTCAAATTTTTGTCAATCCATTTATAGTCTAGATCAGTGGTTTTCAAACCAGTCCTGCAAGCACCCCTAGCACCTCACATTTTGTATGTCTCCCTGTATCTGACACACCCACTTCAGGTCTTGTAGTCTCTATTAATGAGCTGATGAGTTGAATCAGGTGTAATAGGTAAGGGAGACACAAAAAAATGTGCAGTGCTGACCATTTTCATTTTTTTGGTAAACTAACCCTTTGAAGAGCAGCCCCCTCCATGTACATGAACATTTGTGATGTATGTGAATGTCATGTCTGTTTGAATGTTTCAGTAAAAGTAGCTTTCTGAAAGCAATATATTTATTCAAACAATATTACATGCCCTCACACTAGTGCTGCCATTATAGCATTCTAGAGCGCTTTGGTACACAGAGACATTAAACAACCACACAAATTGTTGAAACTTTAAAACAGATTATTTACCTCTCCTTACTGTGAATACACCTCTATCTGAAAATGGATAGTTTAAGTAAATATTTTCTTTTTTCAAATATTTTTCTCTTTTTAGGCCCACTGATGAAGAGCAGGCGGGTGACTGGGATGAATGGTGGTCAAAGAAGAGAATGTCCTTTCCCCTAAACTGATGCAGCAGTGGGTTTTAAAGGAGGACGCTGCCCTGGATGATGTAGATGTCACATGTGCTGATGGGGCCTCTGGCGCTAAATTCTTTCCATAAGTGCTCATGAATTAGGGTAAAACTCGCCCCCGTATCTACAATAGCTTTGCCTACCCAATTACCAATACCAATAGGTACAATTAACTGTTGTGGTACAACAGCTTCCTATGAATGTGTGGTCCTGTTCCATTGTAAAGCATTTGCAGTTATCATTGAGTTATTGGTGGGTTTACCTCTGGATCTAGGAGGATAGGAACGTGGAAGACTAGCAGACGGTTGCTCTGGTGATGGAAAAGATGGAGAAGGCATGAAAAAATGTGGGCAAACATTTGGAGCATGTTGCCCTTTACACCTCCAACACTGTACCTGTGGCTTATCACCTGGCCGGTTAGCGGTGGCTACGGGTCCTTTTGATCCAGACTGACCTGGTTTTGAGCTCAAACGGTAGTATACTGTAACTGCTGTAAATGATCCTTCCCAAGTTGTTTGTCCCCAACCGTACCACATCCTCTACAGTTGTTACACGACCACATAGCTGGCTAGCTAAGTAAGGCTTTATGTTCTTTAAAATCATTTTAACCAATTCCGACTCAGTTAAGGTAGGCTTCCACCATTTGCAAAGTGCTCTATAAGTAAAAGCAAAATCTCTTATGGACTCCCTCTCTCCTTGAGTTCTGATTCTGACACGCTCTGCAAGTTCATCCTCATAATCTTCAGAGAGAAAGGCAGTAAGGAATGAAGATTCAAACTCATGCCAGGCAGTTACTGTAGTTCTAGCTACTTCCCACCAATCACGTGCTGTACCATGCAAGACTGTTCGGAAAGTAGCCAGGATTTCAGAATCAGTTAAAGGATGTAATGCAAGAAAATCCTGACATTTAGCTAAATACAACAAGGCATCAGAATCGTCTGATGGGCTACCGAAAGTAGGGAAGGTTAATTTGAGATGGTCTCTCTTAACAGCACCTACCTTTAAAGAGGAGGATCATATTCATGGAATGACTTGAGGATTCAGGGTTTTTGGTGGATCCTCTGTTTTATATTCGGTACTCTCTTTGCAGTTCGTTGATTTTCACACTCAAGTGGTCAAGCTGGGCGGTCAACTGAGTGAAGTCCTGGTTTAATTCATCGTGGCTTTTTTGGAAGTTTTTGCTGGACAGTTTTAATATCTTTCTGTATCTCTAGTTGAAGGTTCTCTACCATGGAACAAATATTTGAAACTAAGGACTTTTCAATTTTTTTTAAAATTCATCCAACAAGAGCAACCTCATGGTTTTAACCATTTGATCAGTCTCTGTTTCAACTTGTTGTTTAGTTGTTACTAAAATTGTTGAAATTTGCTGGGTGTGATGGTCCACTTTCTCAGAAAGACTTTTCAATTGTTTTTCATGTTGGGCAGAAGTAATTTTTAATTCACTGGTAAGTGCAGTTACAGCGGTTTCCTGTCTTCCCATGAGATCATATAATTTCCCTGGACTTGAGAAGTAAGGTGTCCAATTCCCCTTGCAGGTGTGGGAATTGTACCAGGCAAATCATATTCGACATGTGAAGATACTGGTGAAACATTAGTTGCTGTCTCTGTTGAAGTTGGAGAGCATAACTGCATCGGTTCCTCGCCCCATAAAATGCTATGCACAGGTGTGCTACGACCTACGTTTGATGAAGCAAACTGCACATGAGTTCTTGATGGTATAGGGCTAGGGGAAACATAAGGGAAAGAAGGATGGTTTAGGCTGCAGGGGTTGAGGGCCAGCTGTCCAATCAGGAGTTGCATCATCTGGGACCTCAATGTCAACAAGGGTTGATGATGGGTGTAAGGAATCTGCCATGACTGGCCATGTAAAAAGATATGTTTGTATATTATCAGTAGTATCAGTATTATGGGAAGAGGAAAAAGAAAAAAAGGAAACAGTAGCAAATACAATTACTCACTTAATGAAATTTGAACATTACCTCTCTTTTCTAACTACTGGTGGCAATTGACAGCTGAAGTCTAGTAAACTCAATTTCCTTCCTCACTGACTACAATCCTAACACACAGTTTGAAAGACAAGAGTCAGTTAGGCTACCTCAGTTTTACATTAAATGAAGTGACTTACATCAGTCAAATCAATCACTTCCATATCCCACAATTAACACTTTCATTTTCATCATCACATCAATCTGAGGTCAGTACACACTTACAAAATTATATTGCACATTATATTACACAATTAAGTTCAAGTCCCTGTTCGGGCGCCATTTTCTGTCACGGTGGGAATGGAATTACTCTATCATCCATTACTGAACGGTACACAATTACTCAACCAATTCAAAGAAAAAAACACATTTATTTTAATCTTGGGGCTTTTTAGACCTTCTTTAGTCTTTCCTTTTTATTTTCTCTCTAACGAAAGGATATCAAAAGTAAATTAGGCAGTGGTTTCACAAAATCACAATGAATCACAATGCATCAAAGCATCTCATCAACCATTTTGATCACGATTTCATCAGTTTAAATACTTCATATATTGAGGACCACAGAGAAGGGAAAAAAAAGTACAACAAAAAAAAAACATAATAAAGTCTTTGGTTAACTCGCATCACGTAAAAGCAATAGCTCAATGTTAATAAGCTTTCCTAACCTTGCGTAACCAAACTACCTCAGAAGTGTTAGCAGTCATTAGTGAGTAGTTGAGTATAGGTGTGTGTGTGTGTGTGCGTGTAGATAATCACAGTTTGTAGCGTCTTTTTTCGTGGGATGGTGGCGAGCAAGTGAATAGTTTGTACGAAGAAGGGTGTATTGTTCCAGTCCTACCTGGAGTTAGTCGAACTGTATCTTGATATCTCACAGTCCACCATGTAAAAGATAACTCACTCGCAGTGCTGTATCAATTGGCTCGTGCTCAGCCCAGGCACCTCCGATAAAAGTTCGTGTCTGTCGGAAAAGCAATTGCGATGATCCGGACACTCTTTCACAGTGCAGCCAGCAGATACACACAGCCAGGCGCGCTGGAAGCTGTTTGATGCGGGGGGGGCTGAGGGCTGGGCTTGGAAAATATGTGACGTCATTATGTTGTGACTGACGACATTAAATTTCTCTACTAGTCTTCTCCCCTGGCGTGATTGTTACTGTTTTATACACAAAAATTGTACTTGATGTACTTGTACTTTGATGTTTAATAAAAAAAATAAATAAATAAATAAATAATTAAAAAAAAAAAATCTCTGTACTGTTTAGGGCTATGTGTTGTAGCCATTAAAGAAAACATATTTGGTTTCATATTTGTTTAAATATTATAGGCTAATGTAATTTTTTTATTTATTTAATCAATGTTTATTATGAAAGTGAGCATGCAGCATGAGAAAGATATGATACATCATGCGCAATAGCCTATGAAACATGGAGTGGGTAAGACATGATTTTGACCACTTTATTGAGTTTTGTTTTGTAGAAAGACTCTGTTTAAAAGATTTTCGTTTTGTATAAATTGTATCTTAATTTTGATCAATATTTTATCAACCCATTTCCCTGTATTTAATAAACAAGCAAATATATTAGCAGACAATGTAATAAGGTTCCGGCACATCACTTGTATTGCACGTGAACTGGAGGGCGCAGAAACTCAGCTTGTGCCTCACAGACAGTTTTGAGAAATATAGGCTATCTATTATAAAAAGCTTAAAAATGTCTACTTTTAAACGAAAATATTAAAAACGAAAATAAATAGGCTACTCTCTGAATATGTAGGCCTAATCCATATGAAATGTGCATTTCTCTCTGGCGTTCATGGCGAGTCCGCATCCGTCTTTGCAGCGACACAGAAAACACCATTTTATTAATAAACAATTGTTAAATGTCTCCTTGCTATTTTTGACAAATTCATAATCATTTCTTCAGCCGGTTCTTTGTGGCAAAATTATGCATGCGGTCGTGCGCTTGAGAGCGGCTAGTAAACGCCCATTATTCTGACGGAAGCCAATTATTCTGACGGTGACGGAAGCATTCCTGAGGAGGCTAGGTTAGTCTTTTATCAACGAAATATTAAAATAATTAATCATTAGTTTATATCTTATACACTATATCTTAATCCCACATTAAACACATTGTTATGTCTGTTTTTTATTTTTTTATTTTTATTTTTTTCACGTTTTTAAGTACAAACGATATAGGTTAGTCCACAGCCCCCCCACCAGGGGGGCTGATGCTATGACGGGGGGGCTGCAGCCCCCGCAGCACCCCCGCTTCCCGCGCCATTGCACACAGCAATCTCCCGTCGAGCTTTGTCTTTTTCAGCAGCGTTATAATATAGAATCCATATACAGTGTCGGTCTAACTCACGCACAGCCCAAATGCAAACCGGTAACCGGTAAACGAGCACCTCTTAGGAGTAGCCAGAGCAAAAAAGAAAATCCCAACAGGCTCCCACAATAAAAATGGCTAGACAGCAGGTAACTCAGGCGTCTTCTTTTTTTTGCCTCTCCCGCAGCTGTTCAAAACTCATCCACTCACCCTCTGTTTGCTAAACTTCCCCCGCCTTAAGTAATTCGATACATCCTTCCATCTCAAGTGCATTTTGGTCAATGTAGTTCCTTATTTTTGCCACAAGGACGTGTGTTTATATCGTCCTAATGCACAGTGAGAAGGAGAGTTTGAGTGGCTAAAGCCTCTCCAAGGATCACAGCTGGAGAATTGCAGAAAATAGTTGAGTCTCGGGTTCAGAAAATCTTAAAAAAAAATTCAAAACAGAACCTACATCAACACATGTTGTTTGGGAGGGTTTCAAGAAAAATTCTCCTAGCTCATCCAAAAACAAACTAAAGCATATTCAGTTATCAGACATGACTGGAACTTCAAATGAGACTGGCTTCTATGGTGAGATGAAACTAAAAAATGAAACTTAAAAAAAAAAAAAAAAAAAATCACTCAAGATGGGTTTGGTGAACACAGAGATAAAAAGTACCTCATGTGTACAATAAAATATACTGTATTTTTGATGTTGTGGGCCTATATTTTCTGCTTGAGGTCCATGGATTCTTTCAAATTTCAACAGATAAAAAATCAGTAAGTGACTGACTCTGTCAGAAATCTTATAATGGGCCATATTTGGATCTTCCAACCATACAATAATCCAAACACAAATGTCAAAAACAACACAGAAATGGGTCACTGAGCTCAAAACCAAGCTTTCTGCTATGGCCTTTCCAGTCTTCTGACCTGAACCCTATAGAAAATGAGAGGAGTGAACTGAAGAAAAGAAGCACCAACATGGAGCTTTGGAATCTAAATGGGTCTGGAGTGATTCTGGATGAAGGAATTGTCTCTGTATCTTGTCAGGTGTTCTCTAACCTCATCAGGCATTATAGGAGAAAATTTAGACCTGTTAAACTGGCAAATGGGAGGTTTCAAAAAGTATTGAATAAAAGGGTGCCATTAATTGTGGCCAATGTGTAATAGAGAAAAACATTTATTTCATACTGATACCCCCCCCCCATTTTAAATTATTATTGTCCAATGAAAGGATACTTTAAAAAAAAAAAAATATTTACCAGGGGTGCCGATATTTTTCGCCATGACATATATATATATATATTATATATATATATATATATATATATATAGTATGTAGAACAGAATAGGTAAAGTGCTAGTATTAGTTTGAAAGGTGCTGGGGAAAAAAGAGGTCTTTAGACATTTTTTATTTATTTTTTAAGCCTATATGTCTTACTAAAAAAAAAAAAAAAAAATGCTTCTAACCACAGATCGAGAGTTGCAAACACATAAGTGTTACAGAAGGGTGTGGTAAACTATGCGCACAACAAAGGAGTATCATCCAAGAGACCTTTAATAATCCCACACTACCAAACATAAATCCAATTGATAGTGGAAAAAACACAGAGAACAGAAACAGAAACAGGTGTGGAGCTAATTTATCAAAAACCTTGACAACAAACTAGGCAGGAGAAGGAAACACAGAAAAATAAACCAAAACAGATCATACATGTGACAGTAAGTTTGTGACACTGTTAAGGCGGCATCTTGCGGGGGCGGCATGGTATTTTTTAAATAAATGTAACCACTCACTTTACTAAATCTTACTCAGTCCACATGTAATTATTTAAAAAAAACAAACAAATAAAATAAAGTAGCATGTGTTTTTTTTTTTTAGACAATTTTAAAGATTGCTGGTACAGTTTTGTTTCACACCTTTATTTAAAGAGACTATTTTCTTTATATGCTTCAATTAATTAAAACAGGCAAGTGAACTTTTCAAACAAAATAATTGTTTTTAACTGTATATGTAGCATCTTATTTACATGCAAATTACAATGTGGTGAAAAAAGATGACAAAATGCATTCGTCTAAATAAAAAAAAAAAAAAAAGTTTGTGTCTGGACTAATGAAGGAGGGACTCCAAACACAGAACAAAGACAATATTGTCAGGGTTCTGCCCTGGCAGCTTTGTCTGTTTAGTCTTTGTTTAATGTTTCTTTGTTTGTCCTGTGTATTAGCTGGCTGGCCAGGTAAGTTTCAGGTTAGTTTTGCACCAATTCTGGTTTTTAGGTAGACACATGTCTGGCTTGGCTTTTAGTGGCATTCATTGCCATAGTAATTTACACTCCACGGCTAACCTGCTCCATGGCAGGTTATGTTCTGGATTAAAGATCTCAAACTGAAGTTGAACCAATCAGATGTGAGAAAAGTGACACATGTCTGACACAAAGTCACTCCAGTTTATCTTGCTCCAAATTAAAGGTCACTTATGCAAAAAAAAAAAAAAAAAAAAAAAAAAAAAAAAAAAGAAAGAATGTGGCTCTAATGATAATGATAATGAGTCATTTTTATGATTTATATAATTATTATGATTCATATTATTATTATTATTTATCTATTACACAAAAGCAATTTTAGTTTAACAGTTATTATAAATCGTTTATTTTAAATAAATATTAATGTATACAGATCATGTAATATAAATACTATATTTTTCAAATATATAAAAAAAAATACAAATCTGACCTTTCATGTTCGAGTCTCTATCACTATATTTTTCAAATATATAAAACTAACTTAAGTTTTACTTGTCACTGCACTGATAGAGCAAGATAATTTATTTAATTTGTACTCATTTTTTCATATTTTTCATATGACGTTTACATTTGTCATATTCTTCAATCTCTTAACCTTAAGCAAAAAACTTTAACCTTTAGTTTTCAATCTCACTGGGTCTCTCGCGAGAAGTAAATCAAATTTGCTTTGTGTTGCAATGCTCGTGATTGGCTGTTCGCCAGTGATGTCAAACATTCATGTGCACGAGCTCCACAAATTCAGGATCAAAGCCTGAGTTGACAAAGTTGATGATCAGCATCATGGTACCAACAAAGCCGGATTGGAGAGGTTTGGTTTGTCAACTCAAAACTAATACTGTATCTCTGAATTTGTTCAGCTACCATCATGGTACAGGTCCCAGATAGCTTTGTCTTTGTTTATGTTGGCCGTGTGCTCCTTTCTTCCTTCCTCCTTGTTTCATATTACCACATCCCCTCATTTAGTCCTTGTTTGGTGCTCGTTACTTGATTGTTTGCACCTTGTGTTTGTGTGCTTTCCTTCCTATTTATAGTGCTCATTTTCCTCATCTGTTTTTTGGTTTTGTTTTGTGTGAGAGTTCGGGTTTGCTTAGCTGTCTTAGCTGATCTTTTTTAAATAGAGGTTTTTTTTTTTCTTGTCTGTTCTGTATTTATTAGTTTAAGTTTATTTTGTCACTGTTTTTACTCTAGTCTAGTTTGTTTTTCCCTTGTTGTTATTTCCTTGATTAGTTTTTACAGTTATTTCTAGAACTTTATTTTCTTTTATTTGTTTCTTTACTTTCTAGTTTATTTTGGTTTGTCAGTGTTGGTTATTTTTCTACCTCCCCTTTTACATATTTGCTTCTAGGTCATAGTATCCTTGTCTGCCTTGTTTTGTTTTGTATTATTATTATTATTATTATTATTATTATTCATCCTGTTTTTTATGTAATGCACACATCTTGTCATTGTCTTGAAACTTGTCTGGTATTTTGTGAGTTCTCTGTCTGTTCCTGTCTTGCCTCCTGCTTTCTCCCCTGGCCACTGGGTCTTGCTGCCTGGAGGTCTGACGTGTGCAGCTTCACCTCCATAGCCAAATGCCCTTGGTTCCTGGTGCTGTGGTCTGGTCTCTAGTGCTGCCTCCTCTACGGTCCCCCACCTGCCTGCTCCACAGTTGTGTGCCCTACCCTACTGTCTGGACCGTTCAAGCCACTCCCTCCTATTGTGCCTTGCTTTATTTGTTAATAAACTTATCTTGCTCATTCTGCATTTGGGTCCTCTCCCTCAGTAACCCTGACAAATATACTGGATATCTACAGATACGCATAAATAAGTTAATATATAATAACACAGAATATCAATGTGTATTACATATAAGAGGGGTCATGTAAATCTTTTAAGTGAGATTGAAATTTCACATTGTAGACTTGCTTTATTTTCTTTTGATACATTTAAGTGCTGTGCTTGACAATCACATTTATGAGTAGAAACATTTTAATCATTATGGATGAGTTTAATACAAATATTATATTTGTTGGCCTTAAACTGAAGAGCCAGAGATGCATCTGAGCTTCTTCCTCCTCTATTTCACCTTTAAATAAAACAAAATGATCATTTGCATGAATACTAAAGCAACATGTTTCTAACACATGCTGTATTATTTCATTGTGAGTCTTGTATGGATCACATTTATCAGATGTATTTCTGCTCAGAGACACCGTAGTGAAACTCTTCTGTGGATCCTCACCTGATGTTTACTGTTACTCTCATGATGATTTCAAATTATGACATAAAACATCCTTCTTTTGGCGAATGAACTCTATCAGGGGTATCTGGGATTGAACTCCATCAGGGATTTTTGTCGATTGAACTCTATCAGGGGCTCTTGGCAATGGATCTTCATCTACACTGTAAGGTGGAACAGAAGAGAAAAACATTCAGTGTTCAGTGGAACAAACTGCAAATTAGTTACCATTTCAGTTATTTTTAACATTTTTAGTGAAAAGAAGTTACATTTACATGATCTTGTATACATATTTACAAACACAGTATTTATCTTTTAAATATAATAGGCTTTTTTTAAAACGTGAATTCAATTTCACGTTTAAAATCACGTCTGTTTGTGTTAATCTGACCTCTATTGAGGCACTATAAAGAGAAAAATATGCTACTGAGTGTACACTAAATATAATAAGAACAAATACAAATGTGATTTTGCCTTAAAACAATATCCTTTTAGTTAAATGTTACACTTGTTAAAAGCCACTTACTGTGGTTTTGAATAACATACCACTCATCTGTGTATCACAGACACACACCACACAAAAAATTTTAACAATTCTTAAAAAAAAACAACACATCTACCAAACAAACACTCACATCCCGATAACAATCATTGTCATTAGCAATGCAGAATAACACACAGTCATTCACAGTGTTGGTGGTAATGCATTACAAGTAAAGCAAGTTACGTAATCATATTAAAGTAACTAGCAAAGTAATGGAATACTTTTTTTTTAATTAACAAGAAAATGTCTGAGTTACTTTTTTCAAAAAAGTAAAACCAGTTACTTTGTTTTCCATTTATTGACTGACAAGTCTCCTGTCCCCATGTTGAGAGAAATCAGAAGTGCAGAGGTGTTGTGTGCATTGTGTAAACTTGAGATAACTGTAGCTCTAGACTAAAATTTGTAACGCATTAATTTATCTCACAGATTCATTATTCCTCAAAATTACACAAAAACAGTAAAATGCAAACTCAATGCAAACCTGCTCTAATTGAATATGTTGAATAACACAAATACCCATTATGTATTTAATCCCATTATATTAACTAATGTCTTTGCTGCTAACCTTTGATGATCTAATTAAACCATACTAACAAGCAAAAAAAAAATTTCCTTCAGCCTGAGGCTTATTTCACTTTTGGTGTAAAAGGGCTTTTACGTTTGCCAAAAATATAACTTTTTAAATTAAAAATAAACAAGCAAGCCCTGTGCAGATTTAAAAAGTAAAGCAAAAGTAACACATTGCATTGCTTTTCATAGAAACGGTTAAAAAAAAAAGTGAATCAATCCAATTTGTGTGTGGAAACTGACAAATAAATATTGACTCAACAATTTGCTTTCCAATAATAATAATAATAAAAAAAAACATTGTAGTAATTTTAGCTGAAGGTCTTAAGCTAAAATTAAAAATATACATTCACTGAACATATTAAACTGGCTCAGCCAATCTATCAAGCAAAAGTAAAAATTCTGTGTTTGCCCAACAAGCTTTGCAGCAAAAAACGAGTGTACGCATGCGCCTGAGATAAACCACTGGTTTAGTGAATTCAAATTCGGCGGGAGAGCAGAGCCAATGCTGAAGAGCAACAAAACATACTTTCCAGATGGATTTTACGGTATATCATGGTGAGTACTGACCCTTTGTATTTATTAAGTCATATTTAAATTTAAACTAAGTGCAGGTCTCAGTAATTTCGACATAAAACCTAAAAATATGGGTATTACATTAACGCCTCTGATATTCACTAAACGGATTAGGCTGTCTCTCTGAATGCTTACTTGTTAATTGTTGTTTTAACAATGTGGGATTTGACACTATTGAGTATATCGCAAAAGCCACTAAAACACAAATTTTATTGAACTCGGGGAAAATACCCCATCTTCTTGTCTCATGTGCATTATTTGCGCCACACAATTTTCCTATCTGGGCTGTTTAACATTTAAACTCGGTGTAGCTCTCTTCTAACGAGCTGGTTATCTGAATCCGGTGTGTACGAGGACTGGGATTGGGAAACACAGGTTTAAATGATTCGTTTTAATCACAATGACCTATTAACTTGGCAGTGACTTGCTGCCACCTACTGGTGGTTTTAATTTCACATATTAAAGTATCTTTTCATTTTTAAATAATTCCAAATATCAGTATTCAACGTTTTATTGTTTTAAAATATCAAAACAGTATGTATGCATTTGTAACTGCAGTTAAAATGCATTAATGTCCTGCAATAAACAGTGTGTAAATTAGGGAATGTTATATTGGGTCTCATTCATGAAACACGAGCAGAACACATTTTTGTGTAAATCGTGTGTAGAGTGGTTCTGGCGTAAATTTTCGGATTCATTAAAATGTTCGTTTTTTCCAAATTTTAGTTGGTACGAAATAAATCTACACCTGCTCCCAGCCATGCGTAAATTGTGTGTTTAACATCCGAACGTTTTGCTCATTAATAGGGCTGGATTTTAATTAACACCAATCCAGAAAACACAAACAAAGATTAAATTACAAAAACATTCAATCATTATTCTATTCCCAAAAGAAATACAAAAACTTTTTTGTTCATTCAATATTCTATTTCGGAATGAAAGATGAAATTTAAAAAAGGGTGCAGCTTGGTTTTTTTGTTTAAAAGAAAAAAAGCTGAAAAAACTTCATTTTACTTACCAAAATCATTGTATCCACCAAACAATAAAAATACAATTTCAATTAAAAAAACACGAAAAAAAGGTCTGTAGGGTCAAAATTATCAAAGACTTCTGTTTTTCCTGTCCCAAACTATATTGAGTAACAAAGGGCCCATTTGGCATTCCTGAAGGCACAGAATTGCTGATATCGATCAAGGCCTGTAGGCCAACATGTTTATACATCGGGGGTCTGCTAATTGTCACACCTTTTGCACAGTGGGTGAAGCTGTAGTCTGCTGATTGGTCAGTTTGAATGTCTCACATCTGGGTTTTCAGTCACATGGTCAAGGAAGGGATGAAAGAAGACTGTAAATGTTGCTCTGTCTCTTTCTCTCTGCTGGCTTTTCTTTGCTGCCACTTATACCAACGACGGAAATAAGCGCAGTTACAATAGCTAAATATGTGGGAGAGCGTTGCTATTAAGTGACTATATTGTATTGCAATAGGTAGCACTTCAAAGTTAATATTGAATCAAGATTAGTTAGCACATAATTAATATTGAAATGGTCGCACCACAGGCCTCTCTCCGGGCTACCAAGCAGGCCAGCTCTGCCATTCGCAGGACTATGGTGGCCATGGTGGTGGCGGAGAGACTTCTGTGAATGAACCTGGCAGACATCGGGAAGAAAGAAAAGGCTTTCTTCTCGATGCTCAGGTTTCGCCTTCTGAACTTTTCGGTATTTCCATTGAGATGGTGATCGAGAAGTTCGGGGAGACAAAGGCGCACTCCGCTGCTTTCAGATCCTTCGTTCCACGAAGGTCCAGGTCTGAGCCCGAACAACATAGGGGTCCTGGCCTTTCTCGATCTGAGGATCAAAGACGGGCACAGAAGGCTAGTGTCGCGACTCGCGCTCCTCCCCCACCTGCGGGCAGGGGTAAGAGGGAATTCTGGGTCACAAGGAGGTAAGCAGAACCTAAGGGATGTGATCCAGACGAGGCAGCGTTCTCGTCTGAGTCAGAGTGATACTGAGGTATCTACTCGTTCCCTTTAGGGATTTTTAACTTTTATCCTCCCCTTGCTAATTCCCCTGTAACCACCAGCTCTCCACCTGATCGAGGTTAGGTGGAACACACTAGTCAAGTCAAGTCAAGTCATCTTTATTTATATATCGCTTTAAACAAAAAAGATTGTGTCAAAGCAACTGAACAACAATAATTAGGAAAACGTGCAAAATGACAGTTAAAGGCAGTTCATCATTGAATTCAGTAATGCCACCATGCAGCTCAGTTCAGTTTAAACAGTATCTGTGCAATAATTTGCAATCAAGTCAACGATATCGCTGTAAATGAAGTGTCCCCAACTAAGCAAGCCAGAGGCGACAGCGGCAAGGAACCAAACTTGATCATCAGGCCTGGCACAGCACTGCAGGCTTTCTGCGGGAGCCTCCTTGATCATCAGGCCTGGCACAGCACTGCAGGGAATTTCATGGATGTCCAGCCAGGTCACCCTGAGGGGTCTCCTGGCCGCTTAGGTGCTGTCGCATCCTGCGGGAAGTGAAGGTGGCAGTTACAGAAGTCTTCTTATATATGCTGCCTCAGGGGATGCTCCCCTCGCTAGAGGTTTGTAAATTTTTGAGCTTGCCTCTCCCGTGCGGTTCAGCGCCTCTGCGATGCTTAGGAACCTTTAGGTACACACGCTAAGCTCTGTGTACTTTCTGAAAACCACATGGTGGTCAGTGTGCACGTGAACACTTTGTGCACTTTCTAAAAATCCACATATTGGTAAGTGTGCACGCAAGACTATGCACACTTTCTGAAATCCTGTATGGTAAGGGATACGCGCTCCACCTCGTTCCCTTTCTTGAGATGATTAGACCTTGGTTCCTTGGGCTCAATTCAGCCAGTGTGTATTCGTTTATACACTTCAAGCATCGCTTCCCTCAACATGAGGGGCTATTCGGGCGATTCTCGTGGTAGTTTAGCAGCGCTCCCCTTTCCAAGAAGGGTCGCCTATGAGCACGCTACTCTGGATTCAGGAGTTCTCCTCTCATATGAGACTGATTTCACTGTTTTTCCCCAGAGTGCTCCAGCATTATTTCCACAGATCGAGTTGATGACTCTCAAACATACTGTTTTGAGATGCACCATTCCATCTATGAGCTGCTCTATCAGAGTGCCACGAGAGCCCTTCCTTAGAACAGTATTTGAAAATCCATGCTATGGTAAGTGTGCACGTGAAGTCTTTGCACACTTTCTGAAATCCACACTAGTTCGCATGCTAGTATTCTGCGTTCTTTCTAAAATCCTATATGGTGAGGGCTTCGAGTGGTTGCTTCGTGCCCTTTCTTAAGTTGGTAAAAGCCCCGTTCATCTTGGGTGCCACTCCACCTATGTATCCTCGGATACCTATCTAAACAGGGTGTTGCTACTGGAGATCTGGTGAGACAGCTCCTTCAGCAAGATTTTGCGGAAGCAAGCGGTAGCCCCCTGTGTGACAGGTAGGACTTAGTATAAAATGCTAGGTTCCTAGCCGTATCTCGTCCCTTTAAAGGAATCTTTCCTGATTACAAGCCTTCAGCTCTACCCGGGGCCGAGGCCCTAAAATTTAAGTTGGGTATGTAGCTTAGGCCTTTGGCCGTAAGGGGTACTGTCACAGACAGCCGTCTAAACGTCGAAGGGGGAAACTCCCATGGAAATGGTTAGAGTTGGTACTTAGTGTTCGCCATGATTCTGGCCTGCACTCCCCTCAGCATGGCGGCGTGGGTATACTGTTCCCTATAGCGACCCCTAGAGGACGCAGTTCGAAGTTCCCTTGAAAGGGAACGTCTCAGGTTACGAATGTAACCATGGTTCCCTGACTAGGGAACGAGACACTGTGTCCTCTAGCTCCCTGCCATGCTTCGGACGCAAGCTTCAGACGAAGAAGCGAATGACGTGTTATCCCGGTGCCTTATGGTCGCGCCGTTTATGGTCGCGCCGGTAGTGACGTCAGAGGCTGTCGCCGGCCAACTCGTTGGTGTTTTTTTTCAATGTATGCTTCAGACACGGGTCACGACGAGGTGTTCCCCATACCGACCCCTAGAGGACGCAGTGTCTCGTTCCCTACTCAGGGAACCATGGTTACATTCGTAACCGGAGACGTTCTTCAATGATAGCAGGGGGGGGAATATACCTTAGCTCAATGATAGCTGTATAATATAAAACAACATTAACTACTGCATCTTGTGCCAAATAAAAATTATTATGTTTTGGAAAACAGCAAGTCAAATGTAGAATAGAGGGCCACACACTTGCACTGAATGTAGCATTGAATAGACTGAACATGAGCAATACCCATGTTACTGTTTAAGCACCATATTTGTTCTTTCTAGTTTACTGTGTTTTGGTTAGTATATTTTAAAGATGCAGTTTTTTTTACCTCTGCCTCCAACAGATCCTTGATTTGCGATTTGAGGTTATGAAAAAACAGAGGGATCAGCCATCACTGTGACAATATATATATATATATATATATATATATATATAGATATATATATATATATATATATACAATATATATATTACCACATAAATAATTTTCACTTATCCCTCCTTACTTCAAAAAGTCTATTGGATGCCCTTCATGGCTTGACATTTTTCCGCTTGCACTTACTGACGTACACCCCTGCATGCAGACACCCAACTGAAGAAACTCATTTATAGATTTAAAACCCAGTCCTGAACCGGTAGAAACCATGTTCTGCAGAGTTCAGTTCCAACACACTTGCTTAGACATTGCTACTGATTCTGAAGACATTGCTTAGCTTAGGTGTGTTTATTCGGGGTAGCGAAACGGGGTAGGACACTGGCCCTCCAGGAGCAGGACTGAGAGTCCTGACATTAGCTCTTTACATTCAGTGCATGTGATTTATCAACACTTAGTACATCTTAAAATATAGAGCTCATGAAAAATAAAAGTTCCAGATGGACAAACATTAAATGCATAAACCAGTGTGAATAAACAATATCTTAAAAGTAAATTTGGAGGTAGGTTGAAAAAGCCACAATGGGAATTTTAAGTAGTTATATACTCATATATTTACGAATGTTTCATGAATGAGACCCAATGTCTGTTTAACCGTTAACCTAAAGTAAGAATTTTAAACTGATTAATACAATCATCAATATCAGTTAAACGATTTTAAAAAAAAAAATTCTCCCACAAATATTTTTAAGTTTGTGCATGTAAAAAAATAAAATAAAAAAATAGTATTTGTTTACCCCGCGGGCATGTGTACGTTACGTGTACAGACATTCGCTGAGCAAGCCCCTTTATTCGGGCTGCTGTGTGTTATGTTCAGCAAATTCACTTTAATGTCATTGAATAGTTTCTTCTCATTGCCATTAAAGTGAAATAACTTAACATAAACACAGGAGCTTGATAAAAATGCTAATTTCAGAAGAAAATTTCAGATGGCTTTTAGAGGGGTTTTGCATCTGAACTCTTCATATTTTTATGTCTGATGGGGAAAAAGACTTAGAAGGATAGATGGATTCAGTCTGTGTTTTTTAGTTTTGTCATCTTAATTTGTTAATTATTTGATATAGTATATTTAGTTTAGGCCTATTATTTTTATTCTTTTTTTATTAATAAAATTTTATTCTGTTTTTCTCTGTTCTCCGAATCGCTGCTGGTGCATGACAATTTGAGGATGTGTGAATCTGTAGTTGATTTGATCAGTTAATGGTTAATGGTTGGATAACGAGCAGCGGTTGTCAGAAAAATTGACCAAAATGAGCATCCCTAGTGTAAATACTTCTAAATGCCACTTCAGATGCAGCTTCTGTGTTTCCTCTGAATTGCAGAGATGAATTTTGTTGATACCGATTTCATTTGCTTGGTAACAGCTCAACTGGCTTATTATTCTGATTGACTACTTAAATGTAAGAATTTGACTCAAAAAATGATCACACTTTTTAAAAAAATGGCTTTATAAAGATAAAAAAGCCCATAAAAGGTAAAAACTCAATTTAACCCTTTCAGTGGTGAGTTTAAATATTCTAGTGGTCCCCCCGAGTGAGTTTTTTTAAGGCGACTGTTATTTTAGAATGTTTCCCCCTTACTGTTTCCATCGCAACATATCATGCTTGTTATGTGACACACCGCGGCCTCAATAACACTGAATGACAGATGGATCGCTTTTATTAAAATGTTTTCTTTTTTATTTAAAATATTCACAAACTTGCATACCATGTCATGAACAATATGATATTCCGATTCACAGATATGTGTATCGTAATTCAGGATGCATGAGTTATTGAAGTTATATGTAAATTTAAAGAGCCACACAGATGGGAAATCAAAAATTACCTGTATTACAGTGTATGATGTAGCTGTCCATCAGTGTAAACAATGTGCAAAGTAAATAAACCAAAAAGTACACGATTTATAAAGTTATTGGCTTCTAAAGTAAGGAGTCGACTCTGAATCGCTGAAACGAGTCGTTATAGATTTCAAATCTTTTGCCCATCTCTTTGTACGTAACGAGAACACTTTGCATAATAATCTCCGCCTACCGTCTTGGGAGAAACAAAACTCTTAACAGCACCATGTCGAGGAGACAGTAGGTGATTCTCAATGTCAAGGAAGGATCCTCAGAAGCCGTGTTTTTAATTGTAAAGGCAAGTTTGTTTTATTTTCACACTGCCAAAGAATGAATATCAGAAGAACCAATGGCTAAAATTCATTTTTACCACAATACCAGAGCAGTACAACAAATCCCTTTTGTTGTGTTCACAACATTTCACTGATGACTGCTTTTCTAATCTCGGTGAGTACAAGGCGGGATTTTCAAAGCGTTTGGCCATAAAAGAGGGTTCATTACCAACTTTATTTAGACCAACAAGCATCTCCGAATCACAAAGCAAAGTATGATTATGAAGTTATGTGTTTGTTTTCTCCCCCGAGAGTCTTATCAGTATGTCGTGCTAGCACTATATGTTAATGCTAACTCATTGTTTACCGTGAAGTTGTGTGCTCAGTTTGGTTATGTACGTGCTTACATGAGTATGAAAATGTTAGTGTGTGTCATCGTTTTTATTACTTGGATGAATGATAAAAGACGTGTAGATATGATGTTTTTCCCTTACGAAAACGAGTGCAAGAAAGCGACATTGCTTTATCACATAATTTACCATACAAAGTTTAAACTTACCACTGAGAAACGTCCTGGTCAATTCGTTGATTTAATTGTGTGGCCGGTTGAACGACTTCGTCTGTTTCCTCTTCAGATTCTGGCTCATATTGATAAGGCAAAAATAGATGCCATGGTATTTATGTACTGTAATATCTATAAACCCTATCTAAATTTATGTACTGTAATATCTATAACCCTATCTAACCCTATCTATAACCCTATCTAAAAACATCCGAAGGTGAGCTATGGGCGTTTCGTTTTACAACACGTACATGCGGAACAACCAATCAAAACTATGTCAGTTGACCAATCAGAACACAGTATGCTACCGAAAGGTGGGGTTTAAGGAAACTGAATCTTTTGAACAGCTTCGCGCGAACCGTTTGGGGATCTCTGAGAATTGAGGTAATTTTAAAATGATAGGAAGCTTAGAATTTTCATCTTAAGCCGAGTTTCAGACTGCACGATTTTCAAAGTAGTCAGGTCACTGTTGTTTTCACACTGCATGACTATCTTGGCCAGCATTCAGTCGCTGCTGTGTTCACACTGCACGATGGATCGGCGACAGAAGGTTTCACACTGCATGACTTTACAATAGGAAGAATCGCCGACAACTCTGTCTGGCATGCAAACTACGTTTCACAACCAAACCCACGTGAGATGTGACAAGGGAAACAACGCGATATCACGCGTGCAAGACCGGAGTCTCTCACGTGAGACTGGGATAGCTCAGATGAAACGTCAAACAGACACGGGTGCTCCTGCCAAATTTCGATTAATTTTTCTTCCATTTCTTGGGTCCAAATAAACCGAGAAGAAGCCCTTTTCTGAAACAAAGCCATGCTTGCTGATATTGTGGTCTATAACTCCTCCCCGCTGCTCTGTATCTTGCTCTCTCATTGGCTGTCAGTCATCGCCGACGTAGTTTTCAGTCAGAACACTTTTCACAAAGCATGATTTTGAATCGCCGACAGGTCCAGATATTTAGCATGCCAAATATCTCACGGGCATCGGCGACTCGTCGGCGATTCTCTCAGATCGCATCTTTGCTCATTCACACTGCGTGATTGTCACTCGCGTGAACGAGCACCGATTTGCCTGTGATTTCGGGCATTTGTCGGCGATTACTCAAAACCTGTCGGCGAGCCAAAAACTGGCCTAAAATCGTGCAGTCTGAACGCGGCTTTTACTGGCTCTTTAATATTGACAGTGCTATTTCATACTTCTTTTTTTTTTTTTAATAGTTTGGTCTCGTACTCTATCACATACGTTGTCAGTGTCGTGCGCTTGCTTAGACCTTTGTTGTGATAAACAGTAAAGTGTGTTTAAGCGCTAGCAAAAGACAGCGTAAAGAAATACCCTTTGAGAGAAGCAGTTAAATCAGTGGAAGTTAAAAAAGCAGATCATAAGTGTATTTATTTCTTGTCTCATTAGTGTTTAGCGCAGTTGTCATTGCTAGGAAACGCTTGTTTGTTTACTGTGTTGAGACGTGCTGCGTTTGGTCTCGTACTCTATCGCATACGTTGTCAGTGTCGTGCGCTTGCTTAGACCTTTGTTGTGATAAACAGTAAAGTGTGTTCAGCTGAATTCAATTTCCGTTTTGTCTGACGGGTTTAAAAAAAAGGTTAGTAAACCGGAGCAGAGGTCGTGGCAGGCCTCCTGTTAAGCCCTCCTCGTGTGAAGACCGAAGAGTGTAAAGACCATCAACTCTACCGTGCGACTCCACTGGGCAGGGTACAACCGGCAAGGGATATAAGTATTGTTTTGATTAATCCTTTTTGTCCTTCTACTTGTTTCACTTCTGTTTCAGTTTTTATAACCAATTATTACTATGTGTTTCCAGATCCCTACTATCACTACCACTCGCAAACCACGCAGCACACAATGTAGGCAGCGCAATCCTAACAACCTGCACACTCTGCCTATGTCTGCTAATTACACTATCTTTTTCTATTGGTCTCTGGAATTGCCAGTCTGCTGTAAACAAAGCCGATTTCATTACTTCCTATTATTAGTCATTCAAAGCTTAATATCTCATGGCCCTGACAGAGACCTGGATCAAACCAGAAGACACTGCAACACCTGCAGCACTCTCCAATAATTTCTTATTTCCCACTCCCCCCGTTTGACTGGAAGAGGTGGAGGTACTGGTCTACTCATCTCTAATGATTGGAAATTTAATCCTTTATCCCATCTTTGGGTATCAACAGCTCCTTTGAATCTCATTCACTTACTGTTACCTACCCTCTTAAAATACATTTTGTAGTTGTCTATCGACCCCCAGGACCACTAGGTAACTTTTTGGATGAATTAGATGTGCTGCTTTCTTTCAACCTTTCCTGAGGATGGTCCTCCCCTAGTTAAGCTTGGAGACTTTCAAACATCCACCTAGGATAAACCTCTATCTGCTGACTTCCACACTCTGCTTACCTCTTTTGATCTCAACCGAGTGTCAACTACTGCTACTCACAAATCAGGCAACCAACCAGACCTTATTTACACATGACACTGCTCCACTGATCATGTACTGGTTACTCCACTGCACACTCAGATCACTTCCTTCTCACTCTTAACCTCAACATGGTTCCTGACATGTCACTTACCCCTTCACATGTCATCTTTCGACGTAACCTACGCTCACTCTCACCCTCCCGGCTATCTGCAATGGTTTCATCTTCGCTTCCTCCCCGGTAAACTATTAGCATCTTTTGATGCTAACAGTGATACTGATACTTTCTGCTCCACTCTTACATCTTGTTTAGACACTGTTTGCCCCTTGTCTTCCAGGCCAGCCAGTACACAACCCTTCAGCCCCTTGGTTTTATCTGATGTTCTACGCGAACATCGTTCTAAGCTTAGACCTGCTGAAAGGGTGTGGCGCAAATCCAAAAATACTACTGACCTTAATGTGTATCAGTCACTCCTCTCTTCCTTTTCTGTTAATGTCTCCACTGCTAAAAGGACATACCACCATAACAAAATTAACAATTCGTCTAACTCTCGCATGCTTTTTAAAACATTCCCTCGCTCCTTTGTCCTCCTCCTCCCCCTCCTGCTTAATCTCTAATAGCTGACGACTTTGCCACGTTTTTTATTAATAAAAATTAAAAACATCAGTGCACAATTTTCCACACCACAATCCACTCAAGCACATCTAACCAGCAAAAACATACACTCATTCACATCCTTCTCTTCACTTCACTGAGGCAGAAGTCTCCAACACTCATCCTTTCTAATCATCCTACTACTTGTCCGCTTGATCCTATTCCATCTCATCCTCCTTCAAGCCATTTCTCCTGCAGTTGTACCCTGCACTCACTCACATCATTAACATATCCCTCCACACTGGTGTTTTCCCCCTCATCATTTAGACAGGCTCGTATAACTCCACAACTTAAGAAACCCACCCTCAACCCAATCTCTTTTAGAGAACTACAGACACTTGAACGAGCTGTATTCAATCCAACCAGTCTCTACCTTTTCTCACACAGAACAACCTCCTTGACAGCAACCAATCTGGCTTCAGAAGTGGACATTCAACTGAGACTGCCTTGCTCTCAGTTGTTGAAGCCCTAAGACGGGGCAAGAGCGGAAAAGGGCATCTCAGAACTGCACTCCAGTGGTTTGCGTCTTACCTATCAGATAGGTCCTTCAAAGTATCTTGGAGAGGTGAGGTGTCCAAGTCACAACATCTAACTACTGGGGTGCCTCAGGGGCTCAGTTCTTGGACCACTTCTCTTCTCTGTCTACATGGCATCATTAGGTGTCTGTCATTTCAGAAAACATGGCTTTTAATACGCATTGCCTATGCTGATGACACTCAGCTCTACCTCCCATTCCATCCTGATGATCCATCGGGTAGCTGCTCGCATCTCAGCTTGTCTAACACGACAGTTCTTTCTTGCTGGATGAAGGCACCATCACCTTCAACTTAACCTTGCCAAGACAGAACTGCTTGTGGTTCCATCAAATTTCACACATCAATGTTAGGAGCACATCAACCATAAACTCCTTCAAAAACAGCCAGAAACCTGGAGTTTATGATTGATTGATCAGCTACCCCCACTTTCTCAGACCACATTGCTAAAACTGTCCCGGTCCTGCAGATTTGCCTATATTCAACATTAAGAAGATCAGGCCCTTTCTTTCGCAACATGCTGAACAACTCCTTGTTCAAGCTCTTGTTCCTGTCAAGGCTAGACTATTGCAATGCTCTCTTGGCAGGTTCTTCCAGGCAGTTCTATCAAACCTTTTACAATTAAGTCCAGAACGCGGCAGCAAGATTAATTTTTAATGAGCTGAAAAGAATACACGTCACACCTTCAATTTGCACTGGCTACCAATAGCTGCTTCGCATAAAATTCAAGGCTTTGATGTTTGCATACAAAACCACCCACTGGCTCTGCACCCCTTTACCTAAATTCATTACTTCAGACTTATGTGCCCCTCTAGAAGCTTGCGTTCTGCAAGTGAACGTTCGCTATAATTGTGCCATCCCAAAGAAGCACAAAGTCACTTTTAACGGAATTTAAAATTAAATGTTCCCTCCGTGGTGGAATGACCTGCCCAACTCAATCCAGAGCAGCTGAGTCCTTTATCCATTCTGCAAGAATCGGCTTAAAACACATCTCTTCCATCTTTATTTGACCCTCTAACCCTTTGCACTCACTATTCTAATTCTATTTAAAAAAAAAAAAAAAAACTTTCTATCGGACCTTTCTATCTTTTTGTCATTTATAAACTATTGTCTTAATTTAATTATACAATTATAAAAAAATTGACCTCTAACATAGCTTGCTCTGTTTCTTTTTCTATTCTATCTGGTTTTCTTTTTATTTATTATATTATTTAAAAGCCCTTGCTACGTGTACTGCGTTTTAAGGCTAAACTGAGAGACTTGGTATAGCAACTTACATAAATCATTGCTCTTTGTGTGTGGTTTGAATTGCTTCCATTGTCCTCATTTGTAAGTCGCGCTTGGATAAAAGCGTCATGCTTAAATGACTAAATGTAAATGTAAGTTGCTCCTCTAGCTCAATTGGTAGAGGCATTGCGTTAACAAGCGCCAAGGTTGTGGTGTTCGATTTCCCCGGGACCCAAATGATAGATAAAAAATTTGATTAGCCTGGACTGCCACTGTAAGTTGCTTTGTGATAACGAGCGTCTGACTAAATGCATTATAATTTAATTTAATTTAAATGTAATGTGTAATACGAGAACCATGGAAGGAACCAACACAACTGCCAATGAAAATGAGTATAGTAAGCAGCAGGAGTTTCAACTTCAAGAGCCCTGTCAAGTGTGAGTGAGCTGTCTCCATTGTCTCTGGAAAGAGGAGGTAGTTCTTGTCAAACTTAGGAGTCTTTTTAAATACAGTTTATTGTACTGCTTTGGATTATTGTATTGGCACGACAAGGACCTTAAAGAGATAGTGTCACCCAAAAATGAAAATTCTGGCTCCATTAAATTACTCACCCTTGTGTCGTTCCCAAAACCGTAAACCTTCAATCATCTATACAGAGAACACAAATTAATATAGTTTTGATGAAATCCGAGAGCTCTCTGACCCTTTCTTATAAGGAGCTATGCAACTTACACCATTCAGGGTCCAGAAACAGTATTGAAAGACATCTTTAAAGTTAATCATTGTGTAAGAACCATGGTTGTTGAACCTACATTTTTATGAAGCAATACCAAGAGTTTTGGGTTTGCAGTTTACAGTTTACTACTTTTATATATGAAATAATATCCAAAGAGTTGGTGGTGCTTGGCCCTATTGGGTTTGCCTGATCAATGTTTTAATACTTAAGGTGGTAATTTTATTTATTGTGTTTTTGCGCAAACAAAGCACTCACGGGCTTCCCTAGGTTTAAAGCCTACTGGGAGTCAGTGTTGATTACTCTAATAATGTCTGTCCTACTGTTCTTTGACCTTGAATGTTTAAGCTGCTTTCAATTTTTTTTTGGTGAAACTATACCCTTTTTTTTATCTTATTTACTTTTTTTTTACATTTGAATTTTACGATGCAGTAGTTTCATGAGCTCAAAAGTGACGTCTTGTGAGAAAGGCAGAATTCATGTTAAAATTACTTATAAACACTGGGTGAAAGTAACTTCCTCCGCTACTTATTTTTGAATGGGTTTTTGACATTTTAATAATTATGTTTTAAACAGTTGAGATGCAGTTTCATGAGTTTAGAGTACCTTTTGTGCGAATGGCAATATTCAGGTGACTAAAAAACACTGAAGACTGGTGTCAAGAGAACCGTCAGATAAATTTACTAAATTTTTATGAAAGTTGATGTGACATACAGCCACAAGTTATCGGTGGACGCCATGCCCTCAGTAGTCGTGCTCTGCAATGTACCCATCCAAAAGTGCACACACACAACAATGAACACCACACCCGGAGGCAGTGGGCAAGCCATTTATGTTGTGGACCTGGGGAGCAGTTGGGGGTATCGGTTGCCTTGACTCAATGGCACCGTATCATGAAATGGTATTGAAGGTGGGGAGAGTAGAGAGAGCTGACATTCAGTCCCCCATCTTCAGCTTCCTGCCAGCCGAGAGACCTAAAACTCACAAACTTTGGATTACAAGTCTGACTCGCCTAACCATTAGGCCCACGACATTCTCCAACACGACTACCTCTTTTTATGTTGTTTTTTGAACATTTTTTGCATGTGTCTTTTGTGAATTGTATTAATGTTTCATGTGCATTTCCATCAGCGTTTGTGTATCGTATGAGAATTAAAATGCTGATTTTTTAACGGTTTGTTGTGTAGAAAATTTCAATAATGTATTCATCATTTTAAAGGTATTTTCACAATATTGTTTTAAATTTGATGTTTACAAATGTATGTGCAGTCGTTTGTGTAGCATCATTTAATATATTATTATAATTTTATTTTGGACATCACTTGAGGGAAATAAAACAATCAGTAAGGTTGATTTGCAATAATAATTTAGCCAATCGTAACATTTTTTAGATTAGTAAAACAAATAATTTATGGCAACTACTACTTAAACATATTTAATTGGGACAATATATAACATGGTTTGGTATATTATTTTTTTTTTCCCCCAATTGGCTAAACATATTATTTTTTTCTCATTGAGGGGGCCATGTTAACAGACGTGTTGCCACCCCAATTGATTAAAATTCAATTTTGGAAGAAAAAATTTTTTTTTTCAATTGGGGCCAATGCCAAATATTAGGCTGTGACAAGTTCACTAGATTTTCAATATTGCTGTGTTGACCCCAATTGGTAGTCCTGAAATTTTTTTTGTTACAGTGTAAGTACCTAAATTTAGTTTACTTTTTTTGAGGGAGTAAAATAAATGCATTACTTTTAAAAAAGGGTTCATTTATCATGCGAATTCAAGTTTTTTAGCTTTCTCATTTTGGAGTGTTTGTCTACAAGCTGTTTTTGTGCATTAGATAAAAGATCCCTAGAAAAGTTTAGCCAAAGGACTTTGATTCTCGCGGTAGTAAGTTGTTGCTGTCGCTATTGGTTGTGGAAGACGCTGTGTGTGTTTCGTTTGTGAAAGCAAACTACTTTGTTTGGCCTTCCAAAAAAAGAGGACACAACTAGAAATTTCAGTAAGTTAAGTTGGAATCTACAACACTGTTTTCTGGAACAGGTTCAACCCAAAAAGATTTTGTGTATGGTGTGCAACACAACATGCCTGAGAGGGACTGTTTCCTGAAAACCTACAATGCCCAGCTGTTTTCTGACTACACAACCTGTAAGTTATTGTTTTTCATATTTAAAAAAGAATTTGCCACAATGATGATTTTTTAAAAAAAATGTGTAGGAGAGTAGTCTTGTTTGTTTGTGTCGTTTTTTTCCATATAATCACACACAAAAAAAAAAACAGAAAACATGGTGTTATATGTTTACGCGGTGCAATACGCAAAATGCGTTTAAAAAGACAGTAAAAAAAGTCATTATACAATCAGTAATTATGTGCCCCACTTGCAAAAAAAAAAACAAATGCCTTGTGTAATGGGTTTTATTGGTTTTGTCTTAGTCGTTGCCAGGATGGGGACGCATCACAGTGATGGTCCAGGGGGCATAAAACATTTTGTTTTTCCACATGCTTGAGGTATTTCCAGCACATCACAATTGCCCCCACAGGGATAGCTGACCAATCAGCATTTTTTTACACCTCGCTTTTCAGAACAATTAAACTTTTTTGTTAAAAAAATTCCGAAACGCGTTTCTGAAAGGGGCAGGGGCCATAGAGGAGCAACGCGCGCATAATGTACATTATGTGGAAAATATACAGTGTGTTTTTTTAAACCCACATGAACCAACATTTCAATTTTTCAACACCAAATACACGAAAGGGCGCCAGAAAAAAAAAAAAAATAATGATCTTTTTGCAGCAAAGACATCTATGACCCCATTAAAAATAACCTTTCCACCCCAACCCATGGGGTTCATAAAAACAGGGTATTTGAGGGCCGGTGCTTCGCTTCTTTTCACAAACTTGTAGCACAGCTCTCAATCACACCTCTTTGCACTCTCACTCATTTCACTTAAAAGCCACAACTGTTATACGCAGTAGGGGCAACTTTCACTGTTTAAAAAAAAAAGTAGGTTTTTTTTGAGTAGATTTGTAAAAGTGTTTTGTTTTCTTCTTGTTTACTAAAACGAATAAGTGGTTGCGGTGCGAATTGACAAAACTTTGGTCTTCGGTTTGTTTGCTAGAACAAAAAACAATTGTTTTTTCCCACTGTAATTGACTTATGATTAAAATTTAAAAGAGTCTACGCAATTTTACGGCAATGAAACACTTTCTTTTTTTTCCCACAAAGTGAACTTTAATTAATGAGACATACGGGTGGGGGGGGGGACTGTGCAGGTATGCCTCAAAACAAAAGTCAGTCTTCTGGAAAAACTTCCAGTCACTTACAGCCGTTCGTTAGAAACTGTTTTTTCTTTATGGAAGCTTTGCATTTAAAGAGCTGATGAAATATTTCAAAACTCAGCTTATTTTACGTATGTGTCAAAAAAAAAAAAAAAAAAAAGTTGTTTGTCGAATACCCAAACAGGATTTTAATATACAGTATTGTGCTACATCTCAGGCTATTAGTATTTTCACCAACACACAAAAAAAAAAATATTTTAAAAGCCAGTTATTTCTACCTTTGCAATAGGGAAGCCAGTAGAAAATATCAGTATAATTTCCAGGGTAGACTCTGTTTCCAAACAATGCAATGTGAGGATGTGAGAATTGGTATTGCACAAGGAGTCTGACAGCAAGCCAAGTGCTCCACACAGAGATCTGATTGTAATCTTCATCCAGTAACATGAAGAAATAGAACCCAAAACTGAGACTAAATCCAGAAAGAAGACTGTGGCAACGTGTTCTTTCAAGGGGGGGACACTTTAAGAAAACCAACCTCCAAAGCTAGTACTGTGAAAAGTTTTGTGGGCACACTGTTGTAAAAAAAAAAGCAAAAAAAAAAAAACCTGGATACAGTGAAGATGCTTTCAAAAATATGTCATGAAGAGATTTTATCAATGTAACTTCGATTAACTAAATTAAATCAACATTTGGTGCAAGCACCTTTTTGCGTTTAAAGCAGCTTTGTCCAGGTAATACACTTGTGCATTGTTTTTTCAGGTTGATTTGTCAAGCTTTTTGGAGATGTTACCACAAGTTCTTCTGGATTGAAATCTGTCTCAGTTGGTTGTGTTTCTTCATATTCAATTCCAGACAGACTTGACTCATGATTGAGATCAGATCTCTGTGTGGAGCAATGGCTGCTGTCAGACACCTTGTGGAAACAAAAATCTCATTGGATAAGGTGCATGATTATTAGTACCTGGAAATGTAAAAATCATATTACCTACTGACTGGTTAGCACAGGATAAACTCCTTCAGGATGATACAAATCCTGATCAACATGTCAGCGTTTATTCTGTGATAACAAACTGACCGTGGGTGATGTACAGTATCACTTATATAAAATAAATATAATGTAGTAGTGGCATGACGTGTTGCTTGTCAAAGTAAAAACACACAAGAGACAGAGACATTGATCATGTGATGCTGGATGACTGTGAGCTGAAGCTAGAATCTGCACTGATTTTACCAGCATTTTCTACCAGCATTTTCCAACAATCTGACCAAATCTATTTTCAATCTGTAATGATTCACTTTTACTGATGTAATTAAAAAAAGGTATTGTTTTATAAAAGCGCACTGTGACAGTGATGCTTTGGTTCTCTTTACTCCTTTGTGTTAAACATTTTATTTAACTTTTCATTATGTCCCCAAACCCTTTTGTGACAATAAAGCTTGAACAATTTCATAATCTCCTTTAACAAATATGATTGAAAGTATATATTTTTTTCTACTTATCCAAGTTAATTGAAGATCTCTTTAATATCACAGTGGGTTACTCACCTCAGTTCACAGTTTGAGTCTCGGTAGCACATCAGTGAGCTGCTGCTTTGAGTCTCCAATCGTATTGTTAATATCTCTCAGATCAAGCTCTTTTAGAAAACTGCAGTGCTTTTGTGTTTGTCAAGACTGAGTTAAAGAACGAAAACATCTGTAATGCCACAGTAGATTAGACTAGAAAGAGACAAACAGAGGAAGAGAGATCATCTAACAAATACAAACAAAAAATTAAGGTGAAGAATTTTCAGAACTCACATTCATCATGAGATATTGACTATACAGTGTTTTGATTTAAACGTGTTGAAGTTATTTTAATCATTTTGATTCTTGTATGTGAAATGATACACTGACCCTAATCTCCTCAGTTTACAGCGGTGAATCCTTCAGTACATCACATAAGTGACTCACTCCTGTGTTTTTTATTTCATTAACAGCCTGAGGTCCAGTTCTCTATCAGGTGTGATGGGTTTGATTTCAGAGCTGAATCAGGATGACGAGGAACTGTTTCTCTGTAATCTTGCAATCACGCAGACTTAAGACAGAAAGAGGACACAGAACAAATGACTCAGATAGCATCATGAGCCCATAATGCTATACAGCCACTAATAAACCAGCAAAATCATGGAAACTTAATGATATGAAAATAAACCAAGACACGAGTATTTGAAGATACTAGTTACAACTCCAAGTCTGGATTTGTCCTAATTTTTTAACAAGTTCATTTTTATTAATGTAGATAATAGACGGATTAATGTACACGCAATAGAAAAAATGAACACTAAAGAATGTCTAAATATCATATATTTAATGCAAAAAATCCTTACTATATTAAATAATTATTTATGTTATTTTAGAGTGTATAATCTCTAAATACAGATTTTTGAATGAAGAAGATTCTGGTCATTAGGTCCCAGTATAAATGTGGATGCTGCTAGAGTAATGGACTGTCATTTGTGGACACTGTGATTTTTATTCTGTTTTCACTTCTGTCTTGTTCACACGCAAAGATTTGTCAGCCAACAAAAGATTTAAACAAGTTTAATGATCTCCTCTTTCAATACATCATACAACGCATTTTAGATAATAGTATTGCGGATTGCTTCTTTCAAATAGAAGGAAAAACAGAAGAGCAGTTGTTCAGTTGAGCAACTAGAAACTGCACACGTGACTTGAGTCCGGTGTTGTCTTAAAATAAACTACCTGGACAGTAAACATTAATCACACTGTAACTGCTGTACAAGTAAATGGTACTAACTCTAGTTTTTAGCCAGTTTGCATGAGTGGGTTCATTAGTAGATCACTGAGGTTTTCAAATCCAGAGTCTCCTAGTTTATTCAGACTCAGGTCCAGCTCTTCTCACAGATGTGATGGGGTTTGATTTCAGAGCTGAAGTGCACGAGCAGAACGATAAACCTTTATCTGTCATATACCACATCCTCTTAACCTTCGAGTGGCAGATAGAGGGAGAGCAGGAAAGAAGAAAAAGAAGAAAAAAAAAGTAACATAATTTTCATAGACAAATAAATCAGAGGGAAAAATATCATCATGTTTATTTTCACCAGATGAGGGATCGTTAATTTCAGTTATTTTTCCCTAACCAACAAGCAAAGCTTGTTTAATTTACTCAGTTAACCCATCAAAACAACAAGCATAATCACATCAAACAAACAAGGATAAATCATCATCACAGCACACCACCTGCAGCGCTTCTGTGAACAGAGAGCAAATAGAATAAAATCATATATGACAAAAAGGAATAACATATTGCATACTCAACATATTTTACTTAAGGGTAGTTTCCACAGCAAAACGTTAAAATGTTGGGTAACACTTTATTTGGATAGTCCACATTAGACATTCTACTAACAGTAAGTAACTTTGCCAAGCTACAATGTCAACTAGCATTGACTGTCTAGGAAAGTATGAAAATCGTCAGAGATAGTCCATCGGCCCATCAGTGATTCACAACTGTAAAGCCTTATGAAGCTGACGAGAATACTTTTACACACGGGAAAGAAGACAAAACGAATATCCACTAAAAAACAAAGATAATGAACGTTAGGCAACAATTCCTCTCCTCTGTGTCTCTCCAAATCAGTTTAGTGCCATTTTGATGGCAAATTTCTGTAGCAGTATGCAGGCGGTGGTGATGCTGACTTCTGTCTGTGTGCAGCCGTGCGAACTGTGCTGATGTCGCAGACACAGTTGTCTTTCAAAACCTAAGCGTAAATACACGTGTAAAAAACCCTCTATCCGTTCCGCTGATTGAACTGGTCAGAAACTGCCAAAATGGTGAAACGTGATTTGGAAAGAAGTATTATCATCGCTTCATGACGTTACGCTTTGAATCACTGAAGGTAAACTTAAGTTGGTAACTACCATTTTTTGGCAGTCTCAGCCTAAACCGTTTCTCATGCCCCCAAAATATCTGAAATCTGTGGTTCCACGAAGACGAATCAAAGTTGACGCTTTTACATGGTTTTGGAGAGACGACATGGGGGTAGGTTATGACGTTAACTGACAAAACATTACCATTTTGGCGATGGAGTATCCCTTTAATTAACAATGGAGGCCCTTAATAAAAAATAAAAAAACAAATCTGTAATCACAAAATTAATATATAAGTTTTGGCTAATTTTTTGAGTACTGACCTCACGCAACCACAAACAAGTTTGAACATGGAAAACTGAGATGACAGGAAGCACATCCCATTCTGTCGTCTTTATTTTTATAAAAGCACAATGTCCTAATTTTTGTGTTGTTCTGTTGTGATTTGGACACCAATAAAAGTAACCCCTTTATAGTTTAAAAATGATGACCTTGCCTCTTTATCTGTAGGACGTATAAAACTGCCGGATATTTAAGTTGTTTTTGCTGTTATATAAAAAAAAAAAAAGTGATCGTGCTGTGTGAGCTCATGTACACACACAAGCATATCAGCTTTCGGACCTGTTCCTATGACAGCAACTCTGGGATGAGCTTTGAAGGACCAACCAATCCAAGATCAAGTGAAATTGTCAACAATCAAATCCCCAGCTAACTGAGTTAGCGAAGAACGGGCCCCTAGTGTTCTAATTTAAAACTGTTGAAGTGATTTTAATCATTTTGATTCTTTTATGTTAATGTTTTCTGACCTCAATCTCTCCAGTTTACAGTGTGGTGGAATCCTTCAGTATGTCACATAAGTGATTCACTCCAGCGTTTTTTATTTCATTCCCACTGAGGTTCAGCTCTCTCAGGTGTGATGGGTTTGGATTTCAGAGCTGAAGTCAGGATGAGACACTGTTTCTCTGTAATACTGCATCTCCACAGACTGAAGACAGAAAGAAAAAAAGACAATGACTCAAATCCCAATGCATCATAAGTAAATGCTACACTGTAAAAAATCAAACTGAACTGAATTTTCTCAACTTATTGTTGTATAAACTGAATACAATAAGAAAACTCAAAAAATGTCCAAAAAGCCGGTTCAGGACATGGTTCAGGATTCCCATTGTTGCCCCCAGTCAACAAATAAGTGAATTTTTACCAATGTAAATGAATATATAAACTCAATATAGAAAAGAAAATGAAAAAAAAAAAAAATTTAAATGGTTTATATTTACATTTTTTAATGCAAGAAAATCATCAAATTAATCAAATCAAATCATTTTTAAGCCATTTTAGAGTGTCGTTTTTATGAAACTCTAAATATAGTCTACAAATATAATAAATATACTTTTTGCTTAATTAAAAAAATAGTGGAAAGTACTATTAGTCCAGTATAAATCTACAATAACTGTCAGAATAATCTACTGTCATTTGTTAGACTTTTTTTTTTTTTTTACTGTTGTCACTTTTGTTTAGTTTTCACAGCAATGATGTCAGACTTCATTAAGTTTTAGCTGTTTTCTACAGATACACATACAAACATAGTATTTTCTGAATATTTCTTCAATGGAGAAGAAATGGCCAGGAAATGCAGCGCAAGAAATGATGTTACATGAGTCCCAAAGTCTTAAACTAAAAAGTTTAATCACACTGTAACTGCTGGACAGTATAATGATACTAACTTTAGGTTTTCCAGATTGCATTGTGGGTACTTCAGTAGATCACTGAGGTTTTTTCACTCCAGAGTCTCCTAGTTCATTCTGGTTCAGGTCCAGTTCTCTCAGATGTGATGGGTTTGATTTCAGAGCTGAAGTCAGGATGAAACACTGTTTCTCAGTAATCTTGCAATAAACAGACTGAAGACAGAAATAGAAAGAACAATGACCATTAAAAAATAAATTAATAAATAAATAAACCTTTGATTTCACTTTTGCTCAATCCTCCCTTTTTCTACCTTGTACTAACCTGAATGATGTAATATTGTAAAACGAGCGCTTCCTGTGTTTATTTGCCTCTTTATGATGAATAGCTTCTTGTATTCCTAAATTGTAAGTTGCTTTGGATAAAAGCATTGCTGTATGAATAAATTTAAATGAAATATAGATCTGACATTTATCTTATTGACAGAGCTACAGTAGGTTTAAATCATTGTGATAATGATCCGTACAGAAATGCAATATGATTTGTTCATTCTAACGTCTTGACTCTCTCATTGTGTTTAATGTGGACACTCAGAAGCATATGTTGACATAATGAGTGGTGTTTACGACATGAGCTCTGTTAATAAAAATTATCATTAGTTTCACATGTGGCGGTTTAATGTCATATATTATGATACACAAACAACCTTAGGCATACAGGTGCATCTCTATAAATTAGAATGTCATGGAAAAGTTCATTTCAGTAATTTCAACTCAAATTGTGAAACGCTTGTATTAAATAAATTCCAATGCACTTAGACTGAAGTAGTTTAAGTCTTTTGTTCTTTTAATTTTGATGATTTTGGCTCACATTTAACAAAACCCCCCCAATTCACTATCTCAAACAAATTAGAATACTTCATAAGACCAATAAAAAGAAAGAAAAAAAAAAAAAAAAAAAAAAAAAAAACAATTTTAGTGAATTGTTGGCCTTCTGGAAAGTATGTTCATTTACTGTACATGTACTCAATACTTGGTAGAGGCCCCTTTTGCTTTTAAGTACTGCCTCAATTCGGCATGGCATGGAGGTGATCAGTTTTGTGGCACTGCTGAGGTGGTATGGAAGCCCAGGTTTCTTTGGCAGTGGCCTTTTTAGCTCATCTGCATTTTTTTGGTCTCTTGTTTCTCATTTTCCTCTTGACAATACCCCATAGATTCTCTATGGGGGTTCAGGTCTGGTGAGTTTGCTGGCCAGTCAAGCACACCAATACCATGGTCATTTAACCAACTTTGGGTACTTTGGCAGTGTGGGCAGGTGCCAAATCCTGCTGGAAAATGAAATCAGCATCTTCAAAAAGCTGGTCATCAGAAAGAAGCATGAAGTGCTCCAAAATTCTTGGTAAAGTGGGTGCAGTGACTTTGGTTTTCAAAAAACACAATGGCCAACACCAGCAGATGACATTGCACCCCAAAATCATCACAGACTGTCGAAACTTAACACTGGACTTCAAGCAACTTTGGCTATGAGCTTCTCCACCCTTCCTACCAGACTCTAGGACCTTGGTTTCCAAATGAAATACAAAACTTGCTCTCATCTGAAAAGAGGACTTTGGACCACTGGCGAATAGTTCAGTTCTTCTTCTCCTTAGCCAAGGTAAGATGCCTCTGACGTTGTCTGTGGTTCAGGAGTGACTTAACAAGAGGAACACGACAACTGAAGCCAAATTCCTTGACACGTCTGTGTGTGGTGGCTCTTGATGCCTTGACCCCCAGCCGCCTCAGTCCGTTCCTTGTGAAGTTCACTCAAATCTCTGGAATCAATTTTGCTTGACAATCCATCATAATGCTGCGGTTCTCTCGGTTGTGTGTTGTGCATCTTTTTCTTCCACACTTTTTTAAATCCACTCAACTTTCTGTAAACATGCTTGGATACAGCACTCTGTGAAACAGCCAGCTTATTTGGCAATGAATGTTTTGTGGCTTACCCTCCTTATGAAGGGTGTCAATGATTGTCTTCTGGACAACTGTCAGATCACCGGTCTTCCCCATGATTGTGTAGCCTAATGAACCAAACAGAGAGACCATTTTGAAGGCTCAGGAAACCTTTGCAGGTGTTTTTGGGTTGATTAGCTGATTGGCATGTCACCATATTCTAATTTGTTGAGATGTTGTGGACGTTTTTGTTAAATGTTCAAAATATCATTACAATTAAAAGGAACCAAAGACTTAAACTACTTCAGTATGTGTGCAACTGAATTTATTTAATACATGAGTTTCACAATTTGAGTTGAATTACTGAAATAACATGCATGAACTTTTCCACGACGTTCTAATTTATTGAGATGCAACTGTATAGTCAGTCATATAGTCTGTAGTTCCCATAATCTGTCTGTAATTTTTGTTTACTAGTTTTGTGGGCTGGAAACTGTTGTTTATTGTCTTTCTTTCTTTCTTGCTTTCTTTCTTTCTTTCTTCTTCTTGGATCTTTTCTTTCACTATACCTATTTTGGTAACACTTTAGTATAGGGACAAATTCTCACTGTTAACTAGTTGCTTGTACATATTGGCTGTTTATTAGTAATTCTTATAAAGCCACATTGTCTGCATGATCACATTCTTCACCCCTAATCCTCGCAATACCTAAACTGTACAACCTTACTAACTATTAAAAAGTGACAAAATTAGGAATTTATTGATGCAAAGGTCATAGTTAATGTTTTGTTAAATAGTAAGAATTGAACCTTAAAAAAAAGTGTAACCCTATATTTTATGACATTTGCATTTACATGTAGTCATTTAGCAGACACTTTTATCCAAAGTGACATACAAATGAGGACAATGGAAGCAATCAAAAAGTAAACTAAAGAGCAAGTAACAAGGATCTCAGTTAGCTAATGCAGTACACGTAGCAAGTTTTTTTTTATAATATAATGAAAAAAAAGATAGAAAAAGAATAACAGCAAGCTAGTGTTAGAGGTCCTTTTTGCTTTTGTTAATTGTATAATAAATAAAAAGAAAACAAAGAATACAAAAAGATTAGAAAAGCTAGTGTAAGGTTTTTTTTTTTTTTTTTAAGGAAAACAGTAAGCAGTAAATGAATAGAGTCCAAGTCTAAAAGGGACGTAGAAGAAGAAGAAGAAGAAGAAAGAAGAAGAAGAAACACCACCACAGAAGTCAAGGGTCAAGAGCCTAACTAAAGCAACACAATGATTTCTAACATGGTTACTTCAAATGAAACAATAAATCAAGATCTAAACCTTAGTTATTTCTCAATAAGATCTTCTGTAGATGTCTGACAGAAATAAAGTCAGTCTGGTTATGAATAAGTGGAGCTGGGGATGTTTCTGATGTTTCTCTTTTCTTCAGTGATTCTGTTTGTTAACAGCAGGTGTGCCATCACTAATGCACAATCATCACTCAATTAATCACTTAATTACTTAACAGCAATGTATATCTTCTTTTAGTGAAACTCAACTGAAATAAGTTCAGTGTACTCATAACTATAGTTTTGAAACTTAAATGGTTTAAGGGAATCTGTTTCCTCAAAACGGTTTAAGTTACCCTAACTTGTTGGTTTTTACAGAGCAGAGGTAGAGGGTCAAATAAAGCTAGAAGAGATGTGTTTTTTTTAGCAGCGATTCTTGAAGATGGCTAAGGACTCAGCTCAGATTGGAGTTGGACAGGTCATTCCACCAGGATGGAACATTTAAATTAAAAGTCTGTGAAAGTGATTTTGTGCCTCTTGTGATGGCACGATCAAGCGACATTCACTTGCAGAACGCAAGCTTTAGAGGCACATAAAGTCTGGATTAATGAATTTAGGTAAAGGAGTGCAGAGGCAAACATGTAGTCAATCATTACATTGTTTCAAATGCTCCCACTTGTGGGACGCTTGGTGCTCTTTTTTGTTGTTGTCCCTTGTTCTCTATCAATTTTTTATTAATCATCATAAATTATATACAATTTTGAAAAAGCTTAGAAGCCCAGGGATTCATCCTGTGTCGGACATTGTGTTACCATGGAAAAGTACTTTAAAAACGTATGATGGTCTCCTCCCCCTTATTGGGCGGTGTCAAGTGTCACATTAAAAAATATATTACGGTCTTATATTTTAGGTCTTTAGAGAATTCAAAACTGTTTTTATAATCTTGGCACAAAAAAAAAAAACATCATTGGAAACAGGGGGGGGAAGATCTGAGTCTCAGGATTCCATGTTAGGTGGTTTAATATTGACAGAGAAATCTAGACATTAGTGACAGAAAATTTAATTTAATAAAATCAAGAATAAAAAAAACAAAATACAGTTTGGGATGGCACCCATTGGTTATTTGTAGTTATGATGCCCCTAAATAAAACCTCACCAGGAACCTCCTTTTTTTTTTATAACAACTTCAAATTTGGAACATACTTATTTACACATAAGGCTGTGATTTTATACCAGTTTTAAGAGTAAAACCTATGTAAAATAATTTATAATAATAAAATTAAATTAAATTAATATAGCAAATTTTATTTAGAGTACATTTAAACTTCTATAACCATTTTTTAAAACTTAAATTTTTTTAAAAGAAAAAAAAAAAACGTTTGGCAATAATCTTGCAGATTTTCTTCTTTAAAAAGTTGATCAACCAGACCCCCCAAGTCTATTTTCCAAATTGTTCATAAAATACAAACAACACTTTAAAGTTTGGAAAGTGCACTTTTTCATGGGCCTATTTTAAAAAAAACAAGGGGGTGACAGTTTAAAAGGGTTACAATGCAATTATTTACTAGTTTAGATAAATTATGACCAATGACAAAGGCAAGAAGATGCACTGCTACTAATGTAACTTGGGTCCAGTTGTCTTTAAAAAAACAGTATAAACTTTAATCTCTCTGTAACTGTTTGTACAGTATAATGTTACTAACTGTAGCTTCTCCAGCTTGACATTGTGGGTTCATCAGTAGATCACTGAGGTTTTTCAAATTCCAAGAGTCTCCTAGTTGATTTCCACTCAGGTTTGTCAGTTCTCTCAGGTGTGATGGGTTTGATTTTCAGAGCTTGAAGTCAGGATGTGGAGACACTGTTTCTCTGTAATACTGCAATCCCACAGGGGGACCTGAAGACAGAAAGGAAAAATACAACAACTCAGATTCTATGATGACCGCCTTATTAAAGAACGAAAAAAACAGCAGGCATTTTTGTTTCCAATAGCCGGTTTTGATCCACAAACATAGTTCTGTATGCTGGTAGGTAGTTCCTTTATTTTTTTCCTCGCACTTTTAAACTATTTATGTAATGCCTCTATTTCGTTATTATTTGATAAATGGCTGATTTGTGCAGATGTAAACAATCAGTACATTGCATCAAATTCTTGGAAATGAAAAAAAAAAGAACAATTACTTGCAAGATTTAAAAAAAAAAAACAGTGCACACATCAGTGCACTGCTATAAACAATGTAACATAATTTAAAATAAATAAACATTAATTGTACTTCAGTTTTTCCAGCTTGCATTGTGGCGTTCATCAGTAGATCACTGAGGTTTTTTCACTCCGGAGTCTCCTAGTTTATTTACAGGTCAGATCCAGTTCTCCCAGGTGTGATGGGTTTGATTTCAGAGCTGAAGTCAGGATTTAACCCTGTTTCTTCTGTATACTGCATTCACGCAGACTAAAGACAGAAAAAGAGAAAAGACAATGGCTCAGATCTAACAATTAACTAATGTATCTTGCATCATTCAGACTATTTGCAGTCTTTTTGGCTGACAAATGGGTGCTGGTAACATGGAGAAAAAGACTACTACCACAATGTTCATTTAAATATACTACCAACTACACAAGGGTTACAAAAGGTATGCAAAATGTTGAAAAATCCAGCAAAACTTGCCAATTAAGATCTTTTTATCCAAAATAGTACCAAATTTGTTCACAGTGGGTAAATGTGTTTATGTATGTTTGTTCTCGACACACCACACTGTCAAAATCATAAAACCGTTATGAGGTTTCATTTGTTAACATTAAACATTAGTTAAAAAAGAACTAACTATACCATTTAATAATCTTAAAAGTAATGTCTCAACATTTACTAATACATGTTTTTACATTCAAAAGTTTTTAGTTAACATTAGTTAATCCACTGTGAACTGACATGAACACTGGAATAATTGTATAAACTAACATTAGCAGATTAATAAAAATGTCAGAACCTGTATTGTTTTTCATAGCTAATGTGAAATGAAATTGTTACTGGTCTAATTACTATTGTCATAAATCACTTTTAGTCTCACAGATCAAATGTTCAAAACATACTGTAGACTAAATATATATACAATGTCATTGACAAAGAGAGTTTGCTTATTAATAAGGTTCTGCTTTGGGCACGTTTTCATTTTAGGAATAAAAAAAAATATTTTCTTAAAACTGAAGACATTCAAACAAAAACCAAGTTTTGGCAAATGGCATTTCATTTTGCATTAGTGGCTGCAACCGAGTAGGAAATTCAAGCCAGATAATGATCACTGAATTATTAAAATGCCCCGTTTTTCAGTTTTTACAAGTTACAGTACAGGTTGCATCTCAATAAATTAGAATACTGTGGAAAAGTTTCATTTATTTCAGTTAATTCAACCTCAATTGTGAAACTCATGTATAAAATAAATTCAATGCACACAGACTGAAGTTAGTTTAAGTCTTTGGTTCTTTTAATTGTGATGATTTTGGATCACACTTTACAAAAAAAAACCCACAATTCACTATCTCAACATTATTAGGTGGGATATGGGTGACATGGCCAATCAGCTTAATCAACCTTAAAACTTAAAACACCTGCAAAGGTCTCCTGAGCCTTCAAAAAACAAAATGGGTCTCTCCAGTTTGGGGTCACTAGGCCGTACACAATCCACGGGGAAAGACCGGTGATCTGACAGTTGTCCAGAAGACAATCATTGACACCCTTCATAAGGACAGTAAGCCACAAACATTCATTTGCCAAAGAAGCTGGCTGTTCAGAGAGTGCTGTATCCAAGCTGTTAACAGAAAGTTGAGTGGAAGGGAAAAAGTGTGGAAGAAAAAGTTGCACAACCAACCCAGGAGAAACCGCAGCCTTATGAGGATTGTCAAGCAAAAATCGATTCAAGAATTTGAGTTGAACTTCGGAAGGCAATGGACTGAGGCTGGGGTCAAGGCATCAAGAGCCACCACACACAGACATGTCAAGGAATTTGGCTTCAGTTGGTGTTTTTCCTCTTGTTAATGTCACTCCTGAACCACAGACAAACGTCAGAGGCATCTTACCTTGGCTAAGGAGAGAAGAAGAAAAACTGGACTCTTGCCCAGTGGCCCAAAGTCCTCTTTTCAGATGAGAGCAAGTTTTGTATTTCATTATGAAAACCAAGGTCCTAGAGTCTGGGGGGGAAGGTGGAGAAGCTCATAACCCAGTTGCTTGAAGTCCAGTGTTAAGTTTCCACAGTCTGTGATGATTTGGGGTGCAATGGTCATCTGCTGGTGTTGGTCCATTGTGTTTTTTTGAAAACCAAAGTCACTGCTTCCTGTTTAAACCAATAAATCTTTGGAGCACATTCATGCTTCCTTTCTGCTGACCAGCTTTTTGAAGAAGCTGATTTCATTTTCCAGGAGGATTTGGCACCTGCCCCCACACTGCCAAAAGCACCAAAAAGTTGGTTAAATGACCATGGTGTTGGTGTGCTTGACTGGGCCAGCAAACTCACCAGGGACCTGAAACCCCATAGAGGAATCTATGGTGGCGTATTGTCAAGAGGAAAATGAGAAAACGAGAGCAAGAGACCAAAAATGCAGATGAACTGAAGGCCACTGTCAAAGAAACTTGGGCTTCCCATACCACCTCAGTAGTGCCACAAAAACAAAAAAAAAAAAAACTGATCACCTCCATGCCACTGGCCGAATTGAGGGAGTAAATTAAAGCACAAAAGGAGCCCCCTCCAAGTATTGAGTACATGTACCAGTAACAATTTTTTTTTTTAATAATTAATTATTATTATAAAGTACTCAAAAATTATTATATTATTATTTTATTGGTCTTATGAAGTATTCTAATTTGTTGAGATAGTGAATTGGTGGGTTTTTGTGAAATGTGAGCCCCAATTATCACAATTAAAAAGAACGAAAGATTTTAATAAACTACTTACTTCAGTCTGAGTGCACTAAAATTTATTTAATACACCAAGTTTCATAATTTGAGTTGATTTTGAGTTATTACTGAAATAAAATTAACTTTTTCCACGACATTCTAATTTACTGAGATGCCACCTGTATATGATGCAACAAAATTAGACATTTGTGAAACACAAACATTAAATAAAAATCATTCTGTTTTGAATAGTTATTCTGTTTAAAAAAATAAAAAATAAAAAAAAAAACAGTAAAAAAAAATTAAGGTATATTTTGACATTGAGCAGGTCTTATGTTAAAAAAGAAAGATCAATATATGCACACTTATCTTTTAATTTTTTACACATGGAGAATTAACCAGTGAAAGTGTTTTATTTTTATTATTATTATTTTCTTCTTTTAAAATCAGCAATACAATTTCCTATATATCTCGGTGTTTGGAAACAATAAATATACTTCTTTCACAATTCTACTAAAAATACTGACTACTTAATTATAAAGAAAAAATAAAAATAAATAAATAAATATCCTTTATGTATAATTTTTGTTTCCAGTGGTGATGTTGCTGTTCTGAAATGAGAAGGCAAAGTCCTCAAAGTTTTTTTTTTTTTTTTTTATTAAAAATGTAAACTATCATGTCCCAGTCACAATTTCTTGGTTAAATAAACATTTATTTACACTATCAAAAGACAAAGAATATCAACAAAATATCTATATTTTATTTATTAATCCAAGTTATGGATCTCATTAAGTTTTTAAGTGTTTTTAAAAAAGCATTTTAACATGTATTCCAAAATAATAAGCTCCAGTAACAAATTAAAAACAATAGATTTATTTGTGAAATTATGTTCAGCTAGTGTTTTAAAATTAGTGGTTTGTTTTGTTAAGCTCTGAACTATTTTTGAATTTTCGAATCATCAGGTCATCAAAGTTCTGTGTAAATATTGGTCACAGACACTGAGATTTACTTTAAACTTCAAAACTGATTACTGAAAAATAACATATGTTTTCAGGTTGTTACCGTCTTATTTTGAAGTAACAAAGTGGTGATATGCAGGGCAGGGACTTAGGGGGCCGGGGCACCACCGGACTTGAGGTTATATTTGGAGCCCTAATACCTAAGATGACAAGTGCCCTCAAATAGAACATCATTATGGAGTAACAAATACACAAACATATGCTTGAGGTTCATAATTAGTAAAATATAATATGCAGCATGTCTAAGCTATAGTCAAAGTTTAATGTTAATATTAAATATTCAATATAATAAACAGGATTGGTTCTCTCAGTTGAGAGATCAAAACCCTTAAAATCACTGAGAACAAAAAGCCCAGAGATGTTGGCTTATTAGTAATTATGAAAGTTACTGTCATATCTGTGTCCTCTCCATGTCAGGTTCTTAAATTAATTAATTCAGTTGAATAAAAAGACATTCTGGCTATTAACAATCAAATTAAATCACTGTCAAGAAAATTAATAGATGTGCATAAAATGTTAAGTTAAAATATAACATTTTATTTTGAAATATTAAATGGTTGCAAAATGAAATAAGCTACTTTAAATATGAAACTTCAACCGCCAGTAGGTGGCAGCAAGTGACTGTCTTAAAGTGTCACAAACCACGATGGAGGCAGAGGGTTTAGTGGAAGTAAACAGTTTATTTTACAAGTGGTAAAGTGACAATGATATGATGACTGGAAATCCCAGAGCTCTAGAGAGTTGAACAGGGGAAGACATCAATGGGAGATCAGGGGAGATTGTCCATGGGGATCTAAGGGCATAAGAATGAACAGGTTAGTGAAAAAGTGGTCGGACACCAGTTCAGGTTAGTGAACAGTAGACCAGACACCAGAGTACTGGCTTTGAAGGTGTCTTTATCCTGGTGAGTGATTGCTGGGTGCAGGTGCAGGTGATTAGTACTCCGGTGATTGGGATCGTGCTTGATAAGAGTCAGGTGTGAGTGATGATTGGGGTGGCTGTGATGGAGAGTTCCTGACATTACCCCCTCCTCCAGGGGCGGGCTACTGACTTGACGACGAGGGCAACCACAGCCTCTGGGTGCGGTACGATCAGGATGTTGTCGATGGAACTCTTCAAGAAGCATGGGGTCTAGAATGTCATCCTGGGCCACCCAGGAACGTTCCTCTGGGTATTTCAGCAGAGCACCCAGTCGATATTCCAACCGGGGCACCCCCGTCGCCGCAAGTTCAGGATTTTCCTTCACCTGGTAGATGGGATGGTTGTTCTAGGATTTCCGGAGGAGGGGGTTCATGAGGTTCCAGGACATCTGCAGTGGAGGGAGAGAAGGGTTGGAGTAGTGAAACGAGGGGTGAATGCAGTACCTGAGAGGTAAGTGGAGCCTGTAGGTGACCCCATTGATCTGCCTCTTGACCATGAACGGACCAATGTATCACTGAATCACTTACCTACACTCATAACCCATACTCATATCCATACTTTATACCCATGACTTTAAAACCTGAGTGGCGGCACGTCAAACATCTGCAAAGGCCTTGTGTCTCCATATGGATGTGAGCATAATCCCATGCTCTTGCTCTGAACCAGTAGTCCACAGCTGGAACATCTGAAGGTTCACCTGTCCAGGGGAACAAAGAGCTGGTAGCAGAGCATGCACTGGAAGGGGGTGAGGCTGGTGGTACCTTGTCGAAAGGAGTTCTGTGCATACTCGGCCCAGGGAAGGAAATGGTTCCAGCTGTGCTGGCCTTCCTGGCAGTATGCCCGGAGGTACCGTCCGAGTTCTTGTATCTTCCGCTCAGTCTGGCCGTTAGCCTGCGGATGGTACCCAGAGGATAAGTTTACTGTCACCCCTAAGAGATGGAAGACTTTCCATTTCCTGGAGATGAATTGTGGACCCCGGTCTGACACAATATCTTCAGGTAGGCCGAAGTGGCGGAAGACATGGTGGAATAGATGTTCTGCAGTTTCCAGGGCAGTTGGTAATCCTGGCAGGGGAATTAATTTAAAGGCTTTAGAGAATCCATCCACAACTACTAAGATGCATGTGTTACCTTCAGAGTTGGGCAGGTCAGTGACAGTCAATTCCCAGATGGGACCAACGCCTTCGAGGAACAGGTAAGGGTATGAGCTTGCCTGCCGGGAGCTGACGTGGAGTGGAGGACATGGCACAGACTGAGCAACTGCGGAAGTACCTGATGACATCCCGGGACATACAGGGCCACCAGTACCGAGCTTGGAGGAAAGAGAGGGTCTGTTGGCTGTCTGGATGTCCAGAGCCCGGTATAACTGTGAACTGAGCCCAGAAGGGATTACCCACTGGGACCGGGGAACATAAATACTCCCCTCTGGGCCTACCAGCGGAGCAGGTTCGTGTTGGGTAGCGGCTCTGATGTTCTCCGTCCGTGCTCCACATGATGGGGCTGACAATCATAGCTGGAGGGAGTATAGGTTCGGGGTCCGAAAGAGTGTCCAGGGAATGCAAACGAGAAAGAGCATGGTGAAATTGAATCTGGTGAAGAACAGGGCCCAACGGGCTTGCCGGGGATTCAGTCTACGGGCTTAACAGAGATATTGCAGATTTTTATGATCAGTGATTACCGTAAAGGGGTGGTAAGCTCCCTCCAGCTAATGTCTCCATTCTTCTAGAGTGAGCTTGATCGCTAACAGCTCCCTGTTCCCAAATGTCGTAATTCTGCTCCACTGGGGTCATTTTCCTGGAATAGTAAGCGCAAGGCTGGAGGGTGTGGAGGCTCACACGAACTGCTGGGATAGCATGGCTCCGACGCCGGTGGTGGTGTCAACTTCTACCACAAACGGGAACTCAGGATTTGGGTGGCGAAGGATGGGAGCCATGCTAAAGGCGTTCTTCAGGGCTTGAAATGCTTCGTGGGCGGTGGAAGTTCAGGACAGGGACTTGGGCTTACCTCTAAGGAGAGAGGTCAATGGTGCAGCAAGTAGACTGAAGTATTGAATAATGCGTCAATAGAATTTAGCAAATCCTAAGAACCTCTGGTGTTCCTTCACAGATTGTGGAATGGGCCACTCCGTAATAGCAGATACCTTGTAGGTCCGGTCTTCTGTCACAAACCACGATGGAGGCAGAGGGTTTTTCGTGCAAGTGAACAGTTATTTACAACTGGTAAAGGGACAAATGATATGATGACTGGAAATCCCAGAGCTCTGGAGAGTTAAACAGGGGAAGACATCAATGGGAGATTGTCCATGGGGATCTAAGGGCATAAGAATGAAAAAGGCTAGTGAAAAAATGGTCGGGAAACCAGTACAGGGTAGTGAATGGTAGACCGGACACCGGAGTACTGAGGTGTCTTTTATCCTGGTGAGTGACTGCTGGGTGCAGGTGCAGTTGATCAGTACTCCAGTGTGATTGGGATCGTGCTTGATGCAAACAACCTTGTGTGTTTTGCAAACAACATACACTTTTTATTATCTTACATATAAGTGAGTGAAATCAATTGATTAATTTAAAAAGCTGATTCATTTAACTTTGCAAACACTTTCCTTATAGCCTGATTGAATCATTTTGCTGGTCCGTGTAACATTGAGGAACAAAACAAAAAACTGTTGTTCGGAGATGCAGCGGTTCTGCTATTTGTTCTATTTTCTTTCTGATGACAGAGCAAAACAGAATTTTGTGTCTGAAGTAACTCTGTAAGTTGTTGTTTGTTTAAAATGTACATTTTTGCGATCGTGCAGATATTCGAGAAAAAAAAACAGGACTGTTTGTTTGTGTGATAGTCTATATAATAGGCATAGCTAGCTAGCTATAAAAATTAATTATTAGTTAATTAATAATTAAATATTAAATTGCTATTTTTTTTTAAAATCAGTTTTGATGACATTTCTTCCCCACTGTGTGTAATGACATTAAGACAAGAGAGAGCACTCAAAGCATATCAGATGCTTGCATTATGTTAGTGGAACATTAATAATATAGTAATATAGAATCATCCTCTGTAAAGAACTGAGGTGTGAACATTTGAGAATTTATCTTTTTTTTTTTTTAAATGTGCGCTCTTTGGGGCTAAAGGCTTAATGGAGCTGTTTAAAAGTAGCCATGTGATAACAAACCAATCAGTGCAGATGCGATTCAATATGTGTGTCCTCTCTTTCTATGACCAAAGAGAATCATAAATACCAGTTTATTATGCTGTTTGTGGCCTCGAAGGTCGTAGTTGTAAGCTGTATGTCACAATACTGTGCCAGAAGGAAGAACACAGTCAAGAATAATTGAGAGAGTCCTTTTATTAATACAACACAGGGTAAATCCAACATGGAACACACTGGAGGAAGACACAACACGTTTCTGACTTGTAGTCAGTTTCCCTCAAAGACTGAAAGGACATGGGTATTAAAGACAGGCTAACGAGGGACTAAGGAGACACCCCTGGAACCTAATCAACACACCTGGGAACTAATCAACACAAGGAGGGACAGTCCCAGAAACGGGGTCACATAGAACATGGGAATTGGAACACACCACAGGGAAAACACAACATTATTAGTCCAGGGGGTGTGACATTACTCCCCTCTCCCAGAAGGTGCGACATCGCACCGTAGAAACAACAGGAGGGAGGCGTGAGGGAGGCCAGCAGACGAGACCACGGAGGAATGGAGCCAGGGAGGAGACTGGAGGGGCCCTGGAGCAGGAGGAGCCCAGCAGGACCCAGGCCACCAGCCATAACAATGGCCCAAGGTGGAAAAGCCGACAGTGGGAGGAGCCATGGAGGAGGAATAGTCCACCGAACTCCAGGGGGCCAACCAAAGGCTGCGGAGGCAGGTGGAGGAGGTGTTGCCGATGGCAGAGTCCAGGCAATCAGAGGCTGTAGGTGAGGAGGTGAGGGCGACTCTGACCATGGTGACGCTGGAGGAATGGCAGTCCTGCGTGAGATCTCCCACCGCAATGATAGTGGGCTAAGGGCAAGCAGAGGGGCTGAATGCGGGGTGGGGAGGGGCGGGCATTTGGAGGAGCAGAGCACTGGGAGGACACATTCCAGAAGCAGGCACTGAGAGGACACATTCCTAGGAGCAGTGCGTAATGAGCCTATAGGACACATTCTAGAGAGCAGGCACTGGAGGACACATTCTAGTGAGCAGGCAATGGAGGACACATTCTAGTAGCTGGCACTGGATAATTTGGAAGCCCCCTCAGGGCTCTGGACGAGGAAACCACGGATGAAGGAGGGCTGGATGGGGCCAGCGGAGATGACTGAGATAGGAGAGGGGGGCATTTCAACTTCCAGTTCCGATTCCCAGTCTATGAGATCTACTTCCCTCATTTTGTCCCTTTTGGCGAGTCATATCCGGCTCACCCTTAGCCGCGGTGCAGGGGTGGAGCTCCTGTCCCACGCTCACCCTGTTCGTGTCCTTCTCTCTGTGGCAATGGCTCGTCGGTCACGGCGGGCTCTGGCTGTCCGTCAGCAGTGGGCTGCGATCCTCAGCTCTGTCACTCTCTCTGGCGATGGCTCATCGGTCACGGCGGGCTCTGGCTGTCCGTCAGCCGTGGGCTCTGGCTCTCCATCAGGGGTGCGGGGGGCTCGGGGCATGCACTCCGCACATCGGGGAGATGGTGGGCTGGGCTCTGGGTCCGGAGTGGATCTGGCAGGATCCTCCATCAGGCAGACAGTGAGATGTGACCCCTCTCTTGCCAGAGTCCACTCCACGAATGTGGCGAATTCCTTCCTAGGACCATCTTTGGTCTCACAAATAATTGAGAGAGTTCTTTACTTAATCCAACACAGGAGCAAGAACTCACGTACTGACTTGTAGACCCAGCAAACACAGACTGAAAGGACACGGGTTTTAAGACAGCTAACGAGGGACTAAGGAGACACACCTGGAACTAATCAATCAAGGAGGGACAGAAACCGGGTCACACAGAACATGGGGATGGAACAACATGCAGGAAAAACACAACATTATGAGTTCCAGGGGTGTGACAACTGTAGCCCCGGCTGGCCCTTTTAGATCCTTGCGTGCGGAGTGAAAATGCGCTAATAATATTTCTGAACTCTTGACTCTACGAATGTCATCATAGGTCTAACGAACAAATCAAACAAACGTAAATGGGCCAAAGAGGCCGGGGCCCATGGGCTGCTGCCCCCATCAAAGTTCCACCGTTTCGTTACTTTTTTAGAAATACTCTTCCGCATTAAATGGCACTTACATTACAGTATATCAACATATCATCTTACGAGACTAATTTGTGAATGCTTAACAACGCACGAACACAGCTGATATCTGATATAACACAGTCATAAATCCAATCATATTCCGATGGAAAGCCGTTGCTTCCTCTTACGTGACTTTTTTCCCCATTCCATTCCCTCAGTTAACCCTAAACAACTCCCACGAACTCAAGACATTGTAGAAACACAATTAAGATATAATAGGACCTATGCAAGTCAGTATATTATTTTATTTTTGTTAAAAAAAGATATTTTAAAATAACAACCCCCCTAGGCTGTCCGTCATGCATAGCCTGCCTCAAAGAACAAAAATAACAGCAGAAGCAATGTCATGTCTTGTACTGTTTTATTGCTGCTCCGATTATTTCATCTGCAATATGCATAAAATGCAGTACACCTAAAAGATTACATTAAAATAAAATAATAATAATAATAATAATGATACACAATATTACAATGCGCAAACAGTACAAGTATATATATATATAGTACACAGTAACATTGTTTTACATTAACAAATTAAAAGCAAAACAGCTTCAAACGGATAACCACCTATTTTTGTTGGTAGGGCTGTACCTTGGTAATAATGTACATTTATCCTTTATTTAATAACCGGTTATTTAAATTAAGACCGTTTAAGTTTAGTCCATTAGTTGCATTTTTGTAAACAAATGAGACTTACATATAAGCAACAAACAGAACCACAAACAGTGATAATATTAAGTTTGCAGAGACTGTTCAGGAAGAAAATTTAACATTCACACAATATTATACACACAATGAAAAATTTTGGATTTGGGTGCTTGAATGAAGTCACGGTAATAAAAGTTAGAAAAATGCTGTAAACAGCAGATTTTTCAAACTACTAGTAAAAGAAGACAGGAATTGGGAGAGAGGTTTCTTCTTGACATCAATTTTTACTGGCACAAATCAAGAACAGATGAAAGTATAATAATGGGAACACTGAATGATCTTGGAGAGAGTTTTTACCAAGCTGACTGTCCTAACCAAACACAATTAGGTTTAAATTGAAAGAGCAGAATGACTGACAGCCGCAGTGAGAGAAAAAGAGTTCACAGTGAACTTTAATATAAGGACTAAATATTCATCTGTACCTCACATTAAGCTATGCAGATGGCTTTATAAGGACTTGGAATATAGTGCACCAAAGACTGGTATTGTGCTCCTAATACATTTATGCCTTTTTGTGTGCTTAACAGTAACAGAACCGTAAAGCACACCTATTTGGAATTTGGAATCGGCAAACATCTCTAGTTTAAAGCTGATTTCTCTACTTTTTCATTGCCTGATTTATCCTTATACATCGCATTATAGTGTCGTCTTGTGATGATGCTGAGAAAAAAAAAAAATAAAATAAAATGCGCAGACTCAAAGAAAATTAGGGACATTTTAGACTCAAAGAAATGAGCGGAAATTTTCATCCACTACCAGTAACATTACTAATAAAGAAAAGTAATGTAACATAAAAAACTAACACTAATTACTCACATCAGTGTGTTGTGAGTTGGACAGTGTTTATATAATTATATCTATTCCTGCAGCAGAACAGCGATTTGATATTATTCATCACACCGTTTGTCTCCTCCTAGTTCATGTTCACCAACAGAGTCCATCCCTCAGATTCAGTGTCCTCAGGAGTAAGGGTGTTACCTCACCTAAACCCCTAAGTTCCCAGTCAACATACTGGGACATGCTATCATTCTGCAGTAAGACTCAAAAACCTGCAGACAGGAAGAGAAGATGAAGCAACAATCAATTCATCCTGAATTCATTCATAGTCCTGAACTAAATGTCCATTGCATTGACAACACTCCAGATTAAACAGAGTAAAAAATAAAAAACAACAAAAAAAACTGAATGTTGTTGTAATCTGGAGCACTCACAGAACCTTCTGTACAGTGATGGAGTGAATCTGAGCTTTGATGGAAATTTACAAACTACAAAAACGACAGTGTGATTCAGAAACATAGTCCAAACAATTTGAAATAAATGCGTTATCTAAAAATATTTTCATGGGAAGGGCCCATAAAAAAAAAAAAAAAGGTTTCACATTAATTATACAAAGGTGTACCACACTCCAAGAATACAGCAGCACAACTAAACTGTGTTGACCATCATCCATATCAGATAACAGAACCCGCAGCAGAGCATCTGAGCCGAAATCATTCTGATGCAAACAAAATTTTCCATGATTATTGTACAGCTAAAAAACAAACAAAAATACACATTTATTTTATTTATTATTATTTTTCATCCACGTCTCACCTCAGCTGTCAGTCAGCTGACCAGTTCGGAATCCTGTAGTAAGTAAATCATTGAGCTACTGCTTCACTGCTGATTGTCCAGGATCATTTTCCTGTGAGATTCCGCAGTTATTCTATCAGGTCGTGAGGATGGATTTGATCTCAGAGCCGAAGCCAGAAAGAGCTTTATTAACCTTCATTCTTCAGTGATACTGCAAGTCTGAAATTCCTAGAACAGAAAAAGAAAAATTAACATTCAGCTCATTTCAATTTCAGTTATTCTAGGTATTACCTAATCGTCAATGTACAATCCTTAAGAGAAATCTTAAGTGAGTTTATACTTTGTTCCTTATAAAATATTATAAAACAAAAACGGGGAACTAAAAACTACTAAAAACTTGTTGGTAGAGCAAAACAACCTAGCAAACTGAATATCGAGGTCAAAACAAAAAAGAGAACTTTAAAAAAATTGTTCAGCTAAACAAATCAGTTCCCCCCCACGTTAGTATCCGCCCAGCTTTACAGGTCATTCTCACCAACTTTAACCTCATGATGCTCCTCATATGTGAGGTACCACTAATGGTTCAAAAGTGACCAAACACCTTTAAACGTATTTGTTTCTGTGTTCTGTCTTTCTGCTGTTAAAGGACAGGCACCACCAGCGGGCAATATGGCGGGAATATTTTGGAATTGTTTAGGTTTTTTGTGTTGCAATTATTAATTGATTTATTTATTTATTTTGTTCTAGACATTCTATAAAAAAGTATTCAAGGGAAAAAAAAGTGACAGAACACTGAAACTTAAAGGCACATATGTAATTTCACTGCTAGAGGGCCGTATTCCAAATAAACAAACAAGCAATGCAGTTGATGACGGCTGTGACTGACGTTGAAATCATGGGAGTTGTCATCTTCATCCCCACAGTCAATACACTCTGACGGGACTCGGGCAGATATCATATTCATGGATGAGCTAATGATTTATTAATGTACAGTGTTGGGCAGTAACGCATTACTTAGTAACGCGTTACTGTAATTTGATTACTTTTTTAGTAACAGAGTAATTTAACGCATTATAATTTTCAAAACAGTAATTAGAGTATAGTCTGTTGTGAGTCCGAGTAGCAAACCATCTCTAAACGTCACTGCCCGCGGAGAACGTCCACTGCTGCGGTACATTGCTGATAGAATGCAGTGTTTTATCATCTAGAGATTGTAAAAAGGATGTAGAGCACTGTCGAGTCAAGTGCCAGTGGATTAGAGACCTGCTCCCACTAGCTCCGACACAACAGAGCACGCGCGGGACAAGATGCTGGTGCGAAGCGGGTAGACACTCGTGTGTGTGCGCAGGATGTGGGAGAATAAAATGATTCTTTGGATTCCCGCAAAATAGAAATATCTAAACAAAATATCTACAACAAATAAATTGTTATTCATCTATTGCACAAAAGCAACATGAACTAATATAAAATATGAAAGACAAAAAGTTTCAACAACATTCAAAAATTCAGTCCTGAAATTTGTGTGTTCATGAATCCTCTCATTACAACACACAAATAGTATGCGTGCTCACGATATAACCTCATTGTAACACACATGAATTGCAGACATTATAAAAGATTCATTATGCATATATTTATTGTGTTATAAAAATAGATTTGTGAGATTGTGATGAACTGAAATTTGAACTTTTGGAGATTATAAATGCAGCGCTTTTTGCTGGCATTCTGCCATGCTAAACCTATACTGCAGCGCAGTAGCCACTTGCTTTAGTTAAAAATTTCCCCAGTGAATGTTGATGCAGTAATAACAAAAAATGTTTTGGGTGTGTGTATGCTGGGATTTCATGAATTTCACAGAGAAAAAAAGTAATCGTAACTAGTAATGTAACTAATTACTATTTACTTTTTTTGCAAATAAAGTCATCAGAAACAGTAATGCGATTACTTTTATCAACACTGCTGAAAAGTGCGGTGTGCTCTGATTGGCCGGTTATCAAGTGCCCAACACTGTTAATGTAGTAGAATAAATCTGGCTTTGAATAGCCGGATCCGCTTTACGTTGTTGTGGATTTGATTTGATTTGATCTGAACGGAACGAACAGAACAGCATACGCCCAGCAGATATTCTCCAAAATGGCACCAGGGGTGAAGCGGAGGATACAAATTGTTGAATAAATTCATTATTTTGTTCTTCTCTTTTTGTGCACAAAAAAGTATTCTCAGAGCTTTGTATAATTGCGGATGAAAACCAGTGATGTCACATGGATTAATTCACAGATCTCTCCTTTGCTATGTTCCTGGACCAGGGGAACATATTTAGCAGGCTTGCTGTCTCATGCAGGGTCAGACAGCTCTCAGATTCCATCAAAAAAATATCTTTGGATTTGTTTTCAGAAGATGAACGTGATGTCTCACGGGTTTGAAAGGACATGAGGGTGAGTAAATTAATGGCTTCCAATTCTTTTCATTCTTGGGTGAACTAACCCTTTAATCTATCTGGGCTTGTTCTGATTTTAACCTTTATTCAAGTCTTCTGACTCAGTTTTGCTATATTGTTATAGCTACACCAGTTCATTTCCAGTGTGTGTATAATTGTGTGTGTGTAGGTGTGTGTGTGTGTGTGTGTCTGAGAGCGGATGTCTTTTTTTTTTGCACTCATGTTTTTAGAGTTTAGAGTCTCCGTGTTTAATATGACTTATATTTCAAATAATCATTAAATTTAGACTGCATTTCTACTCAAAAAACTGATCACAAATATTGACTGTTTATAAATTTTGTATTTAATTATTTTGGAAAATCCAACAAAAGTAAGAAAAAATAAATTACCCAAAGGTACACTGACTGAAGAGAGACTCACTTACTTCTACTTACCAGATCACAAAATACTACTGTGAATAATTTTTTCAAAAATATAACATGAACTCAGACGCATCATGAGATACTGATTATTAAGTGCGTTTTGGTTTAAACTGTTGAAGTGATTTAATCATTTTGATTCTTTTTATGCGGAATGTTCCTCACCCCTAATCTCTCTCCAGTTTACAGTGTGAATCCTTCCAGTATGTCACATAAGTGATCCACTCCAGCCGCTTATTTATTTCATTCCCACTGAGGTCCAAAGTTCCTCTCAGTAGTGATGGGTTTGATTTCAGAGCCGAAGTCAGGATGAGACAATGTTTCTCTGTAATAGTGCATCCACACAGACTGAAGACAGAAAGAGAAAAGAAAACAAGTCAGACTTCTTATGATGAACTTTAAAGGATCTCTACTAAGTTACACATAAAATATTATGTCAATCTCAAGACAAATCTACTTTTAGATCAACTATAGTACAAGACTGGCCTCTTACTCGTGGCTAGTCCCAACGCATTCTTTTGCCTTAAACTGTGTTTGATTATGCTCAAATGTTGTCTTAATTGTCTACTCAAAAACTAAATAACATGAACTAACAATAAGCACGTCTTTTA